>NC_080203.1:119421509-119724447 GCF_030028045.1 Hippopotamus amphibius kiboko
TCCTGGGTTGGAAGAATCAACATTATGAAAATGACTATATTACCAAAAGCAATTTACAGATTCAATGCAATCCCCATCAAATTACCAATGGCATTTTTCACAGAACTAGAACAAGGCATTTTACGATTTGTATGGAAACGCAAAAGACCCCAAAGAGCCAAAGCAATCTTGAGAAGAAAAGACAGAGTTGGTGGAATGTAGGCTATCCTACAAGGCTACAGTAATCAAGACAGTATGGTACTGGCACAAAAACAGAAATAGAGATCAATGGAACAGGATAGAAAGCCCAGAGATAAACTATGGTCAACTAATCTATGACAAAGGAGGCAAGGATATACAATGGAGAAAAGGCAGCCTCTTCAAGAAGTGGTGCTGGGAAAACTGGACAGCTACATGTAAAAGAATGAAATCAGAACACTCCCTAACACCATACACAAAAATAAACTCAAAATGGATAAAAGACCTAAATGTAAGGCCAGACACTATAAAACTCCTGGAGGAAAACATAGGTAGAACACTCTTCGACGTAAATAACAGCAAGATCTTTTTTGATCCACCCCCTAGAATAATGGAAATAAAAACAAAACTAAATAAGTGGGACCTAATGAAACTTCAAAGCTTCTGTACAGCAAAGGAAAGTACAAGCAAGACGAAAAGACAACCCTCAGAATGGGAAAAAATATTTGCAAATGAATCAACAAACAAAGGATTAATCTCCAAAATATATAAACAGTCACCCAGCTCAATATCAAAAAAATAAACAACCCAATCAAAAAATGGGCAGAAGACCTAAATAGGCATTTCTCCAAAGAAGACATACAGATGGCCAAGAGGCACATGAGAAGCTGCTCAACATCACTAATAATTAGAGAAATGCAAATCAAAACTATAATGAGGCATCACCTCACACCGGTTAGGATGGGTATCATCAGAAAATCTACAAACAGTAAATGCTGGAGAGGGTGTGGAGAAAAAGGAATGCTCTTGCATTGCTGGTGGGAATGTAAATTGACACAGCCACTATGGAAAACAGTATGGAGGTTCCTTGCAAAACTGAAAATAGAGTTACCAAATGACCCAGCAATCCCACTGCTGAGCATATACCCAGAAAACACCATAATTCAAAAAGACACATGCACCCCAATGGTCGTTGCAGCACTATTTACAATAGCCAGGACACGGAAGCAACCTAAATGTCCATCAACAGATGAATGGATAAAAAAGATGTGGTACGTATATACAATGGAATATTACTCAGCTGTAAAAAGCAATGAAACTGGGACATTTGTAGAGACATGGATGGACCCAGAGACTGTCATACAGAGTGAAGTGAGTCAGAAAGAGAAAAACGAATATCGTATATTAACACATATATGCAGACTATAGAAAAATGGTACAAATCAACCGGTTTGCCAGGCAGAAATAGAAACAGATGTAGAGAACAAACATACGGACACCAAGAGGGGAAAGTGGGGAGGGTTGGGGGGGAATGAATTGGGAGACTGGGATACCAAATTGTACACTCTAAATACATGCAGTTTATTGTATGTTAACTGTATCTCAATAAAAGTTCTTTAAAAAATACATCTAAACTGCTCTGTCCCTGTGATTGAAGGGTGTCAGAAATGGAGGAGAGGTAAGGGTTCCTTAAAAAAAATAGTATCTGAACAAATACTAAAACTGAAGAGCATAACAAAGTTGTGAATATTAATGACATAGAAAAGAGAAACCTAGAGCCTGGACCCTAGGATGCTGATCTAAGGGTATTATCAAAAGGTTGGATAAAGCTATTTTCTTTTCTGCTTATTTTTCTCTTTCAAGTGGGAGTAAGAAAAGGAACAAAGGAAGCTGGAAGCTGAGAGAGAGATTCTCCCAGTAAACAAGTTTCTCTGAAGTTCTCTATGCCTCTTCCTCCTCCTCCTTCCTCCCTTCACCCACTCACACCCCCTCAAATAATAACAATAACAAAAGTAGCTCACATGTATTGATACTTTGTATTTACCAGGTACTGTTCCAAACACTTTCCATGTAGTAACTCAGTCCCACAAGCCTATGAGGTGGGTACTCTTGCGAACCCTCACTTTATACATGAGGCACCTGACGTACACAAAGGTACGGTAATTGTCCAAGGGCTTTGCACTATCTGAGCCTAAGAGTTCTAAGAGGGAACAAAAGCATCAATTTTGCTGGAGCGGATAATGGTTGCAGTTTACGATAAGAAAAATGTGCCATTTGAACCCAAGATTTTGTCTGTCTTTGAATATTACTCTTTAACATATTTTTAAAAATAATTATTGGAAAATCATTTAATGTTTATACTATTTAATGTTTTAATAGAAAAACCTACATAAAAAGGAAAGAGAATGATATTTGTATTTCTCTATACTGTTTACATTAAGAAGAGCCTAATTGCTGATACTCAGCTGCTGCTTCTGTAAAATGGGGACAAAATACCAACTTCTTAAGGTTGCTAGAAAGCATTCGATGACAAAAGTACAAACAGTGCCTAATGCCTCCTGGTACACAGTAGGTGATGAATAAATGGCAGCCGTAATAATGGTTCCTCCACCCTCCACCCCCATTTCTATGCTTTACTTATTCCTCTGTGGTGATTCCATTCCAAGGCAGACAAGCTCACGTCTTGGGGTGGCAAGATGGCTGCTAGCAGGTTCAAGTATCACATATACCCCCTCTCCTCAGCAAGTTCATCAGGGAAACAAGGGTTGCAACCAAAGTGTCAGGGACTGTGAAGGGTCTGAGGTTTTACCCTCTTTGCAAGCTAACAATTTACCCTGCCACAGTTTCATGGATACTGGGAGAAGACACAAGACTCCTAGGTCAGAGATGAGGGATAGTTTATTACTTACAGAAATAGCAGTAGCTACAGTATCAGCACTTTTGTGTAGGTTCCCCAGACCCAATTCCCACAGGGCAATACAAAGAGGGCCCAGTGACACCCGTACACAGGGGATTGTATTACAGGAGAGGAACCTTGAGCTTGATGAACCTGAACCTTCTATAACTGTCTGGAGAGAACTATTCTCTTTATCATGCAGGACAGTAAGCCTGCCCATCCTTTGCTTTGGAGGGAGACTGTATCTCAATCTTACAAGATTGTTGGCTACATAAACCTCCTTGAAAAGACAGTCTGGAACGAAGGCCATTCAGTGCCTCACTGACAAGATGTGCAGAAATGTGAGAGACCTGTGGAGAATTGTCTCCCAACAGAGAATTCCAGAATCGAGTTTCATGGGTTTGCCTTGGGTCACGTGTTCATTGCTAAACCAATCACTGCAGTCAGGGGGAAGGACTGCATCAACTGGCCAGGCCTAAGCCATTTCCCAGAGCTGGGGAGAGGGCTTGTCCCCAAGGTAGCTCCACACCTTCCATTTACAAATGTGACTGGTGGTGGCAACTAACACTCTATGGCTACAAATCTGTGGAAATGCCTCTTGACTCATAGAAAGTTTCTATTTTGGCACTGGCACCACAATATTGTAGCATGTTACTGATGTCCATCAAGTATAACTAAGTACAGTAGTCATACCACAAGAAAGTCAAGTTAAAACCACATATTATGAAGTGACACCTTGAGGGCAGTACTTAAGAATTTCTCAAGATAGTGTCTGTAAGAAAATGTTTGACTGTGAGATAGTTCGATAAAAGTTACAGTGATATGTACCACATCTTCTTTATCCATTCCTCTGTCAACGGACATTTAGGTTGCTTGCATGTCCGGGCTATTGTAAATAGTGCTGCAATGAACACTAGGGTGCATGTGTCTTCTTGAATTATGATTTTCTGTGGATAATATGCCCAGTAGTGGGATTGTTGGGTCATATGGTAGTTCTATTTTTAGTTTTTTAAGGAACCTCCAAACTGTTTTCCATAGTGGCTGTACCAACTTATATTCCCACCAACAATGCAAGAGAGTTCCCTTTTCTCTGCACCCTCTCCAGCATTTATTGTTTGTCGATTTTCTGATGATGGCCATTCTGACTGGTGTGAGGTGATACCTCATTGTGGTTTTAATGGCTGACTTTATGCGTTAGCTCATTGAATTATTCTTTTTGCAACTTAATTATTTAGGTGAATTCTCTCTTTCAAGGTCCCAATGTAGTAATGAGAGTCGCTGTGTTGCTCACCCCAATACGAAGGTCTGTTTGTTTAATGCTCTCTTTGAATTTGCCCAGGTAACCATCAAACAAAGCCTGGCTGGCCATATGTCTAGCAAGGATGTTATGAATGAGGTAGGAGGCTATGATAGATGTGTTTCCCAAACTGTATGGAACCTTTGATTATCTCGTTATGTCAACATGTTTTTGTTAAAAAAACAAACAAACAAAAAACAAACTCCATGACCAAATTTAAGAAGCATGCTACAAAGTTGAACAGGTTTCTTTACTGCAGGATTTCTCAGTGCTTTTAAAGTAGTAACATGCACTATAAATCTCCATGAGAGAGATAGAGAATGAAGAATTACCCATACTTCTTTGACCTCTGAACAAGTTTTTTTTTCACAGAAAACCTAATAATAATTCAATGAAACACTGTAAAAGATGAACATTAACAATCCTTACCAAATCAGAGATTTTATAATTCTGTTACTTTATCCTCCACTGAAGACCTAATAGAAATGTAACCAGTGATTTTTACATTTTGATATATTTAAGTAACAGTGTCTATAGGACTAAAATTTTCCCAGTAGATTATGCAATTCTTCAACAAATTACTGAAATTTTAGTTCAGTTCCAAGTTCTTTTACTGTAACAGAGCATTTAGGGTTTCAAGATGTCTAACTAAATGTGTCAAAATTAAACATGATTATTACAGACCAAGAGAGACAGAATAAAGTCAAAACTATCTGAACACTGGCATCTTCTTCAGGCTGAAATACACTTTTTACAGAGCATGCAGCCATAAAACTAGCATTTATGTTAGGCTAGGATTAGTATTTTATCATATTGTAGATACACTGAGGTGCTTTTAGTAATTTTGAAAGGCAGTTTCATATTCCCAACTGTAATAGAGTGCCTGAGAAATCACACCCATCTCGCTAAAACCAGTGTAATTATGAGAGTGAAAACAGCTAAATATCTTGACAGAGCCCTTTGGCTGTCTCGTAATACTGAGACATTAAGTTAATGCAGTCTGTCACTCTGAAGAAATGTGGAATCTACCTTTCCATTCTAGTTTGAAACAAAAATTGGTAGCATAAAATTGAGAAGTAAATGAACCAAGAAAGATGTCCATATTTTTTGTAATAGCCTTGCCCTGGAGAATAAATCCCCCATTGAAAAAGTAGTTTGCTGTAGAAAATGAGCAAATCATAGACTCTCAGAGGCAAAAAGGACCTTAGAGATCATCTGGTATTATTTAGACCAAGTTGTGCAATTTATTTTTTGGAAGCAATAAGTATGGCAATAGGAAAAAGATGCCTCAAGGTGGATGATGTCTTATTACACTTATTATTTCAGGTTACTTGCCCACGTGAGTCTGCTCCAACAATTGCACACACTCTTCCTGGACTCGGAGTTGGGAGCTAGCAAAACAAAGAAGCAGGGACAGTGGAGGATCCGTTTTGGTGGTAGTGGCAACAGCACTGGCAGCAGTGGCAGTCACATCTGTATTCCAGGGCAGAGGTAGGAGCATCCAATGCCACTGGTGCGGTGACACAAGCTATGGCATCCAGTGTTGACTGGAAGCAGGATGAATGTCACATTGAGGTGTGACTTTTGGCAGTTTGGGTTGCATCAGCCAATGTCGGAGCTAGGGTCCACCTGTCCTGAAGATACTTTGTGAGCTATCCAAAATCTTTTCATTAAACCATTTACCATTTAAGTCATCCAGAGTTCATTTTATGTTTCCAGAGAAAGGGAGTCTGGGAGATCATTTTTAAGGTGGTCTCATCAAGGTGTGCTAGCCTGATGTATCAATGGCAGGCATTTTTTTAAGCTTTATTTATTTATATTATTTTTTGGAGGGGATAGCTGTGTTAGGTCTTAGTTGCGGCATGTGGGATCTTTCGTTGCGGCATGGACTCTGTTGTGGTGCGCAGGCTTCTCTCTAGTTACGGAGCCTGGGCTCTATAGCACATGGGCTCTCTAGTTGTGGTGTGTGGGCTTAGCTGCCCCACAGTGTGTGGGATCTTGGTTGCCCCACCAGGGATCGAACCAGTGTCCCCTGCATTGCAAGACAGATTCTCAACCAGTGGACCACCAGGGAAGTCCCCCAGGCATCCCTTCTTGATACCAGCCTTCTGATCAGGTTTCAGCACAGCCCTGTCTTTCTTGTTTGCTTTACAAATGTCACCCAATCCTAGGAGCGCCATGATGCATCTTCATATACTGACCATAGGAGAGAAGGCTAGAAAGGTCTTTGGGACCAAGCCTTAGAGGGCTATGAATGTTGGGCATGGATTTTGCAAGTTTCTGACCAGAGGGATAGTATGACTACAGCTGCACTTTTATCAGCTAATGATATAGAGAATTAATTGCGAGGAGGAATCCAAAAAGGCCAGTTGGGAGGCCATCACAAAAATACATGTAAAGTGCTGGAGATCTAAACAAGCAACTACTGGAATATTCTTCCCACACTCAGCTGAACAGCTAGACTTTATCCTCCAAGTCTCAGCTCAGATGCCAAACCACCAAGTAAGCCACCTCTGAACACCTAGCCAGGCCAGCCTGTTCTCTCTGCTGTCAGACATTCGGGTGCATTCCTCTACATCAGCTCTTAATACATTATCTTGAAAGTATCAATTTACTTGATAGTCTCTTTCAAAAACCTTACTGTTTCTCTTTACATTCTAAGCACCTAGAAGCTCATGGCATGGCCAGAAAGGACGCTCAAATCTTCCCTCCCAAATCTGATCTAATTCCAAATTTCCCCATTATGGCAGATGGCTCCTTGACTTAAGCAGAAAACCTGGGAATCATCCATGACTGACTCATCTCTCTCCTTACCACCAGCTGCCTCCAGTCTCCCTCCCAGTCCAATCCATCACCAAGTCATGCCTGGTCTACATTCAAGATGGACCTGGAAAGAATTCACTCTTCTCCATTTGCACTGCCACCATTTTGACCCACCTGACCATCCTCTGTCACTTGGATGACTGCAACAAACTCCTCACTCACCTCTACTTGTACATTCTTGCTTATCTTCCATCTGTTCCCCACTGAGTAATCAGAGGAACCTTCTTTAACACATAACCAGATATAGTCGATTCTTGTTATTTGCAGTAGTTATGTTCTAGAAGTTGCTATGTTAACACTGCATTCGCAAAAATGGAAGCATTGCTCCTAGGGAAAATACAGGCTTAGGTTCCTGTGAGCCTCTGGTCACATTTTCATCAACCAATCAACACACAACCTTATTTAATCTGTGTTTCTGTTAAAAGACACCTTATTGAATATATATTGTTGAATCGTTAACATTAAACTCCCAGCCTGTAGCACTGTAACCCACGCCGAATGAAGCTTCTTTGACACATGTATTTTCCCCATGAAGCACATCGCAACTTGTTTGTGCTTAGAGACACCGGGCAGGTCTTCAGCATTAGCTTGGGAACTATTTGAAGCAAACTAGTATTAACAAAATATTAAAATAGTATTAAACAATAGTATTAAACAAAATAGTATTAAACAAAATAGTATTTTAAACAAAATCACTATCAAAAAATCTCAAAAATATGAAAAATGTGACAGTAAATAAATATATTGCAAAAAGGACATTTGTTTACAGTATGAGAGCAGGAACAAGAAAGCAGGGTGTTGCCTTATCTAACCTCAGCTAGGAATATGCATGTCGTGCAAGTCAGACTTTTCACCTCTCTCCACAAATAACCAATAAAGCACCAAGAGTCTTGATTTGGAGGTTACAAATAAATTTTGGACCCTGTCAATATTCACAAATACAGAACCTATGAATAATGAGGATTGATTGTATGTCACTCCCTTGATTAAAACTTCTTCAGTGGTTACCAATACTGCTTAGGGGAGAAAAGCACAATTTTTAATATTCTCTACAAAGCCCTACATGGTTTGCCCCGTCCTCCTCACCTTGCCCACACTCCCCATCACTTCAGTTTCCTTGTGGTAATATCATAATTCATAACTAAATGTGTTCTGTATTTGTTTAAGGTCTCTCTGCCCCGCTGGCTCTAAGTTCCGTGAGAGGTAGTTTTGTTCCTCATTTGTATCCCATGCCTGTCACAGAGTCCAGCCCACAGCGGGCAGCACGGTGCAAGCAGCAAGGAGCCAAGAGGAGGCAGCTATGGGAGACCCTCTTTGTGCTCTGCACCATGTTCCTCAGCCCACCTGTGATTCCCACTTCATCTGTGTGGACAGTACCATGCATGCTACAAGCATCCCACCTCACAGCCTTCCACATCGCTCTGCTTTTTTGCCTCAGGGCTTTTCCCAAAGTTTTTCCCTAGGCTGTTTCCTCCAAGAGCAGTCCAGAAGCACAGCTGGGGTGGGAGGGTGCAGTGACTGTCCCCAAGAAAACCCTCAACCAATGGGGAATGAGGGTGGCTAGATACTCCAGTGTCCAACACTGGGAAGATGTTTCTGAGGTGCATTCTGCACGGTTTCTCAAAGGGCCCCCAGAGGCGTTGAGCTCAGTTGCCCACAGGGTGACTAGCTCAATAAGGCACATGTAGTTGGTTCTTTGTGCTTCCTGTGACCATCTCCCAAATAAGTCTGTTTTCAGGGTCTGCTTTCAAGGGGACCCAAACTAAGACAGTAGTGGACATATGTTCTTCCTAGCACCTTTTGAACAACTAGCATTACCCTAAAGATACAAATGGGTTCCATTGTCTGCAATAGAACTGAAACAGAGGCTATGACAAATTCAGGACACTGAAGATAGTTCAGTAAGCTGGAGAATAGAGAGCAACGGAAAGTGTAGCAATGAATTAGACTGGAGAGGAAGGCAGAGGTCAGGTCAAGGGACAAGACCTCGCAGAGTTTGCTTTAGTAACTGCAAACTCCAGCAAGGTCAACCTCCAGAGTGTACGGTAGGAGAGGCACGTAATACACTCATTGTATCCGTAGTAATCGTTTTCTCCTAAACTACTCATTATACTTCTTGGCCAAATAGATTAATAAGAGAGCCTTGAAGAAGTTGATGTAACTTCAGAGAGAAGCCCCGGAAACAGATAATGAGTAGATGACTAACATCTTTGGAGTAAAGATACATTATATAATGTGAAGAAAATGAAAACTTTAAGGAAACTTCTGTGGTCTTGTTAGGCAATGACTAAGCTAACAGATACAAAGGGATGTCACAGGGGTCCTTCCACATATTTATGGAAGGGTCAGGAGGAGAGGCTCTAAGTGGGTTTGCTAAACCCAGGCATTCCTATAGGTACCTTACTAGGAAAGTAAAGGAGAAAAGGACTTAAAATAACCTAGAATTGGCCAACAGGAACTTAGGAAATCTGTGTAAATCAACACAGACTTATTTCTTTGTGCTCCAGGAGGTGTAGAGACAGTGCTAAAGAACTGAAAGGGCTAGTATTCAGTGAAATAAAGTCATGTTGTTTGGAAGCTCTTACCTCTCATAGCCCTGCAGTAGATGCCTGGAGTTTCAACTTTTGATCGCAGTGAGTTATAATGCATCATCATTTGACAAACTCCGGTACCTTCTTTTGCCTGTTTGAAAATAAGCCAAATGTCAATGGTAATTTACCAGTCAGAAATGAAATGGGGGAAAGTAGTAAATGAGGGGGAAATAACAGGCAAATAGAAAGTGAGGTATAAAAGTCTTTTGCATAAGGCAGGAGAGGAATCTGCTAAAGTGGGGGAAATTCTATTTAAAGAGATTATTTGTAAAATACTAGCTACGTCCTTCCTATTCCTGGAATTAGGGGCTTCCCAGATAGATCCGCTGCGGTATTTTTGCCTTATTTGACTCTAATAAAACTGTGGTCATGCATTCTCTCTGTTATCACAGGCACCATCCTCCCTCATTAGTTCATTCACTGGTTTTCTTCAGAGCGCTATTGCACCACACTTGGAAAATCCCAGTGTATGGGCTGCACCGCAAGTCACGCCTTTACATTTTGCAAAACCCTCACAAAATGCTTTCTATTAAATAGTGTTCACTGAAAACAATACCATTATCAAGATCCCTTGAGGAAAAAGACAGTAGACATCTGGGTGAAAATGGCAGCCATCCCCAACATGCTGCGACAACTCTATTTTTTTCCCTTTGTGACGGTTCATACTTGCACCAGGAGCAATTATACTTAGCAAGAGCCAATGCAAGGATTATCTCAGCACACTTGCATTTTATGTAGAATTGTGACTTATTAGTCCTACCCTCTGATGACAAAAAGTCTGACCTTTACTTCAGGAGAAAGTTCATATCTAGTTGATGCCTTGTTTAAGAAGTCTAACTGGGATGATTGATTTGGAGAATTTAAGTGAAAAGTATTAGCGTTTGAATCACATTCACTCCTTTTAAGGTTCAGGTCCTCATTTGAAAAATCTGAAACCCTCATCTTCCACTTCACCCCAGCACCTTTCCTCTAATATCACATAGTATCGTATGCAGTGGCCTTTGCTGGTCTCGGTGGCAGTACTTACAGTCAGTTCCTTGCTGGCAGAAGCAACTTCTGCATCCTGTCCACATACTCCTTCCCCAAGCCAGATGTTTATAACTCAGTGTTCAAGCTTGGGTGCTCACCTGACACTGGCATTTGCCTTCATAGAAGAGATCTTTGAAGCACCTTAGTTACAAACAAAAAAAAGTCATTTTAGAATTAAACTTCTTCCTAATTTGTTCCTCACCATCTCATTCCTCTTGACAATTTTATGGTGCAGTACAGGTTTCTGAGAGCTTCCTATAAATTACTTCACTTGTTCCTCTCTATAATCTGCAAGCAGGTAAGGCAGATTTTACTTGTGAAGAAACCGAGATGTACAGGGGTTCAGTAATTTGGCCAGGGGCTCCCAGATGGAAGATGATAGACAAGGGACTCAGACCCAGAACTCCTGCTACGTAGCCCAGGGCCCTGATAATTACTGCCCTCCATGCTTGGCCATGGTCTTCCATAAGGAACCACCCTTGTGGCTCCTGATTGTTTGCCTGAACTTTCTTGGGACTGCTGTCTTTGAGGTTGGTGTCCCCTTGTTTCTACCTGTCTCATCTCTGACCACCATGTACAAGTGTGTAGCAGTGGATATCAGAGCCTTCCCTATATCCCCTTGGAACTTACCATTGCTATACATGCTGGCCCAATGATTCCCAAATACAAGCACCTATGACTCTGCTTGGGGGCTTTCTCAGACTGCTGGAACCCTGTCAGCCCGTGTGTAGGTAGCTAATACCCTTCGCCCCACAACATACCCAGAAATAGCCCTCAACCAATGGCTGATGGAAGTTGGTGGATAAATTCCCCAGCTCCTTTACCTCATTGCTAGAATAGGAAGCATATTCTACATTAGCTCCCATTGTTTCTCAGGTGCATTGATCGTTATGCTTCTTTTCCTTCACTGTCGCACTTAGTGCTACCTTACCAGTGCTTTCTGGGATCACCTACCACACAGACTACTTACACTCAAATTCTGTCTCAAGGTCTGCTTCTGAGGGAACCCAAACTAAGACAACATGTATGCCTCCTCATCCCACCCTGACTTCCTGGTTGGGATTCCCAGCCTTCGGTATGAAGCAGTTCTACTCAAAAACATCCCTTGACCTTAAGCAACTGCTTGCACTTTGACGACTTCCAGATTGGTCCTAAGTCCAACCATCCCCACACCTTCCTCATATCCTGTATACAGGTGTCCTTAACATGTCTCCTGTCCCTGCACCCTCAGCGATGGTGCTCATACTTCCATCACCAATATCATAACCCTGTCAATTCTTGGAGTTCAACTGGATGGATGGATGTTACGGCCCAGATAGATGAGGGTGTATTCTATCAGAGGGAACAGCAGGAACAGAAGGCAGAATGAGAGTGTGGGACTAGCAGGCTTCTGTATTTCTGGAGAGTTCTGTATGTCTAAATTGAAGAGAGGGTGGGTGACGACAATTGGGGGAACAGAGATTACACTTAGAAGGACTGAGCATGCCCTGTGAAGAAGTTTACATTTTATCCCGAAGCTAGCCAGTCAGTTCTCAAAGATTTCAAGCAGGAGAGTGCCAAATTTAGATGCATATTAAGAAACATTTTGGGAATTCCCTGATGGTCCAGTGGTTAGGACTCTGAGCTTTCACTGCTGAGGGCCCAGTTTCGATATCTGGTCGGGGAACTAAGATCCCACAAGCCATGTGGTGTGGCCAACAAATAAAAAAAAATTTACTCTGAAGGCTCTGTGGAGGGTAGACTGGAGTAAACTATTATCTGAAATCAGATAATGGATGTGAAAGTACAGCGTAAACTGGGAAGATGATTCCAGGTGAAATATTTGGAGTCCTGAGGTAAATTACCCCAGGAGTCCTCATTTACACAATGTGGTGCCCGCCTCTATTCTCTCCTCCGGCCCAGTCTGGGACTCCTGGTGGCAGAAGGCAGCTGCAGATTTATTCCATCAACATTTATTCAGTACCTGCTATGTTCAGGCATTGGGATTGTACTGGGGATGCATAATGCATGGCCCTTGCCTTGGTAGAATTCACTGTGCAGCTTCCGGAACTCACAGCCACTGGAACTGCCCAAATGTCCCTCCACAGGACTAATTGCAGGACTTTGTAGTAGCCATTTCGAGGCTGGGATTATGCTGCACTGAGTGATGGAAGCTGGTGTGAAACTAAGAGAGGCAGAAGATGGGACCAGTACCAGATGTGGAAAATATACATGTTTTGTAATAAATTGTTGAAAAGTGGACATATACAAATAATTTTGGCATGGTTTTACGTTAGCAACACTTGAGGATTTTACATTTAAAAACAAAATGTTTACTGCACTTGTGTCTCTTCTGCTAAAAGAAAACATAATGCTACTGAATCTAAATGAGATATATTTAAAAATTCAGTGACATTTTACCAACAGTATGAATAAAAACTAAATGGTGTATTGCCTTGAATGAAACAAGAGCATTTGCTAATTTTTGATAATATAAAAAATAAGTTATTTTTCCCTGGATGATATTAATTCCCTAAATATAACACAATGGTTTTGCTTTATAATATTCTGTATAATAGCTACTTTATAGCTAATATTCTCTAAATATGACTCAGCACACAATAGCTTTGCGTTTCAATATTTTTGGTAATGGTTGGTTTATGTCAGAGGGAATAAAGGTTCTTATTTGATATAATCTCTGCATTATCTTTTCACATACTATTTTTGATTAAATGTTCCCTTCCAATATCAGAACTGACCTTTTACAGAAATCTCTACACCAGGGCAGAAATTGATCTCATAAGGCAAAGGGATATTAAATAACAGAGCTTGGCAGGGACGTATTAGCGTATCCTGGTCTAGCATTTTACTGCTTGTGGATGTCGCTACCTTTATAATTAACATTTGTAGGGGAACTCATTAAGGCCACTGAGAGGAAACACAAGTCAGTGAGGGTGATGAAAACCTAGACATATATCAATAATCATCTTGGCACACTACTCAAAAATTGTGTCCAAAAAGAAAACAAGTTAAAAAATCAACAAGAGAGAGCTTATAACTTAATCTCTGGCTTCTCATTCTTAATTCCCTCTCCTACCCTCGCCCTAAAATGGGTTTGCCTTCAAAACAGTCTAGAAATGGAGAATGGACTTGTGTTGGGTGTGTCTCTGCATTTTTCTCCTCTGTCAATCTTCACAAGCCTTCATTTCCGGTGTGTTTCTCTAGGCTTTAGAATGTTTACATGGGCCATTCCATTTCTCTCGCTCTAGAGCAGCGGAGAGGGAGCCTGGCTAATTTTAGAAGGGATAAGAAGACTGTTGTGCAAGATGTAGAAAATGAGAATATTTATAACTTTTCTGAAGAAAAAAAAATCTGAAAAACCAAATTTAGATCTCTTATTATAAAAATTTTTAGCTAAAAAGCCATAATATTTTCCATAACCTCCAGAGCAATAGAGGAAAGGACTGTCTTGATTAAAAGTTCTCTTTTTTTAAAGATAGTACTGGGAAGAAAGGAACTATAGATTGTGTACTAAATACCCAGTTGACTCTTGAACAACATGGGTTTGTACTGCAAGGGTCCACTTATACATGGATTTTTAAAATAAGTATACTAGATTGAGATGACTTGATGATGTCATCCAAGTGGGTTTCCCTCACCACTGACTCATCATTTAGGTAGTGAATCTCTACCATGCTTGTCTTTCCATCTTTGTCATGGGACTTAAGCCTTGTGTTGGCCAGCTATGTAACAGTGATGTTTGATTCTCCAAATGAGCCCAGTCATCTTTAAACCCTCAAATGACTAAAGTCAAATCTTGCCCTGAATTGCAAATAAAGTATCCTTTTCCACAAACCACGCCACCCCCCCACCCCCCGCCTTGAATTTTAAAGTGCTTTCTACAGCCTGGTAACTAAGTTCTTAAATAAGAGACATTTCCAGGTCAATTTACAAGTTACTAAGCATTTTTGAGCTACTAATAGGCTCTGAGCTCTGAAGGGTAATGTGGAATCTCACTATTCCAAGTGGGTCCACTGACCAGAGGTACCAACGTCCTCTGGGAGCTGGTTAGAAATGCAGAGTTTGGGGCCCCTCCTTAGACTTAAGGAATCAGAATTGGTATTTTGACAAGATCCCCAAGAGAGTCCCATGCACATTAATGTCTGAGAAGCTCTGATGTAAAAGGCTGAGGAAAAATAGTTCCTACACAGGCACCAATGTGATGAGACCTTTCTGGAGGAAATTCAGGGTGGAGGGGAATACTCAGAAAGAGGCCCCCAAATCCACCCATTTGCAAACAGATACGTTCTAAGAAAAGATAGCTCCCGGGAGGATACAGACTACATTCTCACACATACCTGCTTGTCTTGATCCCACAGCTCCGGTTTTTCCCACCATCTTGGCTTGTCTGCCCACAGAAAGCGAGAAAAACCTGTTCTGGGCAAATAGGGACCAACTGCAGTGCCTGAGCATTAGGTCCCAGGGGTTGGGCATGAGGTGGCTGCACTCACACCCCACTCACATCCCAATCCCTTTTGAATCATATGCCCCTAAACAGCGACCTAGTGCAGAAAAAATAAAATACTATTTCCTGGAGCCAAGATTTGTATAGCCGAATCCTGAATCTATCCTCCAACATCTACACGCATCTTCAACAGGATGGAGCGTGCTTGCTGAGAGGCCAGCCTCTGGGTTCAGGTACCAGCTCCATCGCTTACTGTGTGGCCTTAGACAAATGACTTAATTGCTCTGAGCTGCACTTTCCACAACTATACACCCAGCCATAATAGTAGCTCCCATCTCCTGGCGTAATTGTGAGAGTTCAATAGGTTAATACAAATAAAGTATTTTTAGCACTGCCTGACACATGGTAAGAACTCAGTAAGTGACAGCTACTGTTACTATCATCATTATTATAATTGCTATTATTATTGCTATTATTACTGGAGATCCGCTTCTGATTGAATGTTAATGAGCACTCTCTGGATAGAGTTGTTCAACCAGTTCCATAGGCACACCATCCCCAACTGTTTTTCATCCAGTCTGTAACTCTCCATCTTATCAGGAAATGCATTTTTATAAATCACTCTGGCAGACAGGACTAAAATCCGGTGGTGGAGTCTCGACACAGGAACACGCCCCTAATCTGTCGGAGCACTAATGATCGGGGGACTCACTGGGCATGAGTTAGTGACTCCAAGCTATTTACTGGTCAACCCCTCTTCCCTGTCTGAGTACCCATAAACCACTTAATTCAATAATTCATCCTAGAGTTCTGAGCAAACTCAGTTTCCCGTTTGAGGTGAGAGGTCTGGGGAAATTCGGACATCTTCCCTTCTCCAGTCTTTGCGCTCTGCTCTCCCCACAATTCCTCAGAATTACCAGCCGTGGCTCAGCAATTTCATCTGCATTTGTCTAAATTCTCTCAGATTGTCATTTTTCTGTCAGAAGACATAAATCCATTTATAGCAGCTTGTGGCTCTCTGCTGATCCCCTCACTTATCTCTGCCTTCAATTCCTCTTAACCAGATGTGTTCTGACCTTTCTGCATTCTTATATTGCCCACCGACACAACCCCATCAGACCCAAGCAGTCAGGCTAATCCCATTTTATTCTTTGTGAGCCAGGATAAATTGAAAAACCTACCCCCAAAAGAGTTAGCTTTGATTCATTTGGGGTTACAATAGTTCTGATGATAGTTTTACAGGCTTGTGTTTGTTCTTTTATAAATTAGAGCACGTTGGATGGGACTTTGGACCTAAAGTTGAGAACAGAGAAGCTCCACATTCTAAAGATGAGACAGTGTCAGGAGTTTGGAGGTTTATATGAGCGTGGAAACTGGAGCCTGCTTCTGGCCTGGAGGTGTAGAACAGGGTACAGCAAACTGGAACAGCCCACCCTGGAAGGCTGGCAAAGAAGGCTGGCAGTGGATGTGCTTGCATGGCACAGCCTGGAAAGGCAAGAATGAGTACATTTCCTGTAGGCCCAGGAGACATTGAGGAAGGAGGTATCTGGGCTTAAGCAATCATACCTCATTCCACTCAAGAGGGCTGCCCACTAGACCAAGGGACCCTCAGCAGCAAGAGGCTTGGGGCAGGCACCCAATGGTGGTAGCTGATGGAGAGGGAGGGAAAAGAGGCTGAGCCAGACCTCCTCCATCAGGGACCTATACAGTGGGGAGGACTTCCAGGGTCTTCTAAAACAGCCTTTACTGTGCCCCATGGACCATCTGGGCATGTTATTAAAATGCAGGTTCTGATTCAGTGAATCTGGGATGGTGCTCTGCATTTCTAACAAGATCCCAAGTGTTTCAGATTCTGCTGGTCCATGAACTGACTTGGCGTGTCAAAGCCCTAAGCCACTGGTTCCCAAACTCTTTGGTCTCTGGATCTTTTTGCAGTCTTAGAAGTTATTGAGGTCCCAAGGAGCTTTTGTTGATGTGCATTATAGCTATTGATATTTACTGAATTCAAACTGAGAATTTTTAATATTTACTTATTGATTCATTTAAAAATAACATTAAAGCCCATCACAGGTTACCATAAAGAACCTATCTTTATGAAAAGATAACTATAGTTTCCAAGGCAAAAAAAATTAGAGTGGCATTGTTTTACATTTTTACATATCTCTGACTTAGAAGACAGCTGTATTCTCACACATCTGTGTCTACATTCAATCTGTTGCCTCCTGCAGATATGTACTTGGAAAAGAAAGGAGTATTTTAATGGCCTGTTCAGGTAATTATAAGTACCCTTCTTTGATACCACACTAAAAGTTAAGAGATATTTTCTTAAGGGTTAGTTACAATGTGAAATCTGAAACCATAATGATGAACTTTTCATACTCTTACATTAAAATCCATCTATCTTGCACTTTGAATGAATCTTTTACCCATACATGATTTTGTAAAATCATGCATTGATAATTTGAGAATATTGGTTCACTGAGTTATGTAGATGTTCCAAATGTTTACATATTTCATTATATAAATTTTAAAAAGGCACATTTGTTAATATCACCAGTGATCTCACCAGTCAGCTCACCAGAAATTTTTTTAAGAACTGGGAAGCTCTCATGCTCAAGTTTTACAAAATTTTAATTTTTGCTTGAAACCTAAAATTTTATCATTGACAACAAATGATGTCACTTGTTTTCCTTGACATGGCAGGTTTACTTCAATCACCAGAGTTTGTCTGTCAGGAATTCTTTCAAGTCAAAATGATTCTCCAGGAAAGCAAGTGGCTAGTTCAGCTTGCAACTCAACTAACCATACACATAATTTTTCTCAAGATAACCATCACACTTAAGTATACAGCAAAAGTGCTCTCTGCACACTTCCCATTTTATCACACAAAGTATTAAGGCATGTACTCAAAGGTCAATATTTATCACAATTAGTAATTTTTACTGCTTTGTCAAGGACATTCTTAATTGAAATTGGAGTCTGTTTTGTTTTGTTTTGTTTTGTTACCAAGAGTGACAGCAATGAAGAGTACCATGACTACTAGTAGAGCTTAGTGTCACTGCTTTGATTCATGCTAAGGGACAGGCAGTGTTATTCCCCATTGCTTTGCATTATCATTGCAAATGCCAATGCAGTAAAAAAAAAAAAAAAAAGACAAATAACATCTCAGTGTTAATAAGCAAATAGTTTTAATCTCACAGACCAATGAAAGGGTCTCTGAGAACCACTGCCCTAAGGAACTCACCATGTGCCCCATAAGAAAGTCAGCATTTGGAAAGCTGCCACCAAGAGGGTACAAAGGCCTGGCGGTGTGTGCCCAAAAAGCCATAACGACCAAGAGACAGCAACAATAGCATCCCATTAAATAAAGATATATTTTTGTATTAAGTGAAGGATATATTTTAGAGCTAGATCAGGCCATTCCAACACAGCTCAACCTTGGGCTTGGGCAAGGAGAGGAAATGAGAGAGTGAGATCAAAGTTAAGATTGAAATTTTAAGCTGGACTGGACTTTAATAATCAAAAGTGACCAGAAAGTTATGGAATCTGCCCAAGATGTTATTAAGAAAACGGGAAGGGCAATAAGACAGAGCACAGTTGGAAACAGAGATTAAAGATAAATAAAACACTTTCATGTCTCTATCCCCACTGAGTTGAAACTCTTCATTAAAAAGTTATGTCTAGTCCCCCTTCCATTTATAACACATACATATTTGAGCTAATTGAAAAGCTCCCTATGTGACATGCCATATTCCTTTTCTTCCTTGTCAACATCATATCATTCATCTATTCAACAAAGTTCGATTGAATGCCTACTGTGCCGGGCACTTTTCAAAGGGCTTGGGAAACACCAATGAAAAAAACAGATGGATATTGTTGGTAGAGCTTACACTTGTAATTGTTACTTTTTAAAGCTTTTTTCCAATTAACCATGCAGGCTCAGCTGCAAAGCTTGCTGGAATTTTGGAGCAACATAGCAGGGTTCAGTAGAGCTTGGCAGAATATTCTGAGTGGTCCATAAAGCCGGTCCCAAGGAACGTGGCCAGCAATCTATATCACAATGTTCCAGGGCCTGCTGGCTCCAACAGTCAAGGTTATCTGATAATGTGGTGGGCAGGAGCCCAAGAGCAAAAGGCTCTGGGCAAGATTAATAAGAGTGGCAGCATCTTGATTTCAGTGGGATCTAGGAGGAACCCAATCCCAGCCAGCATCTGGAGGCACAAGGGACAGGGTACAGCTCCTTCAAGGAGGGGGACCTGGAGAGGGCTTGGCAAGGGAAGGGTCTTGGTCAAATGAGCTGGCGTTCACCTGGGGACATTAGTAGTAGGCACAGAAACCAGCTCGCAGGCTGGAATGGACACTCTGGATTGGATTCAGAACAAAGAGCAGTTCAGCGGGTATGTGGCTGCCTCCTGCTGAGCAATTTGAAGTGTGTGTTCCAGGTCCAGCTTAAGGCCATTAAAGGCACCACAGTCTGCAAAGACATGTAATGTCAAATGAAAACAACCCTAAACCAGAAAATAAGTATAAGGAAGTCCAACGAAGTTCTGCTTTTTCCCATGATGGCGTCTTCAAAGTTGTCTCAGGATCCAGTTCCTTCAAATGGGTGTTTGTGGGGGCAGGGGGCACACACTGTAACATGTGTGCATGTACCATGATCTCATGTTTAGTCTGTCTCAGGGGTCATCTATACTGATCTGTCCCTAGCCCAACAGGGAACATCAAGGACATATGATGGGAAACTCCAGAGTGAACCACTAGCATTCATGTGATCATCCCCGATCAGGTCCCTCTTTATGCCTTCGGCCTGTCCCTCCACCTCTGACTTTATCTTTGCTCAGCACTTTCAGCTCGTGACCCAAGCACTCCACTGCTCCAGCCCTCAGTGGTCCTATTTCATTCCTCGACTTTTCTTTGTCCACTCACGGTGCTTCCTCAAAACACCTCTTTCAGGAATGGACCCCTCCAATTCCTCTCCAAGTCCCCTTCATACCCCCTGACTTCCTGATGAAACTTAACGGGACACCAACCAGCTTCCCACTCCCAACCCCAGCCTGAACCCTGGAGGAAAGAGCTCAAGCAGGTAATCCTTCCCTCTTCCTCTCCATCTCTCTCCCCAAGCAATACTCATAAGACTCAAGGGAATTGCAAAGGCTCTAGAAAATGGTAGACCAATAAAAAAGAATGCTAACACCCTTACATTTAATTATCATAAAAGTCTCAAAGCAGAGTTTCCCAAAATGTCTCATGTTGTGCCGTGTGCATCAAATCATCCTAGGGCGCTTGTTAAAAATGCAGATTACTGGGCTCAACTCCAGACCAACTGTCTTAGTCTGAGCTTCCCCAGAAACAGACCCTGAGACAAGGATTCAATTGCAGAAAGCTGATTTTGGGAGGTGGTCCAGGAAGCACTAGTAAGGGAAGGCAGCCAATAAAAGGTGTACTCTCATACCAGTTACTACTGTGGGCAACTGGAGCTTCATCCCATTGGGAACTTTGGAAACAATATAGTACATTCATCTCAGAATCTTGCCTCTGAAGAGGAGAGGGAGTCGAGATGTTTGGACACCAACTCCCCGCAGTCATTTATTGAAGCTACACTTGAGTAGTGTTAATTCCCTGGTACTTCTGGCCTGCAAAATCATAGCCCTCTGGCAAAAAGATGAAGGTGCTAGGAACTGGCGGTCGGGTTGAGTGCACTGGAATTGTCTGGCCTGAGGAAATATAGGCAGGGACCCGACATCATCTGCTATGCCAGCTCAATCAACATGCCTGTGTGTGGGGCTGTGATCAACATTTTGAACAAGCTCCTCACACTGTAGTTGGAGAACATAGAGTATTAAGAAAATGTAGTACAAGTGAGATTGGATTTCTAATTTCCTAATAGCTTCTGTGAAGAAGACGCTTCTACTCTATCATCCCTCCTCCACCAAAAAAAAAAAAAAAAAATCCAGTTTTAGTAAGCTCTCCTTTTCTTATAATGAAAGCATAGAACTTAAGTCTACCACTCACCATTATAATCCCTAGGCTGAATTTTCATTTTGTACCAGGGGAGCTATTTTAGACAAACCCTGTGAACTTAAATAGGGAAAGTGATTCATTGGCATGTAAGGTCCGTTTCATGTTGATGTCAGGATGGAGCAATCGGATGGTGCTAAATGTTCTCTCAGGTCAATACTTGATGACTTCGTAGCTTTCACCAACATTTTTAATGGTTCGACATTTAGCACTCAAGTCCAGGAGCTTTTTGCCAGCTCTTTGTGAAGAGGGAGGCAGGGGGAGATGCTATTGAAAGGTTTATTTCAAAAGATTAGTTAATGCACTAGGGCATGGATTTCATTACATGATCGCATAACACTGAGTGGCAGAACATATAGTGGGCAGTCTAAAAATAATTACTGCTCAGATGTCGATTAACCAAGGGTTGACCATGAGCCAGACTTTGGAAATGTGAAGCTGGAGGCTGAGAGGGCAGATTCCTGGGACCCCGATAAGGCTTAAGGTTGGGAGGGACTAAAATCAAATTCCTGTTATTGCAGGTCTCACTCACTTTCCCTTCCTGTTCTCCATAATCATAAGCTACTCCATGCACATGGGAACTGCAAAGGGCTAATAAAGGACTATCATAGTACTTCTTTCCTGCGGTCAGGAGCCACCTTATGTATATATGTTAAATATCAATGTAGGTAATCTGTGGTGGGTGCTGGGCTCTGTATATAATACTGCCCTGCCTAGGAAAGTGTAGCAATTGACTGGATACAAAGGGAAGAAAGAGAAACTAACCCAGGGTGTAGAGCTGAAGGTTTTCCTAAGAGAACCAGTCAGAAGTGCTCAGGAGAGGCAGGAAAGTATATCCATGAGACAGACATTCTGAACTTCCATCCTCTGCCAAAGCACTCACCATGTTGTCATGTCTTTGTCTCTTTTCTTGCCTGTCTCTCCTCCCTTCTACCACCTCCACTGAGAGTTTCTTGAAGGCAGAGCTAAGCCCTGTTCATTCTTGGTATGTTCCAGCATTTGTCAATGGTTGTTCAGCAGTTAGTTGTGATTTTGGTGTTTTTGTAAGAAGAGGGTGAGCTCACGTCCTTCTCCTCTGCCATCTGGAGCTAATACAAGCCCTGTTCATTCTTGAGTCTTCTCTACCTAATATCCAGTAAGCTCATACTGTATTTTGGTTGAGTGAAAAAATGAATAATAATTTTTAAAAAGAGACTTGTAATGCCAGAAAATAAGGAAGTGCTGAAAGAAAGGAAAGAAAGAAAGAAAGGGAAGAAAGAAGGAAGGAAGGAAGGAAAGAAAGAAAGAAAAAGAAAGAAAGAGAAGAAAAGAAAGAAAAGGGGGACAGAGAGAGAGAAGGAAGAGGAGGAGGAGGGGGAAGTGAGGGAAGGAGGAAGAAAGGAAGAAAGAAAATATAGGAGTCAAATGAAAGACCTCCCAATGGTCAAAGCTGTAACAGTTTGACTACCAAAGTAAAGTAGTATAGGATTATAAATCAAAGTATAAGATAAATATCCATGAGTTCATACTGATATAAATAAATAATTGAATAAATTAATAAATGGGGAGAAGAAACAAATCTTCCATGCAGAAAAATTGAAAATAAATTTTGTAAATATTCCACCCTGTAGGAAGTGAACCCTAACTTCCCACTCCTTAAATGTGGGCTGTGCAGAGTGACTTCCCTCCAAAGAGGACTAACATGGAAAGGAGGAAAAAGAGGAGTAACCTTGCAGTGGAGAGACCTGACAAACACTATGTTATCCGGATGACCAATCTTAACATCAAAAGTCATCAGTCATGTAGATAGTATGTACCCCTGCTATGATGTATGAAAATGGCACCTTACCTCCCCCAAACCCATAACTCCAGTTCAACCATGAGAAAAACATCAGACAAATACTAATATAAAACTATTCTGGGACTTCCCTGGTAGTGCAATGGTTAGGACTCCACGTTCCCAATGCAAGGGGCCCGGGTTCAATCCCTGATCAGGGAACTACGAGTAGATCCCACATGCATGCCACAACTAAGAGTTTGCATGCCACAACTAAGGAGCCAGCAAGCTGCAACTAAGGAGCCCACATACCACAACTAAGGAGCCCACCAGCCCCAACTAAGACCCAGTGCAGTCAAATGAACTAATTAATTAATTAATTAAAATACTAAAAACTAAAATAAAAAATCAAACTGTTCTAAAAAATAAAGTCTATTTTTGGTTGGCAAGATGGCGGCAGAAGAGTCAGGAAAAAAGATCCCTTTGGTTCCAGAAAATCTCCTGAAAAAGAGGAAGGCTTATCAGGCCCTCAAAGCCACCCAGGCAAAGCAGGCGCTTTTGCAAAGGAAGGAGGTAAAGCAGAGGAAAGGAAAAGAGATCAAGTTTAAGCAACTAGAATGGTTCCTACATGATTCCTGGCGGCAACTGCGAGACAGAGTGCAACTCAGACGACTAGAAGTGAAACCTCATGCCTTGGAAGTGCCAGATAAACATTCCTTGGCCTTTGTTGTACGCATCGAAAGTATTAATGGGGTGAGTTTACTGGTGCAGAGGACCATTGCAAGACTTCGCCTGAAGAAGATTTTCAGTGGTGTCTTTATGCAAGTAACTCCTCAGACCATAAAAAAGCTTCGTATAGTGGAACCTTATGTGACCTGGGGGTTTCCAAATCTGAAGTCTGTTCGGGAACTCATCTTAAAACGTGGACAAGCCAAGGTCAAGAATAAAATCACCCCTCTGACAGACAACACAGTAATTGAGGAGCACCTGGGGAGGTTTGGCGTCATTTGTTTGGAAGACCTTATTCATGAAATTGCCTTCCTGGGGAAGAATTTTCAGGCAATCTCAGGGTGCTTGCACCCTTTCCAACTCTCAGTGGCCCGTCACGCTACCAAGAATAGAGTGGGCTTCCTCAAGGAAGTGGGCTCACCTGACTATCAAGGTGAACGCATCGATCAGCTCATCCAGCAGCTGAGCTAAACCCAGCATATCTGAAAGCACACTGCATTGGAAGCATGTGTTTTTGTTTTATGGAATTGTTACCCAGTATCTTCAATGAAGATTATTTTCTGCTATATCGTCAGAAACTGGAGGGGGAGGGTCAGGGAAAAGATGGTGATGTTTACAGCAGGCACTTTTCATCCCGCCTCAGTTCCAAGGAAAAGTTCCTATGTGTTGGTTCTGCAGTGATCGCCGTCCACCTCTGAAACCAGCAAAGGACTCATGCCATGGAGGAGGGAGTCCTGTTTTATCACATCTGTCCTGGGGTTTAATGGTGGTGAATGAATGAATACCTACGCATGAATAGAAGACAGCAGTGGACCAAGCCCAGGGGCATATTGAACCTGGGGTTTCCTAGGGCTTTATTTTGGAAAGAACTTGAAATACAATTAGAAAGAAGTGCACAAAAACAAAAACAAAAAAAAAGTCTATTTTTAAAAAGAGAGAGAGAAGATAAGAAGGAAGGAAGGGAGGAAGGGAAGGAGTGGACGAGAAAGAAGGAGATGGAGGGTTTAGCTGTGTGCTATAGGCCATGGCCAGGCCTGCTACAGAAAACCTATAAGTAACCATAAATGGAAAACTCCTGGGGCCCTCAGGGTAGGCACAGAAAAGAGGCAATTGCCCCTGTGATGCTCCAGCAAGAATTCAGGCCTGAGTGGGGGGCTTGCTAAGTATCAGACTACTGCCTTACATGACTGTACAAGTTGTTTCTGGATGCTGACATGGATGCAGTTTAAAAGGCTGTGGGCCCACAACTCTGGGTTCTTTTGACCTAGGATATGTCTCACTGTTCTCAGGCTGCAAAGATCACTAAGAAAAGCAAGAGAAGTGATGGGGAGCTGCATCTCCATCGTTGCATTCTTATCCATATCATTTGCATGGTTCACTAGCTGCTTTGGGAGAAAATGGAAGTAAAAGCAACCTTGAGGTGAGCTCAGGTTGTGAATCTCACCCATCCTTGCCCACAGACCAGAATCTGACCTAATCTCTCTATAATCATGGACTGGTTTGGACCTGGGGTTGCCTCACCCAGTGAATACTGCTGACTTCTTCCATTCTGAATACTGTATCTGGCCTGCCCAGTGAACTAACATCTATTGAGGGCTTTCTGGGTGCTAGCATGCTTTCTGTGTTGTTGCATTAATGCTACTATATATGCAGAAGGGGTTATCTTTCCTCACCTGGAAAGGAGAACTTGAAGTTTAGGAGGAGTTGTGATCACACCATTAAGGGCAGAGTTCATTTTTATACTTCTTGATCGGAGGAAAAGCAGAACAGACAGACATCATCACGGGAGACTGCAAGCTCCTGGTGGTCTCACAAGGTCTGCAGTTCTACTTCTTTCTGCCCCACAATCCTGGGTAAATCTCAGGTCAGTAAAATAGCCTCATACAAGCATTATGGGCAAGAATCAGAGACCTTGGGTTTTATTCCAGTTCTGCTACTGACTAGTTAGAACATTCCTCAGTATTGATGCTGACAGACACTCCATGGTGGTAACAGCACAAAATATGCTGAGGAATTGGTCACATTTCTTTGTTTCATTCATTTTAAAAATAACTAACATTTATATCTCAGTTTGTAGTGTTCACGCAAACCTTATCTCACTTGATTTTCAAAAGAATTCTCTGAGGTAACCAGAAGAGTAGTTATTGTCTCTGTTTTTACTTATTTATTTATTTATTGGCTGCCGTGGGTCTTTGTTGCTGCGCGTGGGCGTCCTCTAGTTGCTGCTAGCAGGGGCTGCTCTTTGTTGCGGTGCTTGGTCTTCTCATTGTGGTGGCTTCTCTTGTTGCAGAGCATGGGCTCTAGGAGCACAGGCTTCAGTAGTTGTGGCTTGCGGGCTCTAGAGCGCAGGCTCAGTAGTTGTGGTGCACGGGCTTTGTTGCTCCACAGCATGTGGGGTCTTCCCGGACCAGAGCTCGAACCCGTGTCCCCTGCATTGGCAGGCAGATTCTTAACCACTGCGCCACCAGGGAAGCCCCTATTATCTCTGTTTTGAAGAAGAGGAAGCCAGGGCTTAGAGAAATTAAGCAACTGGTAACAAACTAATGCGGCAAGAAAGACAACAAGGATGCAGGCAACTTAGCAAATGGCTCCTCCTGAAACCTACAGTCGGGAGCCATCTTGTGTCTGTTAAATACCAGCTTAATGGCATTTCCTGGGGTGCCCTTCCTGCTCTTATAAGTTCCATTGATTGGATTGTTCTTTTTTATCTCAAACCCTCATAAGTCTACGAATTGAGCTCATTGTTAAAAATGAAGAAACTGGTTCAAAGTTACTTGCCCAGTACCATACAGCTAAGAAGATCTCAGCAGTATGAATCCAGACCTAATAAGACAACAGAACTCCTGTTCTTCCCTCTCAGGCACAGTCCTTTATTCAAGTTTCACCCTCCCTGAGTGACATCTTTCACACCTGTAGCATGTTAACCATCAGATCTGTCTCCAGCCAAGACTTCTCCTGAGCTCCAGGTCCACTTACACAACTGCTCGCTAGCCATCTCCACTTGGGTGTCCCATACACATCTCCAGGCCAACACATCCTAAACTGAACTCGTACATCTCCCAAACCTGCTCCTCCTTGGGGACTTCCGACTGCAGTTAATAGCACCATAGTTCTGTCCACTGCACAAATCTGAAATGTGGAAATCCTGTGACAGCCCTTCCTCTCCCTCCCCCTGCCCTCAATTGGTGAGCCTTCTCAATTCGTTCTCCTAAACATGTCTCCAACCACTCTGCTGCTTCATCTCCCCTGTGTCTCTCAATCCTTTATCCTTTATCTTCCGCAATAGATCTCCTGACCTCAAGTCTCACCCCACCCCTCAAACTCTTCTCTACCTGGCAAAGGGGCCCTCCTAGATCTGGCCCCGCCTAGCTACTGTTCCAGCGTCACCACCCTCACTTAACCTCGAGCACATTGTGTTCAAATCCAAAGTGCATGCAATCCACAAAGAGCCACGCACCTTCTGCCTGGAACACCCTGTCTCCATCTTCAAGACTCAGTTCAACAGCCACTGTCAAATACTTCCTCTATGAAGCGTGAGACTCCCCAGGGAAAGTTGCTTCCAATCTCCTTTGTAACACCCTTGTATCTTGAATTTGCCCCTATTGTGGCCCTTCTCACAATTCTTTGTTGACATGGCTTCCCTCCACCACCACTGCCATGCTGGGGGATCCTTGAGAACAAAGACTAGCCCCTATTCATTCTAGCCCAGCGCCCGATGCACAGTAGGCACTCCATAGGTGTGCACTGAATGTGTGCTGGAATTCATCATTGCTGAATTTTAGGATCACTGAAGGAAACTTAGAGCGAGTCTAGTCACTCCAAACCCTCACTTTACAGATAATGATATCAAGGCTCAGAGAGGATATGACTTGCTGAGCTATATAACTACTTGGCAGCGATGGTAATAAATAGATTCAAATCTCCTGAACAGATTCACTCCTTTATCAGTTCTCTTTCCATGATTCCTCATTGCCTCTCAGACTCAAAGTAGAAAAGCCATTACGCCTGTCAGTGTCTCTGTTTCCACTCATAGACAACGGAAATTACTAATGCCTTCCCTTTCCACAGCATAGGGATTTTATTTAACGATGGCTGAATGCTGTCTGTAAAAATGCTTTGACTTCAGAGATGAGATACACCACAGCCAAGACTTAGCGGCCTACCACTTTGATTTCAACTTCTCAGTTTACTCTCTCACTTCCTATATTGACTTTTCCTCCCATGCAGCCTGCAGCCCAGCAGAAGCTGGAGGAGAAAGAGATTTGTGATTTCCTCTTCCACTCCAACTCCACTTAAATAGGAGAAAGGCATTGTAAATGAAATAAGGCAAAGGTTCCTGTTTAGCAGTATTAAAACTATTGCCATTGATTATAAGTTCAGAATGAGAATAAAAGGAGGTTCAAGTTTGGAGGCTTGCACTAGGAGTGATTATGCACTGGAGTTACTACTCAGAAACTCCACATCCATCCATATGTATGTATATAAAATAGCCTGCCAACCTAGGAGGCTTTTTTAAAATTCTGACATTCTTTAAAAGGGGGAGGTGTGTTAACTTGGAAACTAACCATGTCATAAAAGACAAAAAAAAAGGCTGTGGAAATGTTTCAGATTAAAGGAGGCTAAAGAGACACAACTAAGTGCTATATCTGACCCTTTACTGGGTCCACTGTTGGAGGGACAAGATGCTATAAAGGACATTATTGGATCACTTGAAAAAATTGGAATGAGAACAAATTATTGATAGAAATGTGTTACATGAGTATTAAATTGGTGGAAATTGATCACTGTCTTGTGTTTAGGTAAGAGATTAGCACTGTTCTTAGGAAGTACACACTGAAGTATTTGAGGGCAAAACTTCATGATGCATGTAAATTACCCTCAAATGCTTCATAAAAACACTGTGTGTGTGTGTGTGTGTGTGTGTGTGTGTGTGTGTGTATGGAGATAATATGATAGATAGATAGACAGAGATATGGAAATACAAAGGAAGTGAAGTAAAATATTTACAGTAAGTGAATAAGTGAATCTAGGTAAGGCATTTACAGATGTTATCATATTTTTATTCCTGCAGATTTTCTGTTCATTTAAAATTATTTCTGAATAATGATTTTTTAAAAATCATGTGTTAACAAGACTGCAGTTGTGATCTTTAAGTTCAATTTGTATATCTCGATCTATCTATCTTCATTAATCATGTCCCTGACTGTATATTAAAAGCCACAGAGATTAAAAAGAGAAATAGGCATAATATTTTCTTTAAATAATTCATTTCTAGTTTAGAAGAGAGGACAAACACACAAAAAGATGGAAATAATAATAATAAGCAGCAAAGGCTGAAATCCAGTTGAGTCATAGCAACAAAAGGGAAGGCAAAATGGGATTTCAGGGCCTTAGAGAGGAGACAGAATTGGAGTCAGGCCTGTGAGTGGGGGCTGCATCTAGAAAGGAGCAGAAGTGAGGAAAGGACACTCCAGCTGAACAGCAGAGTGGAGCCGAGGTGTGGAGTTGGGAAAACACACCCTGTCATAAGTACCATTCGAGAGGTTTCATGGGGGGAGTGGGGCAAAGATCAGCGTAGAAATGTAGGTTGGGGTCAAACAGGGATGCTTGGAAATGCCAGGTTAGGGAGTTTGGGCTTTATTCCAGAGGCCAGAGGTCAGCAATCTCTTAGAAATGGCTGACCCCTCTTTCTTGTGGACAATACAGATAAAGCTGGGAACGGGCTGTGCCAGTGATTATGCAGAGACAATGAGAAGGCTCAGATACTTAAGGAACATCTCCTTCATAGATCTTACGAATAAGAAATCCATTTGAAAACAGAACTATCTTTGAGGAGCTAATTTGGTACTTCTTGCTCACAATTGAGTGTACTTTGTCAGATAATTGTGTCTTGCTTTTAACACATGGACGTTTTCAGCTGTGTTATTAGCCAGGCTGAGGGAATGGAAATTTTTAAAGAAGGATAGAGAGCAGTAATTTTTGAGACTTGAGTGACGGAAGACTGAGAGGGCAGGTATATTAATCAGGGTATTTAATACTAGCTGCTGTAACAACAACAACAAAAAATCTCAGTGATTAACAAGTAAATTCTGTTTCTCATTCATTCATGTCACAATCTGGTACAAGCTGGACAGCTCTCCTTAGTAGATCCCCTCCAATCAGTGACTCAGGAATCCAGGCAACTTCTGTCTTGTGATGCTGCCATCTTAAACACATGGCCTCTGCAGTCACCATGGAGAGGAAAGTTTGAGGGCAATGATCACACCAGGAGTTTTTTGGCCTGGAGGTGATGTGTATCACTTTTGCCCACGTGTCAGAGCCTGGTCACCTGGGCTCAACCAGACTGCAAGAGCCACTGGAATACGTAATTGTTCTATGTGTCCAGGAAAAGGAAATGAGATGGTGAGTTTGGGGTTCCCCCAAGAGCTAACTCTGAGACTGGGATATGGGTACTAATAGTTTAGGCAAGAGGTGATCTTGGAACACCAATAGGAGAGGAGAGAAGTGCCACAGAGGGAAAGCCAATACAGAGTATGTCCAGAGCATACTCACACATACTAGGGACTCCTGGGAGACGATATAAAATTAGCCCTGAGTTATTCCACCTGAGAGGTGAGCAGGTTACACTATCCACCAACTTCTGTCCTTCTTGGTTGAAGGCTGCTCCCTAGGAAATTAACTCTCTGGCATTTCTGGCAAGCAGGCCAGCATGCTCCAGTTGCCAGAGAAAGTCCTCAGGCAGAGAGTACATGTGCCTGTGTATGACGCCAGCAGTGTGTACTGAACGGTGAGTGCTGAATGCATGTGAAAGGGACATCAACAGCATCTGCTACAGTGAGCATCCACCCGTAGCTTCTAGCCTCTCTCTGCCACACAGATAATCCTGATAGAAGAGCTCCTGGGAGGCCAGAGTACCCCCCAAGGCTATGGCTCTGGGGTGAGTCCTAGAAATGCATACTTAAGAAGATCCCCAGGGGGTTCAAGGCAGTCCATTTATAGATGAGCATTTGGAACCTCCCTGCCATTCTCTACTCAAACTTCCTTCATCTGTCTTCTCTTGCAAACCACTCGTGAAATCACTTTCCATGGTCACCACTTGCCTCCCTCTTCCAATCTCATTGTCTCCACAAGTCCTCAATGTAGTCATTTGGTAAATGTTATTACTTCCTTCTAGAAACAGTCTTCTTCCTTTTGCCCCAACCCCACTCTTCTAGTACTTCCCCTACTTTCCTGGGCGCTTTCTCGGCCCCTGATAACCAGAGCAGCTCGCTCTTCCTTGGATGCTCACAATTGTTCCTGATCACCACACCTAGACTTTGAGAAGAAGCCAGAAATGGTAAGTGGATTTGTTGGCAATGGCTCCCTGAAGCCATATGCTGAGAAGCATTCTGAGGCCCTGTGTTCAATTAACTGTGTCTTCCATGGGTGTTGACCTACAGAGTGGCAGCCTGAGTTCAGCTCTGCTGTGGATCTTTCTCAGGTTTCCATTTTACATGATCTCCCTTGACAATCTCATCTACTCCCAAGGCATTAACTATCATATCTATATAGATACCACCTAAATATGTATTTCTACTCATAACCTCTCTCAGGAGTTCCAAACCCATATTTCCAACTCTTTGGAAGACATATAAACATTGATATTTATTTTCTAATTACAACATCTTTCATCTGCCTACTCCATGTCACATGATGGCCCAACCATTTTTCAAGACACCTCGGCTTAACACGTTGGCAGCATCTTTATTCTTTTAATATTTCCTTATCACTTTTCCCTATCATTTACTAGAGTGTGCAACAAATTGTATTAGAATTCGTTGTTTACTCTCTGTCTGCCCCAACATACTGTGGATTTATTGAACAAAAGAACCAGATGTATGGGAATTCCCTGGCTGTCCAGTGGTTAGGACTTAGCACTTTCACCGCAGGAGCCCAGGTTCAATCCCTGGACGGGGAACTAAGATCCTGCAAGCCATGTGGCGCAGCAGGGAAAAAAAAGCACCAAATCTAATTCATCTTGCACCTTCAGCTTCCAAAACTGTTTCTTGTACAAAGTAGACTCTAAGTGCCTGAGAATATATTATGTATTTACATGCAAAGTATGAGCATATGTATATATATATTTAATGTATAAATTATATATGTGTGTTTTGCTCCTTCTCTTTAACTCTTCCAGCCTTCCCACCCCACATCTCTAATCAGTCACCAAGCTCTGTCCACTCAGTTGCTCCACAAAGACATCTACATATGCCAGCTCCATCTCTAGCCTAAATATTTGCCATGAATGTGGTCACCTGGAAAACAGACTCAGAGAAAGAGATATCAGTGCAGAAAGTTTATTAGGAACAACACCTGGGGAGGAATGAGGTTCGCAGGATTGAGGAACAGGAGGAGTTGGACTGAAATACAGTCACAATAAAAGCTTTAGCTTTTAAGGAGCTCTAGAGCTGGGACGGCCTTTATAAATTGCCCTCCTACACACACCCACACACACACACACACACACACACACCCCCCACACCCACACACACACACCCACACACCCACACCCACACCCACACACCCCACCCCACCCCCCATCGATTGATGATTGGATGCAAGCTGTCAGAGAGAACAAGTGTGATTTGGGGCTGGGGCACTCTCCTCGGGTGAGTACAAGGCTCAAAAGGAGACTCAGCTGAGATCCATCAGCCACCAGCACTTCCTGCAGCTGAGCTAACGTGTGTCCGAGTCCTGAAGTGGGGGTCTTGGAGGCACACCACACCATTCACTAGACTCCGGTGTCCTCATTCATGCCCGCATGACTTCTTGCCCCACTACTGCAGGCATTGCTAAGCAGTTTCACTGCCCCCAACCTCTTTTCCAATCTATCATTGCCCTGCCACTCAGGCTAATTTTTCACAAGCCAATCTGATATGTTCAAGAATCAAGATACATATATATATATATATGTTCAAGAGTCAACACAGCTTACTTCGCAGTATGTACAAATCCATTTGTGTGGGTGGGGAGAAGTATATATGTGTGTATATATATATATATATATGTTTTGCACATGTATACCTAGAAAAGTATCTCTGGGCAAATCCATAGAGACAGAAGGTAGATTGGTGATTGCCAGGGTTTGGGGAGGAGGAATGGAGAGTGATTGCTCATGAGTATGGGAGTTTCTTTCTGGGGGTGTGATGAAAATGTTCTGGAGTTAGACAGTGGTGATGATTGTACAACCTTGTGAATATACTAAAATGCACTGAATTGTACACTTTAAAATGGCCAATTTTGCAGTATGTAAATTATATCTCATTTTTTTAAGTATTTCAGAGTTGGCATATGAAAGCGATAGCACTGATTACATCAAGTGTGTGTCCTTTGTGTTCCACTGGCTTTTCAATTTTTCTGTAAGTGAACATATTTTTTAATATTAATTTAGGGAGGGTAACAATTCTCCCTTCAAAGTTATCTATGGCTTTAGACCTTTGAAACTTTACCCTGTGGGTGGATTGAAGGCCAACCTCCTTGCACAGTAGTCCAGGCCCTTTCAGAGCAGGCCGAAACTTGCTTTGACAGACCCTCATCTTTCCCTCCCCCAGGACTCTCCACCCCTGACTTCAGACGCTTCAAGTTTCTCCATTTCCCAAACGTGCCCTGGGCTTCCTGTCCCAGAGTCTTTGTTCCCTGCCACTCACCACCCACCCCCTTCTTTGTCTCCTTTCCCACCCAGCCCTACCTGCAGAAATATTTCCAGGGCCAGATCAAATCTCACTTCCCCCAAAGCTGCAATTGAAATGGCTCTGCTACCACTTTGTTTGGCATCTGTTTTTATAGCATTTATCTCAGGCTGCCATTTTATGTAATCGTGTATTTTTCATTAAACCAATTTACCTTTGATTCCTCTCCTATATACAGCACGTGGAATAGATATTCAATAAAACTCTACTTAATTTTGGGGTTAAATTTTTTTAATGCAAATCCACATCTATTCACTTGCTCGGTAAGAAGTACTTACTTGATAGCATACTGTGTGTCAGAAGGTAGTGCCCAAGTCACAAAATGTCCTTGCTCTCGTGAAACTTACTTTCTAATTTTTATTTATGTATGATGTACGTAGAGAGTGCATGAATCTTCAGTATACACCTAAATGACCTTTTACATATGTACATTTCCATGTAATCACCACCCACATCAAGATACAGAATATTTCCAGCACCTCAGGCTCCCTTCCAGGCAATAGCCTCCTGCCCAGAGGTAACCACTATTCCCACTCCTACCACCATAGATTAGTTGTGCCTGTTCATGAATGTCATAGAAATGGAATCATATAATATGTTCTCTTTTGTGCCTGGCTTTTTTCATCCTAATTTCTATGAAATTCATCCATGTGCTGTGTGTAGCAGAAGTCCATTCTTTATATTGCTGTGTAGTATTCCACTGTAGAATATTCCATTGAATATTTCACAATGTATTTGCCCATTCTCCTATTGATGGACATTGGGTTTGGTCCCAGTTTTGGGCTACAGTGAATAAAGCTGTGATAAACGTTCTCGTACATGGCTTTTGATGGACATAAGCAGTCATCCCCCTTGGATATACACCTAGGAATGGAATTGCTGGGGCTTAGGTGGCTTTGGTACATATTAGCCAACAGCCTTCCCAAAAGGGTTGTACCAACTTGCACTCTCACCAAAAACATTTGAAAACCAACTAATAAGAAAAACATCTAAGAGTGAAAAAAAGTGACTGACACTGAGAATTAAGATCAGATGATGAAGCTACATTAGATTTGGTAGCCAGGCAAAGTTTCTCTGACAAGGTGAAATTTAGCCTAGGACCTAAGTGACAAGAAGTCTGTCGTGCACATGTCAGGGGAAGAGCAGTTCAGACAGGGAGAGAGCAGCAACCGCGAAGGCCCTTGGGCAGGAAGAGGAGTGGAAAGGATGCTAGTGGCCTTGGAGTGAGTAGGGAAGTGAGACAGAGAAGGGAAGGGAAGGCAACGGATGAAGGGTATGTTGGTAAGCCAGCTGCTACAATAGGTGAGTAGAGCTTAATTCTGTGGGCAAGCTCTGGGAAAGGTATAAAATACATGCTTCAAAATTATCCCACCCAAGAGCTGTGAGAGCTGGGGTATTTATGTACCAGCCGCCATAGTCATTGGTTGAGGATTGCTGCTGGGATGTTTTGGGGGTGGGGGTGGAGGCGAGGTAGGTGTTAATTTCCCAGCACTTCTGACCTGTAAAGTGATCTTCCACAATTCTGGAAAAAGGCCCTCTGGTACAGGGATGCAGATACTGGCAGCCAGAAACTGTCCAGATCCCATTAAACTGAACAGTTTCAGGGCAGGGGTCTGCTGACAGCTTTGCTATGTTTTCTTATGTTAATTTTACCTATTTTCTATTTTAATACTTAGTCACACAGACACACATCTAATATAGGTATTTCCTTCCATAAGTGAGATTCAATATCTTCCTCTTTATCTAGGCTTTTAATTTTGTCCTGTTGTCACTGCTCTCCTTGACCCTTGGGCCCACAGCCAGCTCCTTGATTTCACCCTTCTCCATCACTCTAAACGTCCTCAGCCGTTTGACCAACTTCATTCCCATGGCCAGCCTCTATGAATCATGTCTATCATTTACTTTTGCTTTTCTTGGGCTTCCATTCCTTAGATATTCCTCCTAGCATAGTGTCTTACCAATAATAGACTCGGTTTATGCATGCAGAATGACTGTTGGAGTGGTATACATAACTGTGCTGACTTGGAAAGACTTCAGATTTGTGTTAGATCTCAGTTTGAGTCTTGCTACTCCCTGTAATCTTCCCTACCCTTAAGTATTTCATGGATGTTTCTCTGACAACTAAAGTCTCAATTTTTGTGCCAGTTATCAGTTGCTGCATTATGCTGTGTAACAAAACACCCAAGACTCAAGGTCTTTAAATGATAAGTATCTATTCAGTTCATAGATATGTAGGTTGGCAGTTTAGACTTGGCAGTGCTTCTGATCTCAGCTGGACTCACTCAGAGTTCTTGCAGTCGGTTGCAGATCAGCTGATCTAGGATAACCTCAGCTGCAATGACTGGGGCAACTCAGCTCTGTTCCTCGTGTCACATTTTCCAGAAGGATAATCAGGGCATGTTCTCATGGCAAACAGAAGAAGAACAAGCAAATGAAAACACTCAAGGTCTCTTGAGGCGTAGACTTGGAACTGACATAGCATCACTTCTACCACATTCCATTGGCCAAAAGCTACAAGGCCAACCTATATTCAAGGGGAGGGAAAATTGACTCTTTAGTGAAAGAAATTCCAAGGTCACGTGGTAAAGGATGTGGCTATAGGAAGAGGTGAAGAATCAAGGTCATTAATGCAATCTGCCGTATTTTACTACTTGCTTTTTGACTTAGAAGGTTGAGTGTATATTCCCTTCCCTTTTTAGCTCAAAGTTTCTGTCTTAAAACATCCCAATAATTATAACCAGCAGTGCTTTTTTGGTTTGAATTATTAGATATTGCTTCAGTTCTCCATTTTTATATATGTAGACATCAAAGAAAGAACTATGAAACACGTGATTTCGGTCATAACTATTCTGACAGTTTTTAACAGGATTTCTAGTCACCAACTAAAGTCCGAATTTGAACAGAAGTTAGATAAAATCACCCACAATCTTAGAGTTCATTTTATTTTCTATTGGAGAAAGGGATGCTTTTCCTATGTCTGATGTCCTTGCTGGAAGAGAGGCAGTACAGGAAGGTGCTTAAATTATGTGTCATTTGTGAAAGGGAACAAAGGAGCTGCCATTATCACAGCCGTTGCCATGGCCTTATCATATTAAATCAGGAGAGAGGAGGATACTGAATAGGCTTTTCAAACAGGGTGTCTCCTCAGGAGACATCTCTGCCAGTGACATCAGCAGGAACACCAAGTACAGAGTGTCCAGTGGAGAATATGTACAAAATATTCAAGACGACGATGATTCTGTGAATCAAACAGCCCTGCTGTGCCCTGCTCAACACTATTTCTGTCCTGTGTGAGGTGTGTGTCTTGAATTTGATTTACTATCTTTAAAGTCATTCACCCACAGTGTAGTGTGTGGATGCAGTATAGGAGTCCAGCTAGGACCTGGAAATCCACTGCAGTGCAATGAAAGCATAACAGTTAGAAACAGATAAAAGCTGTGGAGAAGGAGAAGGATGTGAAAACAACTCATTCCTAATTTCCTGCTTCGATAGAAGGGACGGTGCAGATTGGTGATTAAGAAGCCAGGTTTCCAAGACAGTCTCAGATTTGAGTCCAGGCCCTGCCATTGCTCGCTACGTGACTTCAGGCAAGTCTCTTTTCCCCTCAAAGCCTCAGTTTCTTTCTCTGCAAAATGGGACTACTGTTGAAACAGCCTTGAAGGTTTAATGGAGGGGAAAGATCTATAGGTAACATACTTCACGAAGTAACTGGTACAGAGTAAGCACTCAATAAATGTGAATGATACATGTTTTAACTGGAAGGGATTTAGGAGGTCATCCAATCCAAGCCCCTCATCCAGAAGATGAAAAACAGAACCACAGAGAAGCTAAAGGAATCTTCCTTGGTTACACAGCTAGTGGCACGATCAGGGCTGAAAACCCAGGACGTTCTGATTCCCACACCCCTGCCTTATCCTCCACTAGCACACCCAGCTGGGGCCTGCAGCCCTGCCCACCCTCTTCCGCAAAGTGGAGCTTCAATAAATAACTGTGAGTTTTCCCCTTTCCCCTGGCTAGCCACATCTCAGGCACAGGCAACTCTGAACGGTATGGAATTTTCTAATGTGGCACTCACTGCCTGCTCACTTTAATCTGCTGCAAGTGTCTCTGGGAAATAAAATATTGGCAGGTTTGTCCAACAGCTGCTCAGCCTAGAGACCACAGCTTATTTTGGTCCATTTATGTTAACTCATCTGTCTTAAGCTCTTTGTTAGTGACTCACCGCATACTGCTACCAAAAATATACACCAAAATCCAAGAATCATTCATATGAAGGGCAAACCTCTTCCTTAAAATACCACATTTCTGCCGTCTTGTTTTTATGAAGTTTTTCCTTCCTCCCACCTCCACATCACATTTTCTTCTTTCTTCCTTCTCCATTTTTGATTGCCTTCAGCAACATGGTTGCTGCATGCTATGGTCAAGAGAATTCTAGAATGGACATCTGAAGGCCTGGTTCTGGTACTGGCATTCTTTAGCTATAAAAACCTAGTAAGTCACAATTGGTATGAGACTCAGTTTCCTTATCTGTGATATGGGAGGGTTACATCAGCTCTACAGTTCCCACCAGCGCAATTGCCAAAAACTTCCTCATTATTTTTTCCTTCAACGATTCTAAGCTTTGAAGGATTTTCATCTGCTTTGTAAATTGTCTTTTAAAATAAAATTAATATTCCCCATTTTCTATTAATTGCAGGTGTCAGTAGAAACAACCAAAGTAATCTATATTAGAATTAACAAACAACAATAAACAGGAAATAAAACATCTTTAAGAATTAAATTGAGCTTATTAAGGCTACTGTTTCAAATACCATAGCCAGAGTTATCACAGGAAAATAAGGCATCTTTGTTAGGCTTGGTGAAGTATTGAAAATAGTTCATATATTATGTCGTATTCTTAAAAATAGACAGATGTGGGAAGATACACACCAACTTCAGGATGATGCTAATTTCCTGGGAGAAGGAAGGGGAAGGAGATGGGAGGAGAGTCTTTAAGTGCATCTGTAATATTTCATTTATTAAGATCTGGGGACTTCCCTGATGGCACAGTGGTTGGGAATCTGCCTGCCAATGCAGGGGACATGGGTTCAAGCCCTGGTCCAGGAGAATACCACATGCCATGGAGCAACTAAGCCCATGCGCCACAACTGCTGAGCCTGTGCTGTAGAGCCTGTGAGCCACAACTATTGAACCCATGTGCTGCAACTACTGAAGCCTGTGAGCCTAGAGCCTGTGCTCCACAACAAGAGAAGCCACCGCACTGAGAAGCCGATGCACTGCAACTGAGAGTAGCCCCTGCTCGTCGCAACTAGACAAAGACCGTGCGCAGCAACGAAGACCCAACACAACCAATAAATAAACAAATAAATAAATGAATTTTTCAAAAAATAGGGTAACATGGCTTTAAAAAAAGATCTGAAGCAAATACAGGAAATTTTTAATGTATTAAACCTGAATGGTAGATACAAATCTCTCAGCTAATATTATTCATTCTTTTTTTTTATGTTTGAAATATTTCCAAATTAAATACATTAAATTAAAAATAAGTTTATCAACAGAAACTCTTATACAGTACTGGTGGGAGTGTAAACTGATATAACCATCTTGGAAAAGCTGGGCAGTTTCTTAAAAAGTGAAATCTACACTTACCATATGACCCAGCAATTCCCCTCCTGTGTCTAGACCCAAGATAAATGAATACATACATTCACAAAAAGGCATGCGCAAGAATGTTTATAAGAGCTTTATTCATAACAGTCAAAAATAGGAAGCAACCCAAATGCCCATCAATAAATGAATGGATAAACAAATGGTGGTATGGTCATACAATGGAATGCTTAACAATAAAAAGGACAAGGAAAGAACTCCTTTTATCCCATAATGTGGATAAATCGCAAAAAAAAAAAAACCCAAAAAAAACAACAAAAAAAACATGCTGAGCAAAAGAAGCCAGATAAAAAGAATGCAGACTGCATGATTCTATTTACATGAAGTTCTAAACCAGGCAAAACGAATCCATAGTGATAGAAATAAGAACGGTGGTTGCCTATGGTGGGAGGAGAGTGCCTGGAAAGAGGCACAGGGAAATTTCTGGGATGAGGGACATATCTTGAGGGAATATCTTGATTGGGGAGGTGGTTACATGGGTGTTTGCATTTGTGAAACAAAATTATTCAAACTGTACATATGAGATCTGTGCATTTTAGTGTATATAAATTTTACCTCAGTTTTAAAAAAATACCTCAGGACTATAAACTCACATACTATCGTCATGGACTCCCAGAAGCTCTAGGGACCTCAGGGGAGGAACTAGCCCTGGATGAGGGACTCCTGCAGCTATTTTCCTCTCTGAACAGTATAGAATTTTGCTTTCTTTACTGCTGTTCGCTCTCCTTCCAAATGAAGTCTGTCTTTGAGGATGTCTTTCAAAGGTGACGTAGTGTTGTGGAAAGAATACAAGTTTTAGAAAGAGCTGGAGCCCTAGGTTTGAGCCTCTGCTCCATGACTCACTGGCTGTGTGACTCTGGACAAGGAAGTGACCTCCCTGGTTTTATTTTCTTAACCATACACAGGAGAGTACGAAGCCTACTTCCCAGGGTTATTTGGAAGACTACATTGGATCACACCAGCCAAAGTATATTTCACGCAGCCAGGCTCAGCACAGATGCTCCATACATTCTGATTTTCTTTTCTTCCTTCCTTTACTTTTTATAGACCCTCCACAGAACGGAAGTTTCATATTTCCTCTATCATCACAGTTCAAATCCTGAGTATATAGGGAATTGCCTCCTTGTTTCTCATCAAGCACGACAAGTAAACGTGCCACCCTTAGGTCCTGGAAAAGGGGATGCTGCCCTGGCCTCTAGATTTCAAGGGTCTTGCTCTGACCCTCCCCAGCCATACTCTTCCCTATAGGGCAGAGTCAGTGGCGTCAAGGCGCTGTGCCCATCAAGAGCCTGTGCCCCATCTAGACCACATTCTGAGTACCCAGGACCCCAGGATATGCTGCCCAAATGGCCAAGAGCTGGCTTCCAGACCAGCATGGGCCCCTGTCCCCATTCATCTTCCTGAAGAGCAGACGGTGTCACAAGTGTGCACATCCCTAGTTCCAAGGAGCCATCAGAGGGCAGCTATTTGGGGTATGTGGACAGAACTTGGACCTGCGGGCAGGTTGTCCTTTCACATGGTGCAAGAACCCTCATGGTGATGGGAAGATCCTGGGATGGGAAGAGAAAGGGGAATTGACCTCTAGCTGGGACCAGATGCCAGAGGCTGGCTCACCTGGTACCACCAGATTCTTGTGCAAAACCCTGAGGAGTCCAAGAATTCTAAATCTAGACATGTCCTTCCTGGCCAATATGGAGTTATATTGGTCAAGTTTGGATGATAGAATACGTTTTATAACTTTTAATGTCTAGATGTAAATTTCATGAGCCTCCATTTGCACTCTTGCCCTGGGCTTCACAAATGTTAGGGATAGGCCTGCCAAGTTTGTTCCCCTCTCCAGGCCTTCACATTTGCTGTTCTTATGCCTAGAACATCCTTTCCCCGGATATCTGTTTGGCTTCTTCCCTCGTTTCCTTCACGTTCTTCCTCCCATTACCCTCTCCTCACTTTTCTGACCTCAAGTTTAAAATAGCTCCCCTGCCCTCATGACTCTATACACTTACTCTAATTTCTTTTTCATGTTACAATTTGATATCTTATTTATTTGTTAAGTGTCTGACTCCTCCATTAGAGTATAAATTCCAAACCATCAAAAAACTTTTCTGCCTTGTTCACTACTATATTCATAGTCCCTAGAATAGCACCTGGCACCTAGGAGGGGCTTTGCAACGTATTTGTTGAATTAATGCAGGAGTGAGTTAATGAATGGATTTCAATTCCCATGCCTTATTCTCTGTTCTAGCCCTAATATTTTACAACATAAAAACCAAAACAAAACCAAAAAAAAAACTTTTTTAAATAGGCCAACTCACTTGCATTTCAGATTTATTTCAGTTTTAATAAACCTGCTGAACACAACCCTCCGTTCTTCCAGTTCTCTTGCTCTATTTTTACCGTTATGTCTGTTCTTATTACACAGACCTCCGGCCCTTGACATCTCCTGCTTTGTTTTCATCTATTAGCCTTCCCCTGGCTTCATCGCCTTCCTTCTTCTGTCTGGAACTCATGGCACGTCACTTCAACCATTCTTTTGCCAATACCCGCAAGTATCTTGCCCTTTCGCCTGGCAAAACCCTAACTCTGGATCAAATCAAGGAACTTTTCCATTTCTATACTTCAGCTACATTAGAGGATAATAAATTAACAGGGATAGCAAAATGATCTAAAAATATAGTCATTTCTTTCCTGGCCCAAACTCTTGCCTACCAGCTATTGCACATTCTTTACATGGCTAAAATTAAATATGCAAGTCTTCTGTGGCATTTAATTAGCAATCTGTCAGAAAGCAAATGCTGCTCTACTTTCATTCACAAATTTTGGTTTAATTACATTCCATACCCTTTTCCAACCCAAGATGGTTGGGTTCAAATCTATGGTTAAAAAAAATCTAAGGTAAATGTTACATCATTTTTGAAAAGCTTGAAACTCACACAATCAACACATGTTCCCTCTTTTTTTTTTTCAGCTAGAGTGATGTAGCTTCCTTAGTCCTATTTTATAATCTCTTTATAGAAATTCCAGATCTCTTTTCAAAAAAGAGTTGGCAATAAAAAAGCAGGATACAATATTGTATATATACTGTGATTGCTACTATGTTTAAAAATATAAATGTGTATGGGCAAAGAGTAGAAGGCAACAAATAGAAATGATAATAGTAGTATTAGGAATTTTGTTTCTTAATGCTCTTAGGTGTTATAATACTGTTTTTACAATCAAAAGTGAGGATAGAGTAGGGAGGAGGGAGAGAAAGCCAATGTCACTGAAGGGAGGGTATGAGGTCATTAGTGTATTCAAATTTCTTTTGAATTTCAAATCAGCACTGGTTCCATTGACACCTAGAAGTAGGCATCTCTCTGACCTTTAATAAATGTCCTAAATAAATCAAAGTGGTCACAGTAGGACAATTATAATCCTGTGGTTTTAAGGTCACATGCATCCTACTTATTACAAATGTCTTACCAGCCTTTTTTTAAATCCCAGGATACAGAGAGCTTTTTCGCATGATTCCAGAGTCTGGATCAAGTTGCAAGAGAAAATCACAATAAAGCCTCATGAAAAGACAACTATATTTTAAAGGTTATAAATAATAAATGTATTACTAAAATTACCTCATAATATATACATATTGCTTTTCCAAGGCCAAAAGTGAAAGCTCAGAGCCCAGAAACTTAATTCTTGCAGGAGGAGGGGGAGAAATATCTTTAAAGCTGGATTACTCTCTAAACCTAAAGAAAAATAAGGAAAGGGCCCTACCATTCCCTTCAAGTCCAGGTTCACCCCAAAAGAACTCAGTGTTTCGATAAACAAATAAGGTGAATACTCCACTTGTGATAGCACTGATTTCGTGAGCTTACTTTATAATCATGACAAAAGTAAACCCTAGACGTAAATGAATTTTGCTAGCAGCTTCTCCATAAATAACATTGCATATCAGTAATTACGTTCATTTCCTTAGGAATACCTTAATTTTTATTCAACATTCTTGCATGGCAATATGATTAAAAACATAGAAAATTAAATAGGAACCATTCCAGCATCCCAGTAGGTTGCCTTTGGATACGTCTTTCTTAGCAATTCTACTACTGTTATTTAAAATTTGTTTCAAACCTACCTGCTTGTTTGTCTTAAGGAATTCTTAGAGAGGCAGGAAGACTAAACTGGTACAGTTTAATATCACTGTGCTTTTTCATGAAGAATGATGGTAAGCTATAAACATTTTAAACTATCAAGAGAAACATGCCTCTACTAGCATTCAATTTACTCCAAGAGCAGCTTGTTTACCGTCTCACTTATTTATTGTATCCCTTTATTTGCTACCAATATATGTTTAAAGAAATAATGAAGGAAGACTGAAATGAGAAATTAAGCGCATAGATCATGGAGCAGTATTTGTAGAAGCAGCAGCAGCAGCAACTGAATGTGCCACCTCTTTAGCATGATACTGTAATCTTGCTTACAGCCGTGGAAAGCCAAGTTATTAAGTAATAAAGCATGAGCAGGGTGAAGGATAATGCAATAATTCCCACTTACCACTGTGTACTGTTTGAGCTCACGTCAAGGGACATCTCTGCTAATAAGTGTGTTTTATGAAGCAACAATAGAGTCCTGGGAGATTCTTTTGTAATCCTCATTTTTAAATAAGAGCCAAAAAATTAAAAAAAAAAAAAAAAGAACCATTTCTAGCAACACAGAAACCCAGTAGCACTTTTTTATATACATGTCTTTCAAATAAAAGGTAAATCACACTCGAGGGAACAAAGCTGGTTCTGGGGGAATCATGATGGTGAGTCTTCGACGATCTGTGGGGTGTTCCTGGGGCACTGGGGTTTGGTGTGTGCTGGTGTGTTGCTTTGAGGTTCTTGCTACTTGTAGGTTTCTGTATTTGGAGGGTAAAGAAAGGAGAATAACCTGAAGTGCTTTTGTCATAGTTCACCTGAATTGTTGAAGATAATATGTGGAACCTCACAGATGAGTTAAGGGAAGAAAAAAGGTTGAGGACCACTGGTTTAACAGTTTCAAATGCAATATGCTTCAACCTCTTAAGCCAGTGTTTCTTAATGCACCAGCAAAGTTCCTTTAAAGGCAGATGGATAAAAACTCTTAAAACTTCACTATCACCCTACCCACCCTAGAGTCTGGGGACTTGGTTCAAACCAGATTCAGCATCCTGGGCAGGTTGCCCCAGCAGCAGACCTGGAGACTAGAGTTTGAGTGGTTTATTTAGGAAGTAAACCCAAGAAGCACCAATGGGAGAGTGGCAGAAGTGTGCTAGAAAGGGAAGGAAGCCAATCCAAGGAACACTAATAAGCGGGTTACTTCTGTGGGCAGAGGGCTCAATCCCACAGGGAACCTTTGGGAAAGAATATAGAACATAAGTTAAAGTTTCCCCTCCCACCCCCACCCAAAGTCAAGGAAGCAGAGGTATTGAAATTTCAACTCCCACTGGCTTAGGATGGACCCCAGGTGTCACCAAGAGAAAGCCCGCAGGCAGAGTTGCAGGCATTTGGAGTAAGATAAGACACCAATTGGCTTGTACAGGAAGGATGAGTGTCAAGGGGACATGGGTGTGACCCAAATAGTCAGCTGCCCTCTGCAAGCATGAAATTTCTCTCAAGTCTCATAATTTATTATAAAAATCCACACTAACTTTGCATCTAATTCCACTGTAATCTCCAAGTTAAAGTGATGTTCTAAGACTATGAACCCTATTTATCCTGTAGCTTCAAGTACCTGTCCATACCATGCCTTTGAGAACCTAGGGTTAGTGCACTCCAGTTTCGAGGAAATCAGGAGCAGAGATAATCAGCTTATGACTACACCCATTTGGGCAAGGAGGGGGAACAGATAATCTTGGCAAAACTTCTCTACACAGGCTTCACTAGGGAGTATAATAAGTCAATGCCTTCCACTTTGATTTTCCATTTCCCATGGAGTTTCCCAGTTCTTCATGGAGTCCTGTGGAACCTCAATTTTTGCTGGCCTCCCTCTCCCAGAAGTTGAGAACTCCTCTTGACTATGCACATAGGCTTGGACAGCCAGTTCTATACCATCCTTCCGTAGTTCTTGCACCTTGATTCAGGTACCTGAGAATCCATCAGTCTTGGCCCCAAACTCCAGTTCTGGCAATTGTCTCATTTCCAAGACTCTGTCCACCAGGTGCCCCTGCTTTAACATCCAAGTTCTGTCTTGGTCTTTATGTCTGAATTGCTGTCTTGGTAATCCCCAATCCCTTCTAGCACTAAGGCTTCATCTTGTGCTCTACAGTCTTTGTTACGGGTTAAGTTGCATTCCCCCCCACCCCCATCAAAATCATGTTGACGTCCTGACCCTTGGTACCTCAGAATGTGACCTTATTTGGGACATAGGGTCTTTACAGAGATAATCAAGTTAAAATGAGGTCATTGGGGCAGGCCCTACTCCAATATGACTGGTGTCCTTATGAAAAGGAGAAATTTGGACAGAGACATGCATAGAGGGAAAATAATGTAAAGAAACACAGGGAGATGACATCCATCTACAAGCCCCGGACAGAGGCCTGGAACAGGCCCTTTCCTCCACAGCCCTCAGAAGGAACTGTGCCAAAACCTTGACTTTGCACTTCTAGACTCCAGAGCTGTGAGACAAGAAGTTTCTGGTGTTTAAGCCACCCTGTCTGTGGTGCTTTGTTATGGTAGCCCTAGCAAACCAATACAATCCTGGTCCTAAACTCCAGCAGGTGGCCCTGCTACCTGTTTACCTTAACTGCCTATCTACTTGGATTCATCTATTTCTCTCCTCCCCAGATTCCTTCTAAATGCATTCAGCCCATTCATTAGAACTCCCAGGTATCTCTCCTCAAACTCCTAGTGCTGGTTGCTTGCCTGAAATTACAGCATGATTTTACCATTCCCTTTGTGGGTTTTTTTTTAAGTAACTTGATTTATTTAAATGAAAAAACTAAGTTGTATAAGAACCAAGGTATTCTCCAGAAATTCCATCACACAAAATATCAGATAAAATAAATACCCTAAAAGTGTCAGGATATCAAAAGCCCATCAAGATGTATCCTTTCTCCAATTTGGTAGTCCCTACTGTCTCATTTAATTGCTGCACTGCTGACCACCTTGAGGTCTAGTAATATTCAGTCTATTAAAAGTAATTTAGCTATTCAAGTTTAAAATTTAGTTTCTTTTAGATGTTTGATCTCAGCCAATATTTAAAGTAAATCAGTTCAAATTTAAAAGATATCAGGACTATCTTCCCATTTAAACTCTCTCCATTTTTTCCTCATTCTTTTCTTTCTTCTACTGCTCATGCTCTCAGGATGGCTCATGGTGTGTGTGTGTGTGTGTGGAGGGGAGGGGAATTGGTATAACTTCAAAGGTTTAAGAGGCAGGAGGCTGTTCTGCATTCTGTCACCTCCTTCTTCCCTGTACGACTCCCTTTGGATTTTGTACCTTATCTGCTAAACTCAATTTCTCTTTTCCCAATACCTGCTTCCCTGCCCCCAGCAGGTGGACCAAATCATAGGTCCTAACTTTTCTTAATCTTCCCCCATATAACATTGACTAACAGGCTGTGCCGTATTCTATCACAGAACATCTTCCTCCATGCAACATTGAAGAACTATCATAGAATGTTGGCTTCCCAGGATTCTAGATACTATTGTTTACTCTCAGGGCTTTATATCTCTAAAATAAAGTTATTCGTGTTCATATCTTCATAAATTATAAGTTGTTTCTACCTCCTCCCTATTTGGGGGACCCTCTCCTTTTTTATTGTTGATATGAATTAATCTAGTAGACCTAAATCAATGTTGCTCTAAAATTAAGAGACAATCTGGGTAGCAGTTACCATCACCAAAAAAATCTTTGTAGATATTAATTTTTTCCTCCAGTCCTGAGAGACAGAATGGATTTATAAAAATGCTCCAAGAACATTTAATATATATGAAAATAAGAAAGAAGGAAAAAAGTCAAACTGCGAATTCCTTTGCTACTTTCTTAGCATACCACAGCAATATTACTATGGTTTTTATACCCATTCATATAACTTAGGAGAACCTTGAGACTCCCTCTGCTAAATAGGAAGGGGTGCAATGGCCACGTGTACCATGGTTCCATCTTTGTATTTTTTCCATTCTGACTAGTATTTTTCTTCTGCGATTTCTATGTGATACTGCAAGAAGTAGGATGGAGATTATTCAATGGTTTTCAGCTATAATACAGTAAAACCACATTCTCCCCTGCTTTTCACTGCCTCTTCCTAAAGTACCTGTTGTCATTACCCAGTGAAAGTGTTCCCTAAGGATATAATGCTTTGAACTTAGTGTACATTGAATAGGGAAGCTTACTGTGTCTTAGTGGCCTGCTGAATTCTATGGTGAGATATCCTAAGGTGAAAATTAGAAGTTGCTTGAAATCATAATTTTAATTAGACTCTCATTCTGAATGTTGAGAACTATTTTTCTAACTCAGCTTTAAGATTCTTATCAAGTCATCTTAAGATTTCTGTTTGGGTGAAATAATAGCATCGCACATTGTAGAACTGAATGGAAGCTTCAATCTTTAGTCCTACCCTCTACTTATTTGGAGAATGAAGCAGGCTCAGAGAGAATAAATGACTTACCCATAATGCTAGAAATTAGGAGTAGTAGGGATCCAGAACCTAGGTATTCTAACGCCTAGACTTATAATCTTTGGTCTACACGTAGAGTACATATATCTGAACATAACCAACTTTAAGCAAAATAGTTACATTAGTGAGATACATCTTCTGAACCCCATACCCTATGCCCCAAGCTTTTCCTTCCTCGAGAAAAATTAAATTTTTCTTTCCCTTTTCTCTGTCCCAACTCCTACCAGAGCTTGCTTGTCTTGAGTCTTAAACTCAGAAGCTTCTCTTCTGTGTGTTGAGTGGCATCTAATTTAAGTCACGTGACAGTATCATATGGCTTCACGCTAAGCTGTTCAAATATGTTGATGAATGCCTATCAATATAAGGCCAAGTTCATGTGATAATTGAAGCCATAGATTATATATTGTGATTCGTTTTTACCAACCATCAAATTATCTGAAGAAATTGGTTGTGGAAAAGAGTGATAAAATCTTTGCCCCTTCAGATCTACCAAATCCTTTGCTCCTAGAGGCTGACCTGTATAGACTGCAGACTCTCTTGTCTTTTGGTTTCTGATTGGGCTTGAAAAATAAGAAGCATCAACAGCAGGTTAGAGGGCATGAGGAGCCCTTAGCTCTGTCTCCACAGGATCTGTACAAGTTGGCTCCATCCCTCTGCTGAAGGCTGGCTACTGTCAGACAGCCCACTTCATATAGCTGGGTCCCCGTAGCCACTCTCTCCCCTTGCTCCTCCAGGCCTAGAGGTAGTAACAGCTTCTCAGTATTACTACTTCAGGGTGATGCACTATCCCTTCCTGGTTTTCCTACCAATGCTTTTGTAAGTGGTCCCTCTATCACACCCTCTTCAGTTACCCAGTTTGTGCCATCTGTTTCCAGGCAAGACCCTAACTGATAGTCAAACAGAACATTAAATAACTTGGCTTGGTAATTTTAATATTTTTATATTATCACATACGTGCATATATTAAAGAGCAAAATGCAAAGTATGAATTTATTGTCCTCTGCTAAAGGGCATCTCTTTGGAAAATTTCAAGACACACTGGCAAATACAATTCTCTTCCTTAGAGAAAATTTATGAGACCCAGAACCCAATTAGAACTTTTGCATTACCACTTTTTTCTGGCCTTTGGCTTGTAGTGAAAGAGGAAAAGGAAAGGACAAAAATGAAAAGAATTTCATGGCAAGAATTCACCTTATAAAAATGTTTTCAAATAATGCCCTGAGCTGAGAGCACTTACTTTTTCTTTTTTTTGAAATCCAGTATTCACATTGAAAAAATTTGCTTTTTGATGTTTCTACTCACAAATATAGTTTTACAAAAATGCGTATATCTGATCATGTCATACACATTTGGATTTTTGGTGGTCTTTTTTTCTTCTTTTCTATTCAACTTGACCTCCCTCTCCCCATTTGTTGCCTACCTCTCCAACATATATCCCCCTTCCAAATAATCCACGATAGCAACTTACTCTCTGTCCATACATATTTTCTCCAAGCTCATATTTTATAGACACACACACACACGCACACACACTTGCACATTTAAGGGGTTTTTTTGGTCACTGTTTTAGAAAGAAGGATTTATATTATACTCCTTTTCTGCATCTGGAAATTTCCAAGTAAAATGGTATAGCTGTCATTCATTTTTAAAATAACTGCACAATATTCCATTGGGTGGATATACCATAATTTATTCAACCATTCCCTATTTTTTAAAAAATATTTTATTTACTTTATTTATTTATTTATGGCTGCATCGGGTCTTAGTTGTGGCATGCAGGATCTTTCATTGTGGTGCGCAGGCTCTTCGCTGTGGTGCGTGGGCTCTTCGTTGCTGTGCACGGGCTCTTCGTTGCGGCGCACGGGCTTCTCACTAGTGGTGGCATGTAGGTTTTCACTTCTCTAGTTGTGGCACGCAGGCTCCAGGGTGCGTAGGTTCTGTAGTTATGATGCTTGGGTTCCAGAGCACATGAGCTCTGTAATTTGTGACATGTGGGCTCTCTAGTTGAGGCTCGCAGCCTCAATAGTTGTGGCATGCAGGCTTAGCTGCCCCACGGCATGTGGGATCTTAGTTCCCCAACCAGGGATTGAACCCGCATCCCCTGCATTGGAAAGTGGATCCTTTACCACTGGACCACGAGGGAAGTCCCAACCATTCCCTGTTGATAGGCATTTACTTTGATAATCTCCTGTCAGTACAAGCAGTGTGTGTGTGTGTGTGTGTGTGTGTGTGTGTGTGTATTCACAATTATTGCTCTTAATTCCTAAAAGCTGGATACCCTGAAAAAGATGACTAGGTCAAATGGCTTGGGTATTTTTAGTCCTGATAGATGATACTGGATTATCTTGCAAAAAGCTGTTGCAGGTCAAATTTCATCCAGCAATGAATGAGTGCCCTTTCCCCTGAATCCAACCAGCAATAAGAGTTATACTTTTAAATTTTGTACTTGTTCCTTGGGCAGTGTCTCATTGTTACCTTAATTTGCATTTCCCTTTGCTAAGACCATCTTTTCATATGCTGTTGACCATCTGGATTTGCACTTTGGCCTGTTTTTTCTACAGGCAGAGAAATTATATATATATAATAGAAATGTAGAAAGTTTAAGACCTATAACTGCAATTTTTTTGGATACTTATCTTCAAATTGCCTATTCTACAAAACAAAAACAAAAACAAACAAACAAAAAAAAAACCTTGCTGGAGCATATAAAGTGTAAGCTGATCTAGACTTTTTAAATGTTCAATTGTTCCATAAAAATGTTGTTCCTTCAAGAACTTAGGTCAATTATTTTCAAGAATGTTTTGAAATAATTGCCTCTTTAAATCTTTTACCCATTTTTACATTGAATTTAAAAGTTTTTTTTATTAAATATATTATTATGTCTGTCTGATGTTGCTAATGTTTTTCCAAATATATTGTTAGTCCATTAAAGTTAAGGACATTTTTACAATCTTATAAAGTCAAATATACTTGAGCTCAGTTTTGGTTAAGAAGGTTTAACCCACCCCACCTTCTGTGTGTAGTTTCCTAGACTTTCTAACAAGATGTTTATTATTTTATTTTTATCACTTAAGTGTTTAATACATCTTAAATTTATATGTGTGTACAATGTATAAGGTCTCATTTTATTCTCTTCTAGATGCACAGGCCAGTTATTGCCTACCCCAAGTATTAAATAGTCCATCTTTCTCCCACATGTCACCCCTCCCTTCTTAAAATTCTCTGTTCTCTCCCACATTTCCTGTCTCTCCCTAAATTCTCTAGTTTCTCCCCAAATTCTCTGATTTCTCCCACAATTTCTTGTCTCTCCCACAATTCCTTATATGTCCCAATATTCTTCATTCTCTCCCACAGTTTCTTGTCTCTTCCATGTTTCTCCATTTTCTCCCAGGATTCCTTAGTTTCACCCACAGTTCCTTTTGTCTCCCACAGTTCTTTGTCTCTCCACAATTCTCCTACAATTCCTTATCTCTCCCACAGTGGTTCATTCTCTCTCACAATTCTGTGTCTCACACATTTCTTGATTTTCTCCCAGGATTCTCTGATCTCACCCACAATTCGTTGTCTCTCCCACAATTCCTTATGTTTCTCACAATTCCCTATTCCTCCCACATTTCTCCATTTACTTCTAGAATTCTGTCTCTTCCACAACTCCCCATTCTGTCCTATAATTCTCCATTCTCTACCACAAATCCCTGTCTCTCCCACATTTCTCCATTTTCTCCCATGATTCTCTGGTTTCTCCCACAATTCTTTGTCTCTTCCAAAATTCCTTATATCTGTCACAGTTTTTCTCACTCCCACAATTCTCCCACAATTCCCTCTCTCATAATTCTTAGTTCTCAAAATTCCCGCTAGCATAATTTCATGTTTCTCATACAATTCTCTGCTGTTTCCCACAACTCTCCATTCTCTTCCACAATTACTTGTTGGAATTTTTTCTGGACTATGTTTTTCCACTGAAATATTTGTTTATTCTTATTCAGTAACCGTATTGATTGGGCCTTATAATATGTTCTCTCATCTGGCAAAATGTTGCCCTTTGCATTGATATTTCAAAAAAAATGTCTTGACTCTTCTCAGACATTTATTCTTCCACCCAAGAGAGAAAGGATATTTTTATTCAGTTAAAAAACTTACAAAAATTCACCTATTGGCATTCTAACTAGAATTAATTGAGTTAATATATTAATTGGAGAAAATTTAGTTTTTTATATTATCTCCTACAAGATTTAAAATGTCTTTCCGTTTGGTCAGATCTTGTTTTATGACCTTCAATTTGAATTTATTAGCCTTTTCATGGCAGTTCTGAACTTTCCTTATTAGCTTTCTGTTATGAATCTCATGTGGGTTTTTTTTTAATATTATGAATGGAATAGATTTTTTCAATTTCCTTTTTAGGTACTTATTACTAGAAGAGAGGAAAAACTATTGATTTTTAAAATATATATCTTCTTATTTGCACATGAGCAAATTGAAGCCGTTAATTATGTAGAAAGCTGGGGAAATAGCACTCCAGGTAGAAGAAGCAGTAAGAGTACAGACTCTGAGAAGGGAACATGCTTAATGAGTCAATAAATCCTAAAAAGATCACCATGACTAGAGGCAGTGGGCAATGGGAACAGTGGTATAAGATGCAGTCAGAGAAGTAGCCTCGGGCAAGATTATGAACCTTATAGGCAGTATCAATTTCTATTGCTGCGTAACAAATTACCTCAAAATTAGCAATTGAAAGCAACAATAAACATTTATTATCTCAGTCTCTGTTGGTCAGGGACTTGTCAGTCATTTAGCTAGGAAGTTCTGTCTCATGGTTTCTCTTGAGATTGCAGTCAAGATATCAGCCAGGGCTGCAGTCATCTGAAGGCTTGACTGGGGCTAAAAGTTCTACCTCTAAGATGGTTTACTCACAAGAACCCTGTTGCAGACATTTTTTTATTTCAATCAATTCAATTCCTACGTAAAACCTGAAGTAAAACCCTGAAGTGTGTGTATTGTCACTTTTCTCTGACTGTATTTCCTTGGCTCCTATGCTCGTTTTGAAAGACATGTTTTGAACATGAACCCATCTAAATGTCAGACCCTGGCTACAAATGTCACAACCCATGTACATTTCTAAAGCCTATAAGTGCTCTCTTTTGGAAACACAATAGCATTTATGCAAGCAAGAGGATAATAAGAAAGGAAGTATGAATATTTTAAAGCAGGAAATATGGGGGGCTTCCAGATTTTGACAGAATCTCTTTGTTGAACTACTGTGTGTAGCTCCTACTATATTACAAACATAATAAAAGGCAGTATCTCCTAGCTTGGAGACTCTCTCACATCTACCTATTTATAAAAGGGGTGGCCTCGTGTAAATGAAATGGGAGCAGACTTGGCTGGAGAGAATTATTCCATCCCCCAAGAGATTAGTCTCTCCTTTCAGAATTAGATTACAAGTTTATTCTCAGGCTGTGACCCTAGAATTTGCATAAGTTTTCCATATTTTTCTTTTAGTTTCATTAAATTCTTATTATGGGAATTGAAGTTGCGTTCAATATTCAGCTTTCTGTGGACCTTCTCCTGGTCCAAACTGCTGGACCTGGCAAGTAATAAAGAGTTCCAGACCCAGGAGATAAAGGCGAAAGCCAGAAACTACATGAACAGTGAATCAGTCAAAAATCAGAGAGAAAGCAATGTCTTTGATGAAAATTAATAAAATTCAGAAGATCGCCAGGATCCATCGAGCAGAATAGATGTCAAGAAAAAAAAATTGTCAGTGCAATGAGAAGGATATCTAAAACTTTCCCATAGACTACTATTCTATTTTTAAGAAGAGTAGTTCATTAGGATATAGCAAAGCCTGGATAGTGTATCTCTTATCATCATTTGATTTCTTCTCTCTGTAATTCCATCCTCATCAGCATGACCTTCTGATAAATAAGATAGTTTCTAGCTATACCAGGAAGGGAGTACCTTGGAGAAAAGTCTACACCTCTCTATAAATTAATAAAATTTTCATTCTGGTTCACAAACCAGACTCCTACAAATTTTATTTCATGGTTTGCTGGGACCTGATTGCTTCCTAGAGCAGGAGGAAATAAAGTGGCATGCTATCGTTTCTTTTCTTCTCTCATTTTATATTCAAAAGGAAAATCAATACGCTAATGTTAAAAGCACTTAAAACTTTTTAAAAATCTTGATAAATGTGGATGGAGAAGTATGAAATAGGGGAAAGCTGAATTGTAGGATACTGCTAATGAAACAAAGTTTTGTTTCATACATATATATATTAACATAACATGCTATCAGACTTTTGTAAATATGGGACATGTTGAATTTACTTCATTTAATAGATGATTCATATCTAATTAGTGAAATCCATTTGATCACGAGTAATTACACTAATATGCAGAGTCCGTAAGCACTGGTTAATCCCCTGATATTGAAGGGACAATTTCACATGTACCTGTGTGTCATAGGTAGTACTCTCTCTATTGCAGGTTAAAAGTACTCAAACTAAAGTTGTTCAAGCAGAAAGAGGAAGTTAGGATAAAGCTTTCTCACAGAATTCAAAGTCAGAAATGTGATTGGTTGTGCCTTAGAAACTACTAAAATATAAAATACGTTTGGTGAATTCTATCATACTTCTCTCTGCTCATTGGCTTTATTCTTCTCCCTTGCTGCAAACTGACTTTCTCCATGTGATGGAAAACATGGCTAATAACTACTTCAGAGCTTTACATCTTACTTTTTCAAGTATCTGAAGAGAGACTGGCCTTCTTTCTCCTTTTCTGTTCTAAGTAGTCCTGGGCTCAGGCTCTGATTGGCTTGATTTGAGTCATGTGATCATCCACTGACCAATTAGATGCAGCCAAGGATGAGCTCATGTTGTACAAGCATTGGAGCTCCTATGATAACCAAGTGGATGGAAAGGCAATTTCTAGAAGAAAGGTGCTAAGGAGATAATTCCAATATATATCTGCCACCTTGATTATAGGTATTTTCTTGGGATAGATCCATAAATTTCATCAAATTCCCAAGGGATCTTGACCTCAAAATGTTGATGAACTGCTGCCCTAGTGCAACTTATGTCCTTTAGCATTCTTCCACACCAGGGAAGATAAAGATATGTGTGCTCCCCTCAATATTTCTATACTACATTATTACTTAAACTTTCTTAAGGATTGCACAAGGTAAATACAATGAAATTCCCACAAATTCTAAGTTATTTGAATCAAACAACTTTATCATGCCAGACAGAGAGATTCCATAGTCAATCTCTTGGCAATGTTTGATTGTTTTCTAGTTATATTTCTAGTTATTATTAAGTTTACTGTAATGGGAGGCACCAGCCATGTCTTTGGTTAGAGAAGAATTATCATTATGTATGTGATCTTTGATTAATGTCTGACAATGATAGCTCAGAGATTTAGACTAGCAAGAAATGAGGCATGAACTATTTCAGACTGATAACTGGAACTCAGCTAGAGAAGTCCATGCCTCTATTCTTGATTACTCTTTATATATTTTATAGTTAATGATTTCTCATAATACCTGAGCTTGTTTATAAGGTATTAATTTCTGGAAGCTGCATCATGACCTCCTCGTTCAGCATTTATTATACAGTCCATAAAGACTATGTCTTATTGGTAAACGTGCCCTATGGATTTGATAAAATAAGTAGGTTATTTTTCTGTATAGTCCTAAAATTATGTCTAAAGATTTACCAGTTGGGTAGATCATATTGTATATGACTACACCAGTTGTGAAGCATTATCTTATAACCCAGCTGTATTAGCCCAGTTTAATGTCCTCATAAATAGAGACAAAATTCTGAGATTTTCAAGCATATAGCTAAGGTATCAGTAGATAGCGAAGAAACACCTCCTTTTTCACCATTCAAGTCAATTCACTAAAAGATTATTTACTTGTGATTGGTAATACCTGTAGTTATTGTAACTAAAATCAATGGAAAAATAGGAATCAGATTACGAACTATTTTGATAGGTATGAATCATTAAATAGGCAACATGAAGTAGGAAAGCGAGATCTAAAGTGACCTGGATTTTACGCCTGACTTTACCTCCATTCTACTTTTGTGACCTGGGTATATGACTTAACCTAACTTTGGACATCAGCTGTCAAATAAGAGTGGTGAGTTCCCACTGAGTCATCTTCCAGCTGGAATATCTCAAAATCTTATTTCTATCTATCAATTAAATTAGAAATGGTAGCAAATAACAAAGACTCAAAACAACTGCGGTTTATACAAGGTTAAAGTTTATTTCTCTCTCACATAAAAATTAAGAAGTAATCAATCCGGGGTGCTATAGCAGCCCTGCTTCACAAAGTCCTCAAGAACCCAACCTCCTTGTAACTCTAGGGTATGACCCTAATCCCCATGGTCTAAAATAGTGGCTAGAGCTCCAGTCATCATACCTGTGCTTTAGGCAGCAAGATGAAGAAAGGGAAAATAACATAAGAAGTAAAGATCACACACTGGCCATCTTTTTTTTAAGCTCTTTATTGGAATATAATTGCTTTACACTGTTGTGTCAATTTCTGCTGTACGACAAAGTGAATCAGCTGTATTTATACATATATCCCCTCCCCCCATGACTCCTTCCCACCCTCCCTATCTCACCCCTCTAAGCACTGACCATCTTTTTTTGGGGGGGGGGGTACACCAAGTTCAATCATCTGTTTTTGTACACTGACCATCTTTTAAGAAAGATTCTTGGAAACTGCCACACATCATTTCTGCTAATATCCCATTGGCCACATTGAGTTGCAAGGGAAACCAGGAAGTGTAGTCTTCTTTTTGGGTGGCCATGTTCCTAACTAAAGATGGGAAGAATGGTTACTTGGGAATACCTTGCAGTGTCAGCCTCATACATCATCTAAAAAGTCAGCATTTCTAATAGGGTATCAGGAAATCTCATTCAATATTTAGTAGCAAAGTTATCCATACCCATAAGGAGTTAAGACCTTTTCTATTTCAATTCACTTCAACAAATATTTCATTGTTTTCCTTTGCCAGCCATTGTGCCAGGCTCTGGGGACACAAAAATAAGACAGGCTTAGTCCCTGGTCTCATGGGCTTTACATTAGAATAGGGAAGATCATAAATATGTAATTATAAGTATGATGACTGTTACATAAGAGAACAGGGTGCTCTTTTGTGCTTTTTATTTGTGGCAATTTATCCACCAACTCCTCTAGATTCTCTGGACAGAGGAATAACATAATATTATCCATATATGTGACAAAGGCCAAAAAGGAGTTTTCTATGACATTAACTAGTTCCTTACTCACCTATCTTCTTTCCTGCCCCTTCTAGCAATGCTGGGAAGTGGTCTGAGTTCACAAATTTTCCATGGAACCCTAATAAATTACTGGCCAGTTTTTACCCTGAGAGTCCAACATGTTAAAAATCTGTGTTTATCTTAATATCTAAGGGTAGAGCAATGATAGTACCAGAGATATTTAAGAATGTGTTTCCTTGAGTTTATATTTATGGAGGGAAGAAGCCTTGGGGAAGATTGCATCAAGAACTTTACAACTGATTGGACATACTTGGGGAAATTGTATTGTTAAATATTATCAAATCAGGATTTGCTGTTTCTGTTTTTCTTTCTTTTAATATAATTTATTTGAAACCTCACCAAATGTATATTTGTCATTAATCATTCACTGCAAAGCAAGCTGTCTGCCACCTACAGTATTAATGTGGTCTCACACACATACACACGTACATGGATGGACATTATACAGAGAGTTGCTCAATACCTATAATGTATTCAGAGAATAGAAAAGGAGCCCTTCAAAAATAAAATAGCAGGTTTAACAGAGTTATATGTACAGGAATGTGTTAAACACTTATGTATGGGAGTGTAATTTTTTAATAATGAAAGAATTTCATTATAATGTTCTTCATATCACTTTCTTTCAGACAGGCTACTGACTTTCCCTTAGAAAAATTCTTTCTTTCCCATTAAGTTGTCAAGGGTCATATGGGTCTAGAAAGCATTTAACCACTGTACTGGATTGAATGGTGTCCCCCAAAATTCATGTCCATCCAGACCCTCAGAATGTGACTTTACTTGGAAATAGGGTCTTTGGAGATGTAATTAGTTAAGATGAGGTCATATTGGATTAGGAAGGTCATAAATCCAGTAACTGGTATTCATATAAGAAGCCCATTTGAGGACACTCAGACACACAAGTGAGAACTCCCTGTTAAGACAGAAGCATATATTGGAGGGATGCACCTACAAGCCAAGGAACGCCAAGGATTGCTGGCAACCAGCAAAAGCTAGGAGAAGAGCATGAAATAGATTCTCCCTCAGAACCTCCAGAAGGAACCAACCCTGCTAACAACTGATTTTGGACTTCTAGCCAACAGAACTATGAGAACATGAATTTCTGTTGTCTCCATATGACAGCTGGAACTGTTGTGGACGTCTTGCAACCATGATGGGACAAGTCTGAGGAGCAAACCAGTTCTCTGAGAATGGCAGAGCAAAAATATAGAAAGTGCCTGGGCTTTTAATAATTGTCAGTCACTGAATTAATTAACCTTGCAATCACTCTACCTTTAGTTCTCTTCTTATGTAAAATAACAAATTTCCTTATTCCTTAAGCTTCTTTTAGTTGGATCTTCAGCTCTTTGCAAAAACATCCTGTGATAAGCCTCCCCTGGTATAAATACAAAAGAGCAGTACTTTAGCTTTACTTCATGTTACCTAGACTTTTGTGCATTACTCTGAAAGCTTAACCACTGGGATAGAAAGACGAGTAGAATAGAAACTTTGTATGAGAAGGGGGAAATCTCTTACACAAAATAACTTGAAGAGAGAAAAGATTATTCATCATCTGCATAATGTTTTTGTGCAGATAACAATGACATCAATGGTCTTGAATTATTTAATACTTTGTTCCACAGTGTCATTTATGAGCAATGTCTTTTGCGGTTCAAGATTAGCAGCATCTTAACTTTGCATTTCATTTACCTTGGTCACATAGTTTTCAATCATATATTTTCCATATTGGCTTTGCTTCAATTTCTCTTTTCAGTTTATTAAAACTCTTCCTTGTTGAACCTGAGCAAAATACAACAGAATATATGCAGAATACAAAAGTAGATAAAATGGAAAGAAGTAAACAGTCACCCCCCCAAATAAATAATCCACAATTGAAAACATTGGTCTTGCTATATGAAAGGTTAATAAAGCAAGTAAAAAGAGCTAACAATGACCAGCAAACTATGGCAGTAAAACTTGTGAATAGTTCTATGAGATGAGAAAAGACGTTAAAAAGTATTTCTCTCTGAGGTGAAGCTGTTATGACATTAATGAGCTTGGTGAATGAGTTTAGATGCTGAGTAGAAGCTTGAAATAGTACCAGGGAAAAGCATAGTTCAGCAATGGCTGGGAAACTAGAAAGAATAGGTAAAATGGAGCCAAGGAGAAAGATGAGATCATAAAAAGCAGTCTATTTAAGGTTCAGGTCTGAGATTTGTATAATTAAAGTGAAAACTTTTCCATTTCAGGGACTGGAATTATGTTGAAATGGATTTTGATAAAACTCAACATTCAAACTTTATGACTCCATAATTGCTACCTATCCATTATATAGAATGTACCTACGAAATTCTGCTGGCTGAATTAGTCATGACTCATTGGTGTGTTTTTAGAACATTTAGATATATTGGTTGCGTGAACATTTCAGGCAGTTTTGTTCAAATATATCTCAATCAGAATACTTCAGTAGTTTCCACCATTTCTAATTAAGCACTAAAACATTACAAACCACTTAAAACATTTCATAAAATAGACATTAGTGAATTATGTTTTGTTAATTCCAAAGGAATTTAGCAATAGCCTAACCAAGACAGTTGTTGGCAATGTTTTTAGTGTTGATGATACTCCCTTTCAATAGAAATAAATATTGACGTGATTATTTATTCATTTTGCTCAACATTTATCAGCATCGCTCTGTACAAAGCCTTGTAGTAGGCCATGTAGGGAATATTCAGATGAATCAGGCAGGGATTCTGCCCATTCTGGTATCACAGTTAATTTGGGAAGATTAAACACATACACAAATGACTATAACATGAGATAGGAAGTGGTAAATGCTAAAAGAAGTGGACATAAAATTCAAGGAGAGTGACAGTAGGTTGCCATCAGAGAGGTACAGGAAAGTCTTTGTGGAGAAAGTGCATTGATGCTGAATTCATTCATTCTTCCAAGAAAATTTTATTGGAAAGGTCCCAGCCCTCACAGAAGGTCCAATCCAACAGGGAAGACAGACGGTGAGTAAATAAAGATTTGAGAGTAGTAAAATCAAGAAATAGGAATAGGGCCAATGTGGGCAGATGTAATGAGAAAAGGGGAGAGTGATAGGGGATGAAGTCAAAGGGATAGATACGGTTCAAACCGCATAGGACCATGTAGGCCATAGGAAGGAGTTTGGACTTTAAGTGCCTTGGGAAGGCAAATAAATGGTTGACCAAGAGGGTAACATAATCTGGTTTGCATTAGTAAAAGTTCACTGTGGCTGTAAGGTGGAAAAGGTATCGTAAGGAGATAAGAGTGGGAGCAGGAACACCTCTCAGGAGGCAACTAGAAAAGTCCAGGTAAGGGATCCTGTTGACTTAAATTCCAGTGGTAGCCAGAGGGCTAGAGAGAAGTGGATAGATTCAAGATCTATTGTGAAGATAGAGCCAAAAGACTTCCTGATGGATTGCACGTGGCATGTAATGGCACTTAGAGGAATTAGAGATGATTCCTAGACTTTTGGCTTAGGAATGGTGTTGACATTTACTGAGATTGAGAAGGCCTGCAGAGGGGGTGGGGCTGAGGAGAAAGCTAAACAAGAATTCTAATTTGACCATGTTAAGTCTGAGATACCTGTTGGACATTCAAGTGGAGATATCAAATAGAGAGTTTACACACACAAATCTGAGCTCAGTGGAGGCGTAAGGGCGGAGGCTATATATTTGTAAATCATTAGCATATAGATGGTTTTTAAAGCCATTGACCTAGAGAAGATCAATAGGGAGAAAGTGTTTGAACAGAGACCTAGGACCAAGCCCTGGGGCACTTTAAAGATGGATAACATTTTGATAGGCAGAGATGAGAAGGGCATTTAACAGGAAGGAACAAAGTGAACAAAAGCTCAGAGACAGGGAAGTGCTTAGCAGGAGCAGGGAAGCCGGGTGATTCATTTAAGGAGAACCTATAATCGATACCAAGTCCTAGATTTGGTCCACAGCTTTCAGTGGAGAATCATGGAAGGCTTTAATCTGTGGAGTGATTCTGCTCCTGATAATGTGAGAGTAGCTCCTTTGTGACCACCTTTCTCTAGGTAACAACTAGAAGCCCTAGACAAGATTTTTTTTTAATCTTACCTGAAGACACTGGAAAGCAACCAAGCAGGAAGGTACTGGGTGGGGGTGGGGGGTGGGGGTCAACACTTGAAGGACAACATCAACTCTGTGTTTCCCATATTCATTTTACAGCTTTTTGCCTGAAGGCAAGTCCCAGTCTTCACCAAGGGGAGCTGCTAAACCTGCAGTCTTATTGGACTGAAGAACCTGAGGATAATGTCTGGAGTGGGGAGGGGTGGGGGGAGGAATCTGTGAATGGAGAGAGACAGAAAGGGAGTAATTTAAGTTCTGTATTTAAACTTTGCCTAAATCCCTGGGTGATCTTGGAAGTACACATGTACAGGGAAGGCTCCAGGAAGCCCAAGTAAGGTATTAAAAACAAAACAAAACTGAACTTTGACTTCAGCTACTGCCCATCACGGGGGAGACAGTTTGGGATTTGAGCTCAGCCAAATTAACTGGCTGCAAAAACAAACAAAAGTTCCTTTGGAAAAACAGAACAGAATCCAGAATCTCTAAACCATGTCATTTATAATATCCAGGATACAATTCCAAATTATTAGACATAGGAAGAAATAGGAGAACATGACCCATACTCAAGATCAATGGGGAGAATCAGTGGAGATGCCCCAGATGTGAAAATCAGTAGGCATAAGGAAAACATGCTTGTAGTGAATAAACCTGAGGCGTGAACTCATCACTCTGTATCTTAGGAGAATGAATCTAAAATCAGTGTATGACTACTGGGCATATACCCAGAGAAAACCATAATCCAAAAAGAAACATGTACCGTAATGTTCATTGCAGCACTATTTACAATAGCCAGGACATGGAAGCAACCTAAATGCCCATCAAAAGATGAATGGATAAAGAGGATATGGCACAGGGGCTTCCTAGGTGGTGCAGTGGTTAAGAATCCGCCTGCCAATGCAGGGGACACGGGTTCGATCCCTGCTCCAGGAAGATCCCACATGCCGTGGAGCAACTAAGCCCGTGCACCACAACTATTGAGCCTGCGCTATAGAGCCCGTGAGCCACAACTATTGAGCCCATGTGCTGCAACTACTGAAGCCCACATGCCTAGAGCCCATGCTCCGCAACAAGAGAAGCCACGGCAATGAGGAGTCCGCAAACCACAACAAAGAGTAGCCCCCACTCACCACAACTAAAAGAAAGCCTGCACACAGCAAAAAAGACCCAACACAGCCAATAAAATAAGTTAATTAATTAATTAATTAATTTTTAAAAAGATATGGCACATATATACAATGGAATATTACTCAGCCATAAAAAGGAATGAAATGGAGCTATACGTAATGAGGTGGATAGACCTAGAGACTGTCATACAGAGAGAAGTAAGCCAGAAAGAGAAAAACAAATACCGTATGCTAACTCATATATACGGAATCTAAAACAATGGTACTGATGAACCCAGTGACAGGGCAAGAATAAGGATGCAGATGCAGAGAATGGACTGGAAGACATGGGGTTGGGGGGAGGGGGTTGTGAAGGGGAAGCTGGGACGAAGTGAGAGAGTAGCATAGACATAGATACACTACCAACTGTAAAATAGATAGCTAGCGGGAATTTGCTGTATAACAAAGGGAGATCAACTCGATGATGGGTGATGCCTTAGAGGGCCAGGACAGGGAGGGTGGGGGGGAGTCACAGGGAGGGGATATGGGGATATATGTACAAATGCAGCTGATTCACTTTGGTGTACCTCAAAAGCTGGTACAAGAGTGTAAAACAATTATATTCCAATAAAGAGTTTAAAAAAAGTAGCATGTAGGGGTAAAAAATTATATTAAGGGAATAATAAAACCAATGTTAAATATTATTCATGTCACAATAAAAGTATGTGATAAAAATAAAAATAAATAAATATATAAAATCAGTGTTTGAGACTAATTTGAGGGTGCAGAGATGAGAGAACAGTAAGGAAGTTTTGATGAGTGCATGGTTCTTTAGCTATAAAGTGAGGAAATATGGCAAAAAAAAAACTTTGAAAACTATCATCTGACTAAGGGAAGAAGTGAGAGGAATCAGAGATGACACTGAGGTTTCAAGTATTGTTGGCTGAAAGAATGGCAGTACCACCAACAGAAATAGAAACATCAGTAGAGGATATAAGGCTTGAATATTGGATGACAAATCCAGCTTTCGAAATATTAAGTTTGGAGTGTTAACATGATATCCAGATGGAGTATCCAATATGGAGTTCCAAATTCAAGGTAGAGCAGTGTAAAAGATCAGAGTCAAAGCTGGGGAGAGTAAGTTGGAATCATTCAATACGGAAGTGATCATTGAAGTCCCTATGAAATTGGATTAGATCTCCAAGGAAGAATGCATATAGTTGAAAGAGAAGTAATGTTTATTAGTTATCTATTGCTGCATAGGCAATCAAAAATGGTTAAGACAGCAACCATTTATCTAGCTCATAGTTCTGCAGGTTAGCAATTTGGGCTGGGTTCAGCTGGACATTTATGTTGGTCTCTTGTGGGTTCACTCAGTATCTGCCAGTACAGCTGCCAAGTCAACTTTGCTGACAGTTGTTGGAATTATGTCTAAATGGAATTTGATAAAACTCAGTATTCAAACTATGTGAGTATGGCTCCATAATTTCTACCTACCCATTATATATAATGTACGTCTTTCAGGCCTCATCTGAGATGGCTCATCTCTGCTCCATGTGCTCTCTCATCCTCTAATTGTCTAACCTAGGCTTGTTCACATGGGTTCCAAGAGAACAAACAGATGTGTGTAAGACCTCTTAAGGCTCAGACTTGGAACCAGTACTACATTGCTTCCATCGCATGCTATTGGCCAAAGCTAGGCATCAGGCTGTTCCAGATTCAAGCAACAGGGAAATATACTCCACACTGATGGGAGAAACTGCAAAGTCAGAAAAGGGAACGATTTATGGCCATTTTGCAATCTACCACGTCATCAAAGAACTTTGGATTTGCACACCCATGTGCATAGTAGCATTATTCACAATAGCCAAGAAGTGGAAACAGCCCTAAATGACCATTGACAGAAGATGGATAAACAAATTGTTGTACATACATGCAGTGGAATATTATTTGGCCTTAAAAAGGAAGGAAATTTACACATACCGCATATGGATGAAACTTGAGGACATTACTATATGATTCCACTTATATGGGGATCTGAAGTAGTGAAATTCCCAGAAGCAGAAAGTAGAATGGTGGTGGCTAAGGATGAGAGAGGGAAATGGAAGTAGTTGTTTAACGGGATCAGAGTTTCAGTTTTGTGAGTTGAAAAAGTTCTGGAGATCGGTTGGTTGCACAGTAACGTGACTATACATAACACTACTGAACTATACACTTTAAAATGGTAGATTTTATGTTATCACAATTAAAAATAAAAATATTTTGTAGAAGACAGGACCTGAGACACAACCCATATTTTGGGGAGAGAAGGGAAAAGAGAACCAAAGAAAACAAATTTTGCCCAATACAGAACTAATGGAAATCAATCTAACAGGTGGGATGTGAAAATGGTTCTCTGCTCTTCTGTCTATAAGGACCACTGTCAGATAAGGGGTTCTAGAATTTAGCCTTTCCTCAGTGGAGGAAAGAGGAGACCAATCTGCTCACCTGACCCTCTTCTCTCCATGATTCTGGTGTTGGCATGATTCTTCCAATTACCCCAGCTTAGAATAGCATGGTGTAAATTCCAACCCCAGACTCACCTTCTTTTCTCATTCATATGCCAGCCCTATCTCCTGATTCTGGACCTCAATTCTGGTCTCTTGGCTTCACATAGAGTTGATTATTTCATAATAATAACACAATCTGCCTCTAGTCCTTCTCAGAACCACAGCCCTGCCTTGCTCCCTGGGAGCAGACATCCCTAGGAGAGTGATCAATACTTAGAGTAGCTCTAAAGTTCTGTCGCGCTCAGGGATTTGTTTGCTGCAGGCTGTCCTTTTGCTGCCAGAGAAGAGACAACCCTTCTGCCATCCCAGATGTTCACATTTGCCTGGTTCTGCCTTGCTCCCTGCTTCCTCACTCATTACACTCAGGATGTCTTGTGGCCAGACCTGGACTCCTTCTTCTCACTCGAAGCTGCTGCAAATGTTAAAGTCAGGGAAATAGGCATCCCAAGAGCTGAATGGCATACCAGAAATTCAGTAAAATTTTAAAACCACCAAATTCCGTCCATAATCACATTTTCATGATTATCTCAAAAATATGTTTACAATTGGTTTGTTCAAATCAGGATCCAAACAAGGTCCACACATTGTATTTGGTTGTCTCTTTTAGTATAAAGCATTACTCCCTCCCCTTTTTATTCATTCCATTGCTTTATTGTAGAAACCAAATCACCTAAACCTGAAGAATATATCACATTCTTTATATTTGTCTACTTGCTTGCTTCTGGTGTCATTTAATTTCTTTCTCTAACCCCCTTTTTCCCAAAGACAGAAGTTAGCTCTGGACCAGTGCTGTCCAATAGAACTCTCTATCATGGTGGAAATTTTCTATAATGTACACTGATACCATCGCCACTAACCACAGGTGAAAATTGACACTTAAAATGAATTAGTGGGACTTAAAAAGTGAATTTCAAGATTTTATTTTACTTATTTTAAATTTAAATAGCCAAACGTGACAAGTGGCTACCATATTGGACAGCACAGCTCTAGAGGCTTAATTGAATCCACTTCAGGTTTTTGGAAAGAATATTCATAGGTGGTCTTATATGCTTCCTATTGCATGACAGAAGAGGCTTAAAGTGCTTGGTTGTTCCACCTTTTTTGATGTTAAGATTGATCATTGAACTCAGGTGGTGATAGCCTGATCCTTCCAATTTCACGTGATCCATTCATCTTTCATCTAATGGCTTCATTCACTTACTATTGTTGCCTGAATCATTCCTTCATTATGGTCTTCAAACTGACGCTTTTCTAAGTTTATCACTCCTTCTATAGAATATTTCTGTAAAGAGGTTTCATCAACTAATATTACGGGGTTGGCCTGAAATACAGTTTATACAAGACAAGGCATGATAAGTCCTTAATTATTTCTCTTTAATTATCTTTTTTATTTTTTATTTTTTTTATTTTTATTTTTTTTAATTAATTTATTATTTTTTGGGGGGATACACCAAGTTCAACCATCTGTTTTTATACACATATCCCCATATTTCCTCCCTTCCTTGACTCCCCCCCCGCCCCGCCCCAGTCCTCTAAGGCATCTTCCATCCTCGAGTTGGGCTCCCTTTGTTATACAACAACTTCCCACTGACTATCTATTTTACAGTTGGTAGTATATATATGTTTGTGCTACTCTCTTGCTTCGTTTCAGCTTCCCCTTCACCCCCCACCCCCTCCCATACCTCGAGTTCTCCAGTCCATTCTCTGTATCTGCATCCTTGTTCTTGTCACTGAGTTCATCAGTGCCATTTTTAGATTCCGTATATGTGAGTTAGCATACAATATTTGTCCTTCTCTTTCTGACTTAATTATCATTAATAACTGGAGAAAAAGGCAGGTGTCTTGCATCTGTGCAAAGGGGCTGGGATTTTATCCTGAGATAAGGAAGGCCACTGTGGGTTTTAAGCAGGGGATAAACAAGATGAGATTTTCATTTTAGGAAGCAACTTTTGGCCATAGTGTGGAGAATAGGAGAAAGTCAGGAAGGTTCTAAAGGGAGCTGTCATAATACAGGCTGGTTATGGCAAACTCTGGTGGGGGTGATGGGGTAGAAGAGTTTGACAGAATCCAGATAGATTAGAAAGCAGAATCAACAAAATCTAGCTGTCACATAACGTAGGGGATGGAGGCGAGAAGGAAGTGTGGTAGGATGACAGGATAAATCCTTGATTTCTAATCTGGTGAACTAAGTAGATGATAATGCCAAAAACCACCTTGAGAAATACAGAAGTAGAGGCAAGTTACTTTCTAAATAAAAAACTAAATCGGCCCAAATACAGACTTCCCAGACAGAAGGAAAGATTTAGGATGCTACAGCATATGTTTTTTTTTCACTTTGGTCTAATAAACAATAGTGAGTGCATACTACAGTGGGTAGGGGGTGGGGGGGAATTGCTCATATACAATCATCTGGATTCCAGAGATCTATAAATAAAAATCAGGGATTATTTTTGTTAGCAGTAAGTGTTTAACCTAAAGAAATTAAGTTCTAAATTCTATTCCTAGTACATTTTTAAACATATTTCAAATTCCTCTCTATCATTATTTTTTGCCCTATTACTTACAGAGATGCACCTACTATTTTAGGAATTCCTTAATAGTAGATGTAGTCTTTTCAGAAGTAAAAATGCTATGCAAGTGTATAAGTGAAAATCTTCTCTGTGTTGTATTACTTTACTAGGACTGCCATTGAAGCATGGCAAACTGGGTGGCTTAAAACAACAGAAAGTTGTTGCTCACAATTCTAGGGGCTAGGAGTCCAAAACTGAAGTGGCAGCAGGGCCATGTTCCCTCTGAAACCTATCCTTGCCCCTTCCTAGGTTCTGATGGTTTGCCAGCAACCTTTGGCTTGTTGATCCATTATTCCAATCCCCTGTCTTTACATGGCCTTCTTCTTATAAGGTAAACAATCACATTGGATTAGGGGCCCACTCTACTCAACTGTGACCTTATCTTAACTGATTATATCTACAATGACCTCATTTCCAAATAAGGTCACTTTCTGGGGTACTGTGTGTTAGGACTTCAACATATCATTGTGGGAGTGGGGGGTGGGGTGGGCAGAATTCAGCCCGAAACAGTGGTCTAAAGCCCATGGTGAACTATGGAAGGGAAAGTTTTCATTTGAAAATTTCTCCTTTAGCATCCTTTCAAAAGCCTTACATTGCTCTTTGGAGAAACTAAAACTTATTTTCATTTTTTTTCAAAATGATATTCACAGAATCTTGCTGTCTCCACGAGGTGAAATAAAATAAAGAATAAGAAAGCAACATGACATGCAGATATATTTAATAAAGATGCTATTAAGTACTTATTTGACTATATCTTATGGTACATTTTCCCCAAGCATTCTCCTGAAATTTGAGAGAATTAACTATAACTATAGTGAAAAACATTCATTCTTTATCAGAATAAAACATTAACTTTTGCTGACAATACCTATTGTTAGAATAAAACAAGATAATGTATGTAAACCATTTACAGTATGCAAGTACTCAATAGCTGGTAGCTGCTATTAATATGTATTCAGTATTTTTAGGATTGCAATGATGATTAAAGAGGTTAATATAGGATTTCCCTGGCGGTCCAATGGTTAAGACTCCATGCTTCCAATGCAGGGGCACGAGCTCAGTCCCCGATTGGGGAACTAAGATCCCACATGCCGTGAGGCTTGGCTAAAAAAAAAGGTTAATATACATGAAACACTTATAATAGTGCCTGACACATAGTATGTACAAAATAAATGTCTATCTGTTACTGTCAACATCACCATCATTATATAAGATGGTAAAGTGTCTAAAACTGCCAATGCCAATGCAGTTGGTTTATGAATCAGCTTACATATACACTCAACATTTGCATATAATTTCATTTGGCGGGGTTTCTTTAAATTTCATTTAATCTATAGGATTCATTCCTTATTTAATAGGCAATTGTAAGTTATTTAACTTTGATTTTTTAAATAAAGGAATTTCTTAATATTTATACCTCCCCAAAGTATTTATTTTATTTACTAGTTACCAGGAACATGACTTGAAAGCAAGCTACTGAAATCATAAGCGATGTTGTTTGATGAAAATGTACTTCATTTACAAATATGGCATTATTATCTGCAACCAGTTTTTCCAGCACCAGACCTGATTTGACACTGCCCCATTCACACAATTTTTCACACATCTTTGTGATTAAAGCTTCAGATTTCCCAAGCATAGAGAGGTTCAGTTGGTGGTCAAGGAATCAAGTTCCATTTGATGCCATAGCTTCCCCCAAAGTCACTTCCTCATTTGAGGTCTGGTTATAGACTGATCTCAAATGCCAGTCACTAAAAAAGTTAGGATATTTTTTTTAAGTATATTTTCTAGCTGCAGATGCAAATCTACATTCAAAAGCACAGGTATAAACTTTAAAAATAAAAGACGTAACCACAATAACAGCCACGTTCTAAAACAACAGTTCCATAAAGTTTTTTTTTTTTTCCCCATAGTGGTGAGTAGGAACTGGTGGTTCTTGGATTTTTGCTTCAAAATGGTTTGTGGACTGAAAAAAAATTTGAGAACCACACTAAATTGATAGTTATAAAACGGGAATGTTTATGCTCTGAAGGAGTACATTATACTGTGATTTTTGGTTAATGTTAAAGCAGTCATTTTTAACATCAATTTGAAAATGCAATTTTAATGTATTATCTCCCTCTTATGAATTAGTGTTTATAAACAAGAACATTTAGTGGGTCTTTTCTGTTCTAGTAAAATGAAAGCTGAAGGAATACTAGCTTATTAAAGCTCCAAGAATGGCTTCTTAATTCCCTGTCAAGTCTCAAAGCCCCATAATTCTTTCTTTTCTAACAACTCTGAAACAAAATGACACCTCTAAGGATTAAACATTTTGGAAACCAATAAAATAAAACATTAAAGCATGTCTGACACAGACCTCTTCTCCATACTTCCCTATTCCTCCCATCCTCCCTACATAAGTATGAGTCAGGTAATGTTAACTTTGAATCATACATTTGTTAGTTTCTTTTGAGCATTACATAAACAAAGTTTTGATCATAGCCTATGAGGCAGCTGACCTGTAATCATTTGCATTTCAACATATGTGGCTTGAAAAACAGAACAGTAAGTTACCCTACATGCTCTTTTATTTGAATTCCACAGGAAGTTACTCACAGTATCATTTGTGTGTGTGATAGAAGAGTGCCTGAAAGAAATAGATTATACCATAATGAAGTGCTCACACAACAAATGGAAAGAAATAACTTTTAGGAGTGAGGTATTTGAATTACATTATATATGCAGGAATACTCCCTTTCTGAAGCTGATAATAATAGCTCCATTTATTGAGTGCCTCCTGTGTGGCAGGCACTGTGCTTTATGCCTCCTGAACATTATTTCCACTTAATCTTCCTCAAATTCTACAAGGTGGGTGTAATTATCCTATTTTCAAATGAGGAAAACAAAGCTTATTTTGCCAGTATTTACTGAGCAACTATTATGTGCCAGACCCTGTTCTTTTAAGTTGAAGCTTAGAGATATAAAGGAACTTGGAGTTTGGACGTAGGCCTAGCTCTGCTCTTAGCATGATTCCATACTGCCTTACCGTGAAGAATGTTCAACGTTTCAAGCATTTGTATCATAGATTGTCTTCCCCTTAGTTCCTTATATTGGGTTGACCATAAAATTCATTCGGGTTTTTCTGTACCTTCTTAACAGAAAACCTGACTGAACTTTTTAGCCAACCCAATAGATTTTATTAGCATCTTTCATCACATGTAACTCCAGAATCACTGAACTTTATATCTGCAGGAAAATCTAGAGGAGATCTTACATTTCCAAAATTTGAATTTTCTCAAATAAAATCTTCAGATAGGTGTAGAAATATCTGTTGTCTCAAGCTGTGTGTCAATCAGGAAATTATTCTTAATAATTTTTACTTTGGAAACTTCAAAGAAAAGGTGAAATTCGTACACGTGAAAAAATGTCACCGCATATTTTAATTATCATCTTATGCAAGATAAAATTCGAGCCTAAGTTTTATCTTTCTCACTGGAAAGAAACAGTTAAATAGTCTCTAGTGATTACTTTTTCTCTTTTGTATGAAAAGTAAAAATGCTTCAGGTAATGTAGAGGGAAAACACTTGTCTCAGAGAGGCACTGATGATTACGCTTCATGGGTTTTCTATAGGGACAAACCTATATGTAATAGAGCTGTGAGTATTGGATTGTATGTGAGGTGGCGATTGTGCCATGAGCCATAGTTTAGTCATCTTGTAACTTTTCCAGACTGATGTAACTCCATTTTTTTGAACAAATGTTATTTTGTTAAGTAAATGCCCATTTAAACTTGTATACAAAGGTTATAATTATAGCAGGAAATTGTTGGGGACAGAGGAGGTTAAATCTGGTTGTCCTGTCATACATCAGGAATGATTTCTTGGAAATCTAGTCCAGATTTTCGACTGAGGTTTGCTGTTTCCCTTTGCTATAGTTTCAAGTAATAACTTTCCAATATTTTGGTTCTGACTGAGAGATTTATGCGTGTGTTGCAGGGAGGGGTATAGAATCAGTAAGTAACTGAATCAGCCCTTTCTGCTGATTTTGCACTGAGGAGCCTAAAAAGACAATGGAATGTGAGGATATCACTTAACATTACAGGACTTGTAGGTATACATAAAAGGCTCAATGTTAAAGGAAAATTCTAATGCAGCACTGTCCTGTAGAACTATAATGCCAGTCTTGACAAGTAAGCCACCTATGTAAGTATACATTTTATAGTAGCCACATTAAAGAAGTAAAGAGAAATGGGAAATTAAACAAAATATTTTATTTAACTCAATATATTGAAAATATCATTTCAACTTGTAGTCATTATAAAATTGTTAATGAGATACTTCACATTCTTTTTTTGGTACTAAGTCTTTGAAATCTGGTGTGAACTTTACACTTACAGTGCATCTCAATAGCGACCAGCCAACCTTATTTTAAGTGCTCAAGAGCCATGGTGTGGCTAGTGGCTACCATATTACCCTGCACAGGTGCTCTCTAGAGGCGGCTATTCTTTGAATAACTAAGAGTTTTCCTTTTTTAAACAGGAAAAAAAAAAAGTAATCCTGCTCAGGGCAATATCACTTTCTATGTTCAAATAACTCTTTTTGTTGCCATCTGCAAGAAAAATCCCCCAGCCTCATTTGGTTTTCCCAAATTCCCCCAGCCAGAGTGAGTGGTTGCACCACTCTTGGATTTAATAAATGAAAGAAACGAAAAAAGTTTATTGTTAACCAAAAGAAAAAAGATTGCTTTCTTTTCTTTTTGGGCAAAAGGAAGGAGAATAGTGTTTTCCCAAATCAATTCACATACTTATCAAGTTGATCCCATGTGCAAGACAACTGTGCTAGTGGTACTTTAGCCCATTATTAAGCTCATTTAATGCTTAATTCCTGCAATGTGACCACTGTTCCCACTACTTTTACAGATCAATTCGTTGTTTTAAAAGTTAGTCTAGTTCTCAAGGTAAAAGGAAATGAGTAAAAGTTGATACTGAAATCAACTTTTCAGTATACAATTTGATTTATTTTAAAAAGGTTAATTCACCCTTTGAGTGGAGTATTTAGCGCTGGATAACTCTTTTCAACTGTGTATGTTTTTACTAAAGAAAATGTTAATCGGAATAATTGATCACCGTTTGGGGGGCTTATTTACCTTAAGCTAACCAAATTGACCTTCTTTTCGCTGTAAGGAACGGTAACGTGGCTTTGCAATATAAACGAAAGATAAATTAGGCACTTTGTACATAAATGCAAAACAATGCACAGCTCCTTATCTTCAAACTTCTGCAAGCTGGTTTTACCGTCAGGAGTTACAGAGACGGTGGCTGCCAAAGTAGCTGAGTTTTGGGTCCAGATTGGATTCGCAGCACTTGAATCAGCATGTTGGGGGAGGTGACAAAATCACGAGCTCAGTCCTCCCCACCCCCACCCCACAGACCACGCTGAGCCTGCCCAGATGTTGCTCAACCCTGAGCTGTCCCCCTGAGTCCAAGGCTGCGGGAGAGGGCGCGCGGCGAGTATTTCCGGCCGCCTCCTCAGGCTCCCTGAACAGATGGAGCCTCTTCAGGTGGCCACGAGGCTCCCGGGCCTCGAGCCTGTGCCCAGGGGCGCGCTGGCGAAGGCAGCAGAAAGAGCCTAACACAACACCTGCCTCTCTCGGCCCAGAGAGAAACCTTGCACTGCCTGCGCGGACCTGGCCGGCTAGGTGTGGGGCTCTAATCTCATTCTCACACCTGCGTTAGGGAGGAAGGCCAGGGCTCTCCAGGTGTGTGGGTCCCGGGAGGATGAAAGGAAGCTGTTAAAAGGCGTGCTCCAGGAGCGCAGCGGGGGACGCGCTGCGGTCGCCGGGCGTGGGAGGACCGGGACGCCTGGGCTGAGGCCTGAGGGGATGGAGGCACTGGCCGGCCTGGAGATTTCCCTTTACTTTTGTAGGGCGGTTAGCCAGTGGCTGCGGTAGCTTTCCACTCAGCCGGGCGACTTTTACACAATTCTGCCAGGGCGCACTGAGCTTGCCGCGGCACCTGGCGCGGGGAACACCGGGTCGAAACCCCTGCCCCCTACCCCCGACCCACTCCAGACGCCCAGGCCTCTCCGCTCAAGCTCTCCCCGTCCTCTGGCGCTCCGTCGCTGTCTGGGGATTGGGTTTCCTTAACCTAGGGCTTCCCTATTTCGGGCGGGAGGAGTTAGAAGCCCTCCCTCTTTCCCCTCCTCCACCCACCGCCAGCCTGATTTTAATCTAATCTTTTATTTAAAGTCAACAGAAGAGCAGGAACCCCGGGATCCTGCCAAGAAGATATTTTTAAATAATTCCCCAACCTCTGCCGAGAGGGGCAGCCTTAAAGAACCTCCTTGTTTTCTCCTTCGTGAAGATTTAGGCAGCGGGGAGCCGAAAGGGGGGGAGGGGGTGGGGGCGAGCTTGGAGGGTCGAGCCTGAAGCCCCAGGGCTCTTCGGACTTGGGGAGGGGGGAGGTCGACCCATGCAAGACGAACTAATTCCAAATATTAAAACTATAGCACAAGAGCGTCAATTTGGAGAGCCTTGATTCAAACCGAGAGCCGAACCCCCAGGCGGCTCCGGGACACGAAGCCTTCCTTGTCCCCGTCGTGGGGGGTGGAGGGGCAGGTGAATGCCCATCGTGTGACCCTGAGAGAGGGCGGGTCCTGGGCCATTACGGGATGTGCCCATAGACTCGGTGCGCCCACATGCACCCACGGAAAAATCGGGCCGAAAGACACCCTACGCCCCCTCCCCGGGCCCTTGGCACTGTACTGCGCCCCCTGAGCCTCGCCCATCTCCCTCCCTAGCTGGGCGGGGACCACTATTCTCTACATCCCCGAAGAGCCTTCAACCTGCTCGGACCCGTGGCACTTAGAAACTCCCAGCCTTTCGCACCTCCTCCCTTTCCCCTTTTTTCCCCACCTCCCGCCGACGCCCCCAGATCTCTCCGGCTCGCCCTTCCTGAAAGAAGGCGAGGCCCAGAAGCTGAGGCTGAGGCGAGGAAGGAGGGACCAGCGAAGCGCCGCGGCCAGGGGCGTGTCTTCCCAGGCCCCGCCCCCGGGTGCGCGCGGCGGTGGCGGCGGCGGCCGAGCCTCGCTCTGAGAGACAGGTATCGCTTAGGCGCCATGTTGTGAGCGGAAGTGGGGGAGCGCGCGGGGGCCGCTGTTCTGCTGGGAGCGGGCGCGGGAACCGGCGGGGGGGGCGGAGCTGTAGTCCCGGCGGCGGAAGGAGGAGAGGAAGAAAGGGGCGAGACCCGGTGCCCGGCTGCGGCGCGAGGCTTTCGCTCGGCGCGCGGGCGTCTCCATACAGGCGCGCGGTGTTCGAGGGTCGGTGTCGGCGCCGAGCCCTCTCCCCGGCAGCCGACGGTGCTGCTGCAGCTGCTGCCGCCGCTGCTGCCGTGGGGCTCGGACGGCGACGGAGTGGGGCCGGCCGCGGGGCGGGCGGGGAGGGAGGAGGCGGTGAAAGCGGCGGGCCGGGGGGGAAGATGCCGCTGGCGCAGCTGGCGGACCCGTGGCAGAAGATGGCTGTGGAGAGCCCGTCCGACAGCGCTGAGGTGAGTGCAGCCGGGCGGCCGGGGCCGGCGCGCCCCCTCCCCGCGCCCCCGCCGGTTCGCTCCCCACCCGGGAGCCGGCTACTCGGCCCCTTCCTCTGCCGCTCGCGTCTCCCCTCGGTTCGGCATTCCGGTTTGGGTAGTTGGGGTTGGTCTCTTTGCCCTTCTCTTCTTCCCACACGCACCCTCCCCTCTCCTCCCTCGCTCGGGGGGCTCTGGTGTGGTGGCGCGTGGGGTTTGGAGTGGGCGCCTGGGCTTTGCGAGAAGCCGATTTTCATCAACTTTGCGTGGGGGGGGGGGAGCGGGAGGTGGAGCGGGGGCCGGCGAGGAGTTGGGAAGTTTGGCCCTGCCTGGTCGGGGGCTCCCCTGGACCCTGGTGACTTTGGGGGATGCTGGAGGGGTGTGGATTGGTTTTGCTGGGGAGCGGGGACTCTCGAGTCCGGCCTGGAGAGAGGGTTGTCCTGGGGAGCCAGGCGCGCGAGGGCAGGAACGGCCCAGGGCAGGGGTGGCGACCTGTGGGGGGGGTTTCGGGTAAGGGGTGCAGGACAGCCAAGGGTTTTTGCCTCCCGCCATCTGCCGCAGCGGTTTCTGCTGCTGCAAAGGAGAAAGTGGAAGTCTAAGGTTCTCCATCCCCCCCCCCCGCCCCGTTTCTGAGGTCGCTGAGCTCGAGGACCCCGTCCCTGCGAGCTTAACTTGTTTCCTGTCCATGGAGGTGAGAGGGTGATATTCAAGGGGATCAGCGGCCGCAGTAAAGGGCTCTCTGGTTTTCCTCGCCCGGGATCTGGTGACCGTCCCTGAGATACCCACCCGAGTGACCCAAACCCAGACAATATACCCAAACAGGGCAAAACAAAATTTCCCCGGCTCTTCGCAGCCGCCCCTGTCCCAGAACCAACTCGGGGTCTGCGAAAATAATCCAGAGAAGACCTATTCTAGGGCATCAGCTCTCCTCTCCGGAGCGGAAAATCAATTCCTGATGGTGGCGCGTCTGTGATTCTTTCTTCTTGACTTTTTGCTGTCTTCTATTCCCCACAGCGGACTTTGGGGGATTACAGGATGATAGGCTGCGTGTGTGTAATAGTTACTGAGTGAGTGACCCCATTTCTGGAAAGCATGACTGAAGCGCGGGGGTGGAATGGGGCAGGCTCTGATGAGTGGTGTACTTGGCGGCAGCCGCTGCCCTGCCGGCCTCCGCAGTGTGAGAGGTGGATAGGGTTACTGGTTACGTCAGTAAGACCGAGGCTCAGTTTGATCTGAGATGCGGGACACTTGCATTCTCGGGTAGAATGGAGGGGGAGGGGAACGGGGATGAGTTCAAATCACTTTGCACTTTTTTCCTAGTCACCTCCGCTGCTGTATAAAATGTTTACTTGCTCTCCTTATCGCAAGCAGAGTTGTAATAGTGGTTACGGTTGGTGCTTAGTATCTTGCGACTTGGATCATATTTTTAAAACGTGAACGAAACGCTGCTCTTCAGTAGAAAACACTTTGCTAGATGTTTTCTAAAAAAATTTTTTTAAAGGAAATAATGTTTTTAAGTCTGGCAGAATTAGGACAATTTCATTTAAAATTGTTAGCCAGTCTAATACTGTAAATTTTTTTGTAAGAAAATCAAATTTTAAATGTTTAATCATTTTTTGAATTGGATAGTGTGAAAAATAGTGCGCCCGCGGCTCTTTTCATTCATTTTTTCTGAAGGAAATTTTTTTTTGACACAGGGACAGTTTTGTAATCAGTTAACACTCCATACCTCCAGAATCTTTCATTAAGTTATATAGCTAAAAGGTTAATAAAATATGTTCCCGAAGTGCCGACCTTGTGGAAAGAAATTGAATTTGCTTTGAGCCTGATTTTTGGATGCAAACGTTAACATTTGCAACTCGTAATCAGTCCACATTTCTGCTTGGCACGCATCAATGTGTTAAAAAAGAAGTCATTTAAAATTCCACCTGATCCTTTTTCTATATAGCATACATTTAGATAAGGAAAGCACAAAACTAATGTTTATTTAGCACTTACTATATGCCAGATAACTGTGCTCATACTGTTTCATTTTATCCTTCCTGTGACCCAACAGAGCAGGATTATGGTCCCCATTGTTACAGATTAAGAAACCGATCTCAGAAGTTAAGGGCACAAAGATTATAAATAGTAAATGGCAGAGCCATAATTCAAAGCCAGGTGGATATAATTCATGTGCTTTGCTTTATTCTAGGGTAGCTGTTTCAAATCTTTTGTGGAAAAAGATCAGAGTATAAATAAATAAGCCAGTAGTTAGAGGTCATGTATTTTTCAAAAACAATGATGGTATTATAAGATGTCTCATTTGTTAAATCCTATTTATTTCAGTTACTGTCATGGTTTCCAGAACCTGGCAGATAGGTTTCCACAATTTGCCATTTTCAAATAATTTTCTTGATATTCTGGCATAAAGTATGTCAGTCAGAGCCAGTGTTGCCTAGATTTATTAAAACTAGGTTTTAACAAATTGCCTTTAGATATTTTATTGCCTTTAGTTGTTACGCTGTTTCAAGTAACTTACTTCTGATACAAATTTGGAAATGCTGAAGCCAAGAAGGAAAAGGTTGAAAATTTTCATTTGGAAATCTAATATTGGACTTAATATTAAGCTTACTTTTATGGCATCTCCTCCCCAGGAAGTTCTTATCAGTGAATAATTGTATTTTACTAGAGTAAAATAATTTAAAAAAAAGTCATTTGAGTACAAACACCAAAAATGTTTCTCTTCAGGCTAAAAGATTTCAGGGTTGATCTCTATAGAAATTTACATTTATGGTCTGAGACTTCTTTTTTCTCTCTCTGTATCCTCAGCACTTAACACAGTGCCTGGCACATACATAGTATAGGCCCCCTAGATGATGGTGACTTAATTATGAAGGTCAGGAATAGGCTGATTATCAATCTTATCTCTCTTCTTATCATTTTAATCTTACATTGAAATATGAGCAATCTTAAAAGAACTGAGTACCTCAGCAAAAGTACAGGCAGTTTCTTCATTCCTTTACATGTCTTCTTGACCTCACACAGGTCTCATGGTGCTCAAAACAAAAAAACCCTTGTGATTGAACTCAAACATGGGTCAGAATATGATAGGCTAGAACTATGCCAAATGTTTAAAGAAGCAAATTTAGAATAATAAAGGAAGTACTATGTAAGCAAAGTCAAGGTTGGTACGTGATTAAAAACAAAATAGCTTCCTAAATAGTCCAGGTGAATTCAGAACTTTTTAATGAGTTATTTAAAGATGCTAGTGTGCTTTTGAATATTTGACTGTTAAGGAGATGGATATCAAGGGATTGTGGCTATTCTGTTCTACAAACTCTTGCCACTGCCCTCAGGGACATTTACTGGATCATAAGCCTGACCTAAAGTGACAGTTTTTTTCCTCAGTGTTAGTAAAGATAAATTATAGTAAACTTAAATATGCATGCTTCAAAAATAATAAAATTAAGGAGGTTCTTTTTGCTTTATAGAAATGTGTTATGTAAAAATAGCTACCTTGCATTCCTTTAAATAACAAGTACACATAATGCATTGAAAAATATTATCTATATAAATATTTATAAAAAATGAGACCCTTGTTTTGGAAATCATCATCACTGGGTGTGCAGCCATTTTTAACCTCAAAGATTATATTGGATTCTATAGTATTTCCACTATATCAATATTAGATTTCTTACATTTCATCTGTAGGGAAAAACATTCTATTAAAGTGTGATCTTTGGTTTTGAAAAAAAATATGTTTTATTAAGTTTCTTTTCCTTTTCCTGTTTCATTTTTACCACCTTTCAGGTTTTTTTCTTTCCCCCAAGTGAAGATCTGAGGAGAGGACAGGTATTGTTACATGTCAACTGTCTAGTAACTGTGACACATTATTGAACACTTTGTTGTTTTCAATGATTATAATATCAGATATCAGTTTTTGTGAAACTAAAATTTAGGAAGGTTTGCTTTATTTTGGCAGCTTGATCCTGTACTACTGGGGTTAATCCAAAATGAGAAACTTCTTTGATACATTTAAATTTTAAGATAAAGAGAGAAACTGCCAATTAAAGAAACAAGTATAGGCAGACTTTGCCTTTTCATTAGTGTGTTTCTGGGAATCACAATGAGTATATCTTATTTTTATATAAGAAGAGTGGCATAGTTGGGATTTGCACTCTTGACCAAGGACATGACATTCAGTAAATTATGGAATGATCAAAAATACAGCAGGTCATTTATCAGAAGTCTGAATTGTGGGAGAATTGTTCTAAAAGTTTTTTTAAATTTATCATCCACCAAAAAATTTATACTATTGTGATCATTAACAAGATTTGCTCTAGAGTTCCATGCTCAGGGACATGTCATCTGCCAGGCTGTGAATGATGAGTGACGTCAAGTGGCCCAGTTCGTCCAGTGCATACTGGATGCTTTAGACCCAGTGGTTCACATTACAGTGTACAACAGTGACATCTTGGTGGTCTCTTGGTAATGCATGAATGCAATAGTGCTCAGTTGTTTATGTGTTTTGGTGGATAATAAGTTTTAAAGCATTGGAATGCAATTGAGCAAATGTATATTTTACATCCCTTTCTCCATTTCACGTAATAGAAAAAAAAAACAAGCAACTGCATTTTAATACTTGGCATTGGATTCCTACCCCCACCCCCTGCCACTTTAGGATTTGATAGTTTCCTGTATCATTAATCTGGAACAATTATCAAATCTCAAATACTCTGGTTTTTCAATTTAATACCAAACAGCATAGAAGCAAAGATAAAACAACTGTAAATTTTAATCGTTAAGTAAAATGTGTCAAGTTAACAAAATAAACAAATATACTATATACGTTGTATAAAAACAGAATAAAATATATCCATATAGAACATAACTATCATTTAATACATTTGGCTATTTTAAGCAAATACATTGGTTACTAGCAATTAAATATTTCAATTTTACTTATTCCACTTCGTGGAATAATTTTGGAGTATGGCAGAGTGTTAAAGAACATAAACTTTGGAGCCATGAAGACCTGGGTTTGAGCTGTGCCTCTGCCACTTAATATCTTTGTAATGTTATGCAAGTTATTTAATGTCTCTATGCTTCAACCTTCTAATCTGTAAAATAGGTGTGAAAATAATATCTACCTCATGGGTTTGTGGTGAGAATTAAATGATAATATATGTAAAGCACTTTGTTCAGTACATGGTTTAAGTGTTTAATAAATAATAGTTAAAATGAATCATCTCTCAAACAGAACTGTCTTAGGAAGTTCTGTGTTTTTCTTCTGGGGTAATTATTCCAGAATCAAACAGAACAATTAAAAATGGTTTGTTTGATTGATGTATTTACACAGAACCTTTATAATATCTGAATATAATTGTAAGAGTAAGGTGAACAGAAGTCCCTTGAATCTTATCCTTTTTTGTATTGTTCTCTTCAGTATTGTCTTTAGAGGGGGGGAACACATAAAGAACATTTTGAAGAATATGTGTGGAAGAAGGAAGAAAAGATAGTATGTTCATATTTCAACATTGCTCAAATTGGAAGCCCCCTCACAATCCATGGCATGTCAGTGTTTAATTAGCAGGGTTTTTTTTTCCATTAGTGATATGTAAGATAATATATACACATCTTACACATGATGGTGTCTTATAATTGATGAAATATGATATACCCTACATGTCAACCTCTTGAAGGAAGTGTGCCTCTGAAGATATAAATTCAATAGTATCAATAGGTAGAATTTTAACTTACTTTCTAAAAAGTACCAAAACAAAAATGTGCACACCTTTTTATATTTTAGGATCAGTCCAGTTAATTTCATTTTTTAGGGACAGAAATTAATATGGCATACCTCCCTCCCCATTACTGTAAACACATTTGTTTTGGTTGTTTGAATATGCCTTGAGTAGCTGGGTTATTCTGTCTAGAAATACAATCCTTTGGAGTTTATTCTATGTGATACTGGTACTTAAGGAACTTTCAGTAGTACATTTGGTATTTTCAACTGAGAAATCTCTGAAAATTTTCAAAATGTGTCTGTGTCCCAACAACCATCTTCTCCCTACAAAAAAAAAAAAAAAAGAAAAAAAAGAGAGCATGACATAATCAAATAAATTTGGGGATTGTGGAATTAAATGAGATCTGACCAATGTCTTTACTGCATAACATCTTAGAACTTTTAAAATGATGATGTGCATGATGAATCTGCAAAAAGGAAATAGCTCACAGCATTTGAGACTTGATGTCAGCACCCCTTTTTCATGAACCACCTATCGAAGTCTCAAAGGACACCAGTGCTTTGCAGAACACAGTTTTGGAAAGTCTGATAACTACAGTAACATGATCCATATTGCCTGGAAACAAGCTGTTATGTTTAATTGACTGTATCAAAGCTTTTTTTCTGTAACTGTCAAGAGTTTTTGTTTCATTTTGAATTGGAGTCTATCTAAATTAATTTGGGTAACAATTTTCCATCTTAATAGTGGACTAAAAATTTAAATACAATAATTTAAATAAAAGTTTTAAATAATTTAAACTTCTTAAATTCAATGTTCTGAAAGTTAATGGTCATATTCTACCTTAATATCAAGCTAATTGCCCCTACTGAATGGCCCCCTCATTGACTTGCTCTGTAACTTATTTTTAATATTCAGTTTTTTTTTAAAACTTATCATTTGCTATTTTATGCGGCTGTCAATCTGTCTACCTCTCCCATTCTTTTTTAATTAATTGCTTCAAACTTACAGTTACTAGAAAACAGCTAGCATTAACATTAACGATATTTTGATGCAGCTATTTTTAACTTGGGACCATTGTTACTTCATCTTTTAAAAAGAATTTACACTTACAGCTTACCAAATAATGTAAAATGACTTCCTTACCCTTTTTCTGATCTCTGCCCGTCATATACACATACCTCTGGATTCAGGGGTATTTGATGGGTGTATTACCTACTAACAAACAGTGATTTTATGCTTCAACATACCATCATTGAATAGTTCAATTACTGGCATTACCTACTCTGAAGATTACCTTCTTCTCTTGAAGGTGTCAGCTAGAAAGGAATGTGAATGAACTAAAGATCAGGCAGCTGCAAGATGGAAAGCTAGCCTACTGCCCCACCTGGAGTCCGCTCTCCACATTTTCTTTTGGAGGGTATTTTTGTGTTTTGTTTTGTTTTTCATGAAATAGTGCTAGTTTCCTGAATATTAGATAACTACATTTATGTGTAAATCCAAAAGCACTTTTATACTTCCTATCAGTCTTCTCCTCTATTAGTACAAATAGAATTACAGCAGTAGCATAACTTAAATCAGATTTGCCCATCTTAACTAATACTCTATCCATGGTTTCTTACATACCTTAAAAACTAATTATGTTTTATCTACCGTGTTAATTGATTTTTGTAATCTTACATATGATGATGATCTCATCTTCATATCTGACCTGGTCATCTAGATTTCTGTGAGCTTGCCTCTAATCCTTTGGCCCACAAAGCTTGTTATAGGAAACTTGGTTCAGTCATTTGATATGTGTTAGAAGCAGATGTCAAATGATAGCCTGAAACAAAAGTTCATTTTGACATTAATAGATTGAAGTGCATCTCAACTGCTGTGTTTTGTGAGAAATCTTCACTCCAGAAATCTTGTAGAATCTATACTAAAAACCTCAGTTACCCGGGATGTTATTTCACTTCTTCACGTTAAGGAGCAGAAGAGTTTATCTGAAAACAATATAAAATAATAGGAAAGATTCGCTTAAAAAAATCAACTCCTAGGTGGGCACCATTCAGTAGCCACAAGCCACATGTGGTCACTGAGTACTTGAAGTGTGGGTAGTATGGCTGAGGAACTGAATTTTTAAATTAACTTTAATTAATTCAAATTTTCATAGTCATCTGTGTGGCTATTGGCTACCACATTGAACAGCACAGTTCTAGATTATAGAATTAGTGCAAATTGAGCTCTTTTTCTACACCAGTGTTTTTCAGCTCTACCTTCTATCACTTGTATTTTTGAAATTAATAGGCTAAAGCTTTTTCTAAATGAAAAATATATTTAATGTGCTTTTTCAAATTATATTTAATCAGCTTTGTCTTGTCTCTCTTCTACCCTAAAGATTTTTATAAGTCCTCCTAAGTAGTATATGCCCCTCAAATAACCATTCTGCACTTTCTACAACTTTAATAATTCCACAGTGAGATTTCTCATTCAAGTGATAACATAGAATTATTGAGGAAATTTAGCTATCAAAAGTGGTGCATTATGTTCAATATACTGTGCTAATTAATACTGGGAAAGTAGATTGATACATCTTTGAAATTAACATTTACTGAAAGCCCTCTCTGACTAGAGGTTTTGTGTATATCAACTTGAATGAGGTAGATGTAATTAACTTCAACTTACCTATGAGGAAACTGAAGCCTAGGGAGGTAAAGTAACTTGCTTGTGGTTGCACAGCTATTAAGCAGAGGAGGCAGGGTTCAAACACCAGTTCTCAAAGACTGCAAATTCCATCGATTTTCCACTAGACTGCCCTGCTTTGGTTGAGAACAGCATATAGGTGAGTGACTCAGTCTAGATGACACCTCCTCGTAAGGGAGAAAGGGTCCAGGTGGTTTGTACTGAGCAGATGTTTTTACGGGAATGTATAGGTAGCCTTAGAAAAGCAAAAATTACTCGCCAAATACAGCATGGGTAAAATAAGCTTTTGTGAGCTGGCCTGAGAAACAGCATTTGTGACATCTTATGGGAAATTTTTTTGAGATTTCTAAACAACTATCTTACAAGTGAGAATTTGAAACAAAAACTACTGTACTTGAAAAGGGGGATTTGCCCAGATGTAACTTAATACCTCTCCATACAGAAGCCCTTAGGTGTGTGCTTGAGTAACTGTGCTCTGTTTTTTAATTGCAGCTTATTAAATCATTACCTCTTGATATTTGCATCTTTTCAGAAAAAATCTATTTGACTTTCCCTCAGAGTGCCAGAAAACAGGATCTGGCTCAACCTGAAAAAGTTGCCAATTATCTTGCTACAGTAAAAGAAAAGGAAATTTAAAGAAACTTTACACAATCATTGGTGGCCTTTTTCCCCCCTTTGGGTTTTTTAACTCTTAGGTTAAATAGCCCTAGTTAATCTTTTTAAAAAATTGAGATATGATTTATATACCACAAAATTTCACCCTCGTAAAGTATACAATTCAGTGGTCTTTAGTATAGTCACAAAGTTGTGCAACCATCACCACTGTCTTAACTCCAGAACATTGTCATCACCTCCAAAATCCCATACTCATTAGCAGTTACTCCCTATTTCCTCCTTCCCCCAGCCCCTGGCAACTAATAATCTAATTTCTGTCTCTATAGATTAGCCTACTCTGAACATTTCATATTAGTGGAGTCATATGATATGTGGCCTTTGTGTCTGACATCATTCACTTAACATAATGTTCTCAGGGTTCATCAATGTTGCAGCATGTGTCAGTGCTTCATTTTTGTGGCTAATATTCTGTTGTGTGGTTATAGCAGTTTTGTTTATCCATTTATCTGTTGGTAGACATTTGGATTATTTCCACTTTTTGGCTATTATAAATAACGCTGCTATGAACATTTGTATACAAGTTTTCAGTGAACATGTTTTCAGTTCTCTTGGGTATATGCCTAGGAGTGGAATTGCTCTGTCATGTGGTAAGTCTATATTTAATATTTTGAAGAACTGCCAGATTGTTTTCCAACTGGTTTGTACCATTTTACATTTGCACCAGCAACGCATGAGGGTTTCAGTTTCTCCACATCCTCACCAACACTTGTTATTGTTTTTTTTCATTATAACCACCCTAATGTGTTTGAAAGTGATATCTCATTGTGGTTTTGATTTACATTTTTCTAATGACTGGGAATGTGAAGGATGTTTTCATGTGCTTATTGTCTGCTTGTATCCATAATTCTTGTTTATTTTGTTGTTGATTTGGGGACTTAAATGGAGTTTTGCTCTAATGCTGATACAGAAAATCCTTATCTATGCCATGATATATATATAGTTCTCAAAAAACTTAGTTTCAGTTTTTACTTTTAAAAGATTTCCTTAATTTTCAGATATGATAAATAAAAAGCTTTTTCTAGAACAATGGCTTTCTAACTGGGTGAATAGAGCCCTCCATTCTATGGAAGTATCTTAGGATACCTCATCACGTGGGCCACACCTTCTCCCAGTCATAGCAGAAGTTCTAGAGGAACACAACAAGGAGTTAAAAGATTAATTATAAAAAAAATTATAGAAAGCAAAAACTGAGGCAGTGATATTTTTCCTTACGGTCTCCTCAGTCTTGTTATATTATTCTGTAGTTTCTTATTTAAAGCAAGAGTACAGGAATTAATTGAAGTTCAATCAAAACAAAGAGTCTAGAATCTCTGAAATTAAATATGTCAACAAATAAATGAATTTTCAAGGATCCATCTCTTAAAGTGAAATATACAGATGTTTCATTTAAAGAAGTAAAACTGCAAAGCAAAACCCCTGTTGGCCTTCTTTCCTTCAAGTTTCTGCTGGCTTTTGGTATAATTCAAGAAGAAGAACTATCACAATGGATGTTGATAGCAGTAAGGGGGGGTTACTTAAAGAGAGAAATGTCACAGTCAAGTTAAAAAATAAGATTTTCCTTGGATTATTAAAAAGAGGAGCTCAAAATGAGGGGGTTTTTTTAAAGATTTTTTTTTAGGTGGCCCATTTTTAAAGTCTTTATTGAATTTGTTACAGTATTGCGTCTGTTTTATGTTTTGGTTTTTTGGCCATGAGGCATGTGGGATCTTAGCTCCCCAACCAGGGATGGAACCTGCACCCCTTGCTTTGGAAGGCGAAGTCTTAACCACTGGACTGCCAGGGGAGTCCCTCAAAATGAGTTTTAAAGCGGTCTTTTCCCCCGGGCTGTTCTGAATTTGTGTAGTATAGTGATAGGTGATAATGAATGAAATAGAATTCTTTCCTTTGGAATATGATAGTGTGAAAGTGCTGAGGTGGACAGGCAGTTGAATAACATGAAGCAAGCTAAATTAGCCAGGAATGATATAAACATAATTAGAGCTTTAGGGGAAAATTATGATCTATGATGTTATAGCAGTTTTCCATAGTGCATTTTTAACCATAATGTGGAAACCTAGAAAATAAATGTCATTACCCCAAACATTCAATAAAGTTTCTTTACACACACACACACACACACACACACAGAAAATGTTATTTTCAACATAAAAATTAATCACTTGGAGAAGACTTCTGGTTCTGCCAAGACAGAGGAGTCCTTTTCCTCCTAGGTCTTCCTTTACAACTAAAACACCTAAGACATCACAACAAGCAAGCACAGAAACACTCTGAAAGTGGAAATAAGAAGGAAGACTGCCTACAGACTTTGGGACTAAAGGAATGACACAGATAGTGAGTTCCCTGGATATTCTTATTGCCTTCCATATATCCTGGACAGGGTGTTTTGTAAAAACCTCCAATCTGGAACCACCAACAGGCACAAATAAAGAAGGCTCCAAGAAAAGCCTGTTCTCTTTAGCCAGATGACTGGGGAAAGGGTAGGCTAACAACATTAAACCTTTTTGGCAATATCCACCCTACTGTAGCTAAACACCAACAGAAAAACCCCACCCTACTCCTAAGAAGCAAGTGGCAATGTTTGGATTCCTCCACCCAGTGGTATTGGCTGGGCAGATCAGGGGCCTAATCTCCCCTTCCCTGTGCAGGGACCTGATATTCCCTCACCACCACCCCTGTCCCACTCCCTACAGAAGGAGGTGGTGTTCTCACTAGGGTAGTGTCAGTGGGGTCCAGCAGCCAGTTGAGCCTCCACCCTAACCTGGAAGCAATGAGACATAACAGGGTGGTGTGAGGCAGGGCTAGACCCCACTAAGCCTCCCCTTGCCCTGTGTCAGTGAGGTGCTGAGCCTCCACCCTCACCCAGCATCAACAAGGCAGAACAAGATGGTTGGGGGTGGCCTGGTCAACGCTTCTTCCCTCCTCCCCTGATGCAGTAGGGCCCAGATGCCACCCCCATCTGGCATCTACAAAGTGGAACAGATGTGTGGATGGCAGGGCTGATTGGCACCCCACTTCCCCCTCTCTGCTCTCCTGTTGTCAGCTGGGCCTCTCAGGGAGTTGAACTTTCCACTCTGCCTTGCAGCAACAAAGCAGTGTGAGTCAGCCCTCCACTTCCCCTTTCCCTGTTGTCAGTGGGGTCTGTCAGGGAGCTGAGCTTACACCCCTACTCAGAGGCAATGAGGTGGTGCAGGTTGGTGCTCCACTTTCACTGGGAACAAGAGTGAAGCTGAACTTCCATCCTACCCATGTGCAAAAAAGCAGTGTGAGTCATTGCTCCACTTTTGCCAGGGTGGTGTTGGCGGAGCCCAGCAGGAAGCTGAACATACACACTCACCCTGCCCTCACACTACACCTCAACTGGTAGACTGCCTGCTAAAAAAGATTAAATAGGATCCAGAGTCTTAAAATCTCCAAAATGTCCATTATACACTTGAAATTTACTTATACCAAGAGCCACGAAAATTGCATCATGAATGAGAAAAAAGGCACCAGATACCAACACTGAGATGCTTCAGATATTAGAATTGTCTCACAAGGATTTTAAAACAACCATCGTAAAAATATTTCAGTGAGCAACCACAAACACACTTGAAACAAATGAAAAGTTAGTCTCAGAAAAGAAAGCAGAAGATGGACATTTTAGGACTGAAAAATACAATAACTGAAATAAACTTACTACATGGGCTCAATAGAAGAACAGAGGGACTTCCCTGGCAGTCCAGTGGTTAAGACTCTGTGCTTCCACTCCAGGGGACATGGGTTTGATCCCTGGTTGGGGAACTAAGATGCCACATGTGGCACAGCCAAAAGAATAAAGAAAAAATGGAGATGACTGGAAGACTGGAAAGAATCGATAGAGCGATAGAAATTACTCAATCTGAATAGCAGAGTAAAAATAAACCAAAAAATAAATGAAGAGTGTCTCAGGGGCCTGGGGAACATTAACAGAAGATTTAATATTCATATCACCACAGTCTCAGAAACAGAAAAAAGGTGAACTTGAAGAAATAATGCCTGAAATTTCCCCACTTTGGCAAAAGATGTAAACCTACAGATTCAAGAGGCTGATTGAACTCCAAATAAGGTAAACCTAAAGTAATCCACACCTAGACACATCAAAGTGAAACCTTTGGAAATGTGAAATTGTTTAATGGGTATAGAATTTCAACTTGCAAGATGAAAAAATTCTGGAAATTGGTTGCACTACAATGTGAATATACTTAACATACTGAACTGTACACTAAAAAATTAAGATGGTAAATTTCATGTTAATGTATTTTACCACAGTTAAAATTTTTTTTAAATTCAAACTGAGAGACAATCTTAAAAGCAGTTAGAAATGAACTATTACCTATAGAGGAACAGTGATTCAAATGACAGTAGATCCCACATTAGAAGCCAGAAGGAAATGGCATACTGTTTTTTAAGTGTTGAAAGAAAAGAACTGGCAACCCAGAATTATATACCCAGCGAAAATATCCTTGTAGCACGAAGGTACAGTCAAAGCAGTCTCAGGTAAAGGGAAGCTAGGAGAATGTGTCTGTAACAGACCATGAAAGAATGACTATGGGTAGTTCTTCAAGCAGAAAGAAAATCATAGAAGAAGGATCTGGAACATCAAGAATGACATGAATTCTCCACGTTCTCTTCCAGAAAATAGAAGAGGAAACATATCGCAACTCATTTTTCGAGGCCAGTATTACCCTGATACCAAAACCTAAAGACAGTATAGAAAAGAAAACTATACATCAGCATCCCTTCAGAATATGTACACAGGATCCTCAACAAAATATTAGCAGAACAAATCCAGCAACATATAAAAAGAACTATACAGCATGACCCAAGTGGGTTGTATTCCAAGGATGTAAGACTGGCTCAGTATTCAAAAATCAATGTAGTCCACCATATTAAAGTTGAAGAAAAATATTAATGTGCAAAGCACATGATTAAAGACATGCAGATTGGAAAGGAACAAATAAAAACATCTCTATTTGCAGGTGACATGAGGTCTCCAATGAAAATCCCAAGGAATCTACATAAAACTTAAACTAATAAGTGAGTTCAGCAAAGTTGTAAGGTACAAGATCAGCATACAAGAATAAATTGTGTTTCTATATACTAGCAATGAATGTGTGAAAACCAAAATGAAAAACACAGTGCCATTTGTAATTGTTTACAAAAAATTCTTAGGTATAAATCTAACAAAACATATAGGGCTTGTGTGCTGAAAAGTGAAAAATGTTGATAAATGAAGTCAAAGGTCTTAATAAGTGGAGAGACCTACCATGTTCATACATTAGAAGACTCAGCAGTAAAGATGTCAGTTCTCCCCAAATTCTTCTATAGGTTTAACACAAGCTTATTCTAAAACTTATATGCAAAGGTAAAGGAACTAAAATATCTAAAACAGGATAAAAATAACGTGGGAGTAATCACTTTACCCAACTTTTAGACTTACGAAATAGTTTCAGTAATCAAATTCTGTGGTACTGGTGAAGGGATAAGTACGCTGATCAGTGAAACAGAATGGAGACCCCAGAAATAGACTCATACAAGTACAGCCAACTGATTTTTGTCAAAGGTGCAAAAGCAGTTCAATGAAGGAAGCGTAGATAGCCTTTTCAACAATGGTGCTTGCAGCAATTACACACCCGTAGGTAAAACAATGGATCTCAACCTAAACCTCACACCTTATACAAAAATTAATCCAAAATGGATCATGAATTTAAATATAAAACTCTAAAACGTTTAGAACTTAGATATGAGAGAAAATTTTCCGGACAATGGGCTAGGTGAAGGGTTCATAGATCAGATACCAAAAGCACAGTCCATAAAAGAAAAAAAAATTATTGGACTTCAAAACTCAAAATGTTCGCTCCATGAAAAATATCCTGTTAAGGGGATGAAAAAACAAGCTACAGATTGGGTGAACGTATTTGCACACCTGTATCTGAGACAGCACTTGTATCTAGAATATATATAAAGAACTCTCAAAACTTAACAGTAACAAAGGCAAATAGTCCAATTAGAAATTGGACAAAAGAGAGAAACAGACATTTCATCAGAGAGGATAAATGGATAGCAAATAAGCATATGAAAAGATGTCAACATAGTTAGCTATCAGAGAAATGAAAATTAAAACCACAGTGAGATGTCTGTGTGCTTTTTAGAATAGCCAAAATGAAAAATAGTGACAGTACCTAGTGTTGGTGAGGATGTGGACAAACTGGATCTCTCATACATTGCTAATGGGAAAGTAAAATGATACAGCCTTTTTGAAAAATAGTTTGGCCATCTCTTTAAAAACTAAAGATACACTTATACAATTCCAGCAGTCGCACTCCTGGGCATTTATCCCAGAGAAATGAAAATGTATGTCCACAAAGAAGTCTGTTCATAGCAGCTTTATTTGTAATATCCAAAAGTTAGACACCAAATGTCCTTCAATGGGTGAATGGTTAAACAGGCTGTGGTATGTTCACACCATGAAATATTGGAATACTACTAAACTAAACTAAAAGAAATGAATTATTGATACACACAACTTGGATGAATATCAAGGGAATTCATGCTGAGTGGAAAAAAGTTACATACCATATGATTCCATTTACATAACATTCTTGAAATGACAAAATTGTAGAAATGGAGACTAGATTAGTGGTTTCCAGGGTTAGGAAGAAGGGTGGGAGAGAGGGGTGGATATGGTTATAAAGGGGCAACAAGCAGGATCCTGGTGGCAAAGAACTTTACTCTGGTGGTAGACACAGGAATCTATACATGTGATAAAATGTGGAACACAAGTGCACGCGCACACACACACACACACACACACACACACACACACACGAGAACCTGTAAAACCAGTGATATCTGAGTAAGATCTGGGCATTGTACCAGTATAGTGATATCTGAGTAAGGTCTGGGCATTGTACCAGTATAAATTTCCTGGTCTTGACAGGAGGTTGCGTAAGATGTAACCACTGGGTTAAGGGTATATGGGATCTCTATTATTTGTAATTTCCTGTGAATATATAATCATTTCTAATTTAAAAGTTAGGAAAAAAGTTGAGAAAGCATTAGATAAAATTCAGTGTCTATTCTCAATTAAAAACAGTAAAATAGGAATAGAAGGATGTGTCCTTAATATTATTAAGAAATAGTCTCAGACCAGTAGCTAGCATCATGCTTGATGGAGACATATTATGGGCAATCTCATCAAAACTGCCTGCTGTTTTCACCTCTATTTTGCATTCTAGAGGAGTTTGCTAATGAAGTTAGACAAGAAAATCAGAGTATTCAAAAGAAGGATAAAAGATAACTATTCATAGATGATATAATAATCTATTTAGGTACTCTAAGGAAACCACTAAAAAGATTTGTTAAAACTAATGATAGCCTAATAAGGTGGTATTAAACAGAATATACACTTAAAAATTAAATAGTTTTCCTTGTTAGAAATGATAATGAGAAAAAAGATCTCATTCAAAATAGCAGTAAAAATATTAAATGTCTGGAAATAAACATAAGCAAAGGGCAGGAACTAAAAAAAAATAGTTGCATTAAAGAATAAAGAAGTTGAAAGAAAAGCTAGGTTCTTTAAATTACTTTCAGTAGGATTTGAGGTTTGTTATTTTCTTGTTTGTTTTTTAAAAATTGAGGGTAACTTTTCCTCTATCTTGAGTGAATGTTCCCAGATTTTTAGTTTTTTTCTATTTTCTTTACATTTCTTTTAATTATTTTGTAGCTTATCTGGACAGTTAATACTAACAGTTTTTAGTAGAATGCTCTTATTAATAGTGTTTATGCTTAATACATATACAGCTAGAATTCATTATGGAGCTGTAATTATAAACTATATTTTTCACTTTTTCAGAAATAAACCTTGCTGCCAGGTTGTGTTTATACCTATGGTATTTTTAAATATATATACATATATTTGTATATATATTTAATGAGTGAGTAGTTTGGGTTGTTTTTTCCTAAGTAAATTCAATTCCAAACTTGTCTCATACACTTTGTGTTAACATACAGTTGATATTGCTTGGCTGTTAAGCTCTTTTTTTATTGTGTATTTGAGCAGGTCCTCCTCTGTCTCGTTTCATTTACTTGCAAGCTGTTATTGCTGTCATTTTGTTCATAAGAATGTTTGTAAGACTGTGTGTAAATTTAATTATTTTTAAGTGATTGTTAGTTAACAGCTATGTTATCAGTAACATATATTGGGTTCAGTTCAGCAAACATTTAAGCGCCACTTGTTTTACCGATGAGGAAACAGAGGTTCAGGTAATTTTACCACAGTCACATAGCAAATAAAGCTTGGGCTTTGAAGCTCAGCATAATGGTGTATCTGTTTTAGATATGAGGGCTTCATTAAGCCTCTGGAAACCAGAAGAAATTACTAGACTTTTTCCTGAGACTTAATTAGCCAAACCAAGTAATGCATTAACGAATTATCTAGTACTCAGATTTTTAGCCCTAGAAATGGAAGTGGACCCATTAGGGTAAGGGACTCATCAGAATACTCTCAAGTGTTTGCATTTATCAGTTCCTCTGGCAGGATGAGCGGGAGGAAAGAGAAACTAACGCTTACTGACCACCCAGCATGGCTAAGCATACTATACCGCTAAGCATACTATACTTTATTACCTCCTGCGTAGCTGGTATTCAAATCTTGTAGATTAGAAAACTGAGACTCATGTTAAGTAGCTTGCCCAAAGTCACACCTGTAATAAAGGGCAAAGCCAGGTTCTGAAACTTGATATGTCAGGCTCCAAAGCCCATGATCTTTTCTCTACACTGTGATTTCCCAGACTTACCTAATCACAGGAGTCATCTAAGGTGCCTGTTTAAAAAATGAAATACCAAGCCATGGGGCTTCTGGAACTTCTGATTCCGTTTCGGTTTGGGGTAAGGCCAGGTAGTGTATTATTAACAGGACTCTTAGGTGATTCTGATCATCACACAGGTTTGGGAAATACTGCCAACTCCATGCGGTACTAAGAGGTGGGGTTTGAAGGTGTTAGGAAGGCAGAAATAGCATTTTGAGTACACAGAGGAGCTTAAAAAATGATACTTTACTAATAAAATAAGAATAGTAAGATTGGATTGTGGAAATTATAAAACTGCTTTAGGTTCCTTAATCTGCACAGAAAAACAATGTTTCATTTATTTTCTTTTTATTAGTACTTCTCTTTCAGATGACACATTTGTACAGTCCATTCTTTGGCATTATCCTTGTTTACACTTGGATACAAAGGCACCACTGGAGGATATAGATAAAACTGTATTTTGGATGCAGAAAAGAAAGAAGGAATTAGAGTTAGAAATAATGTACAAAACAGCTTTAAATACAGAATTAGTAATTTCCTCAGGTGTTAAAACCCCACAAAATTTTAAATCCTTAAAGTCACAAGATTATACATTTTAATCCTTAAAGTCACAAGATTATAACATTTTCAAGCTGGAAGAGCTCTTAGACATTCACATATTTTATGTGTGAAGAAACCACAAATCAGAGAGGCTTAAGGGCTTGCCCATAGTTAGTGGTGGACTCAAATTCATGCTGGCCAAGATTCCATCGAACTCTTACGAATCATAGATGGATTGTAGATAAGTACCAGAAAATAGTGACTTTTTAGAAATAAATTTAGTGGCAAATCATATTTACCTTATATTCCCTACTTTATATGATTTTATGGTTTCTTCCTTTTTAATTGCCCTCTTGAGAATATGAGTATATTCAAAGGAAATCTTTTAGTAGGTTATGCAATTTGAAATATTATGTCAGATCAATGATACGTTAGAAAAACGAACCATTACCTTCTTAGTATAGTGTATTTAACAAATAGACATTTTCAGAACATGTATTAAGGAAGAATTCTAGTTTTCTCTACTTTTTATTACAAAATTTTATTTTATAGATAGAGAAAAATGAGCGCAGCTAGATTCCTATACTTGAATTCTAACAGTAATATGACGTTGTTTCTGTGTAGTAGTGTGAGCTTTGGATTCAGACTTGGGTTCAGTTGTCTTATCTGCAAACTTAATACCTCTGTGATCTTGGACAAGTTATTAATTCTCAACCTTTTTTCTTCTCTATATCACATCCTTCATGGTTTATTAATGATTATTTGGGATTAAATGAGAGAATATATGTAACATAGCTAACACTGTACTTTGAACAAAATAAGCATTGCATAAATGATAGCTGTTATTATTTATTTTCTTGAGCCAGTAGTTATTTATAATATTAATTTCTGAATGAGTGCTTTAATTTATTTACTTATTCAGTTTTCTTTATCATAATCAGAAAATATCTGTACAATTCCTGCTTTTAAAAATTTTGGATTTACTTCATGGCCTAGAACGTGGTCAGTCTTTATAGTTTTTCATAGATACTTGAACCTATATTCTTTTTACATTATAAAACTCAGTATCTACCTATTCTAATGTAAGTTATGTCAAGTGCTTTGTGCTGTTTTATTCATTATGCTAGTTGATGTTAGTGTGCTAAAATTCCCTTTCCACTTGTTTCTATTTATTTCATGTTATAGTCCCCAAAACATCTCCTTTTGTGTTTTGTGGTTAGGTTAGTCTGTGGTTGTGTTCAGTACTATTTTGCATTTATTATTTTTAATGACTTGTTTGAAAAAAACAGGCTAACTGTAGAAAATCTGAAAAACAGAGAAACATACACAGAAGGAAATAAACATCTTCACTCTTACTGTGAAATATCATTAGGAAAAGATTTAAATGTGATTAAGAGTAGCGGTTTTAGAATCAGATTTAGGTTTGAATTTAGGCTCTGCTTATTAGGCAGAATATTAGACTTTTTCATTTATTAAACAGATATTTATTGAACACCTACTGTATGCCAGCCAGACATTTTACTAGGGGCTGATAATACAGTGCTTTAAAAGATTGACATACCCATCTTGGCTTAATTTCCTTATTTGTAAATTACTGATAATGCCTCACAGAGTTGTTAGAAGCATCAAAGATGTACTTGCCTGGTATGCGGTAATTGCTCAGTAAATGATAGCAATTATTATTACTGTATGTATTAAGTATTAATTATATTTTTAGTCCAAATCACCTTTTTAATCAGTTTAAGGTTTTTGCTTCACATTTTACTTTTGGCCTTAATATTACAAACACTTGCTTTCTTTTTCTTTATGCTTTTCTATGCTTATCTGTTTTTGTTTGGGTTTCTCTTTAAAGCAGTAAATAATTGTGTGGGTTTTTTAAGCTTTTAAAAAATATAACCTAAGACTATTAAAATTTTTATTATCAAGCATTTCAAACACATACCAGAGTAGAAAGAATAGTGTAATGAACCACCATATTTCCATAGCCCAGCCTCAAAGATTATCAACACATGGCCGATCTTGTTTCATCTGTACTCCCTATCACACACACACTTACTTTGTCTCTTCCCCTCCCTGGCTCCAGTGGATTATTTTGAAGCTAATCCTAGATACATCGATTCAGACATAAATATTTACATTTATATTTCTTAAAAGATAAAGACTTTTTAAAACATCTAACATATCATCATCATTCATAATAATTCTGTAATAGCATCAGATATCCAGTAAGACACTTCATTTTAATTAGATACTTTAAACTTCACATTTCTTACATCACTACTTTTGGAATTATTTCTGTCATCTTATTTTAAATTTTTTATTCTTTCCTTATGGTTTGTTTTTTATATTCTGCCTTATGGATTCTTTTGTTTGGGGAGGTTATGAAATACTGAAGAAAGAATTATGGAGCTGGAAAGACTTGGGTTTGAATCTTGCTTCTGCCATCACTAATTAACTTTGCTGAGCCTTGGTTTCCTCATCGGTAAAATAAGGGTAATTATACCTACCTCATGTGCTTAGGGTTGAGTGTGATGCCTGCGTAAAGTACTATTCACAGCCTTTGCCAGTTATTATATTCTTTACTGATTTGGACTGCAATAAATAAATATAATTCTCGGTTGTATGGTTTTTCAGAGCATTCTAAAATTTATATTTATTAGGTAGTTACTAAAAGCAGTGGTTTTTAAATATCTTTTTAGGAAAGACAGAGAATTTAGAATCTTAATTTCTCCCTTCTTCCACTACCTCTTTTATTCTGAGTCCACATTAATTTATCCTGAGGTTACAAATCTTACCTTTAACTTCTTAAAGTTTTATATTATTTATATACTTTTATCAGTTATTTATTCTTCATTATTGACCCTTTCTCCTTTATTAGGGTTAATTATTTTATTGAGTTATTTCTAGCTATTAAGTTGGTGTCAATATATGTCACCAATTCTTTCCTCCCTCAGTATTCTTGAGTTCTTATTTTGATTCTCTTTCAGTGGTCTAAGACATACCTTTCAACAGTTTATGAAAAAAGGTACTACCAGCATGGTGAAATTTTATAAGACTTTGCAGAACTAAGAATAATTTCCTGTGACTTTTGTACTTGAAAAACTAGGACAAGGTATAAAGTTCTTAGATCATAACGTTTCCCTTTTAACTCTGTGTTAACTCATTACTTCATTGTCTTCTGGCATTTTATTGTTGCAGAGGAGAAATCTGAGGTCAATCTGATTTTAGTTCCTTTGAAAATAACCTATTTTTTTCTGCTTGTATGCTTGTAGGATTATATCTTTATCCTTGAAATTTAAAAACATTTACCAGGACATGTCTTGGTGTTGATGATCTCTGTTGAACCTTCTCAGTCTCCAGTCTCAGGTATTTTTTTCGGAACTGGAAAGTTTTCTTATACTTTTGATTGATTAAACTGCTGGGTTTTTTTCTTTAGGAGCATCTGTTATTCATAGATTATTTCTACGTCTGTCCTCCATAGTTTTTTAATCTTTTCTTTCATTTTTTTTTCATTTACTCAAGTTTGTCCTCCGTGGCATGGATTCTGTTTTCTGCAGTGTCAATTCTAATACTTGCTATTCACAATGCAGATTTAATTTTGGCTACCGTGTTTTCATTTCTTTATTCTTATCTCAACATACTCTTGTTTCATAAGCAGAATTCCCCTTAGGGGTACACTCCAAAAAAAGGAGATGGATTCAGGCCTTAAAATGTATCTATTTTCTGAGGCCACAAACACAGAAAACCATCGGAGAGGAAAAAAATAAAAAAGCTTCTGAAAGGTTCCTCTAAAACTTAATAATGTAAATATAAATATAACCAGTGGTCATTCCTACCCTAGGCTAGAAAATAGAATAGTCTTGAGTACTAGCAGACCTTTAGTTGTTAGAGGAATAGCAAAGCACGTGTAAGGGCACCTTAACTAGAAATAAATGGATTTTTCTAATCACATTGATTGTTTTTTCTCTTTATAAAATAATATATAATAAATGCATATAATTTTGAAAATACAGTACAAGGAAGAAAATCCTATGACCCAGGTAACTACTGATAAGGTTTTATATATGTTTTGCCAGTTACATGCACACATGTTGGGAGGGGGGTTATGCAAAATTGGGATCATACTATTTAGTTTTGTATCCTTTATAACTTAATATATTGCAGTCATATTTTTGCATCATTAATTTTTCTTTGAGGCCCTGATTTTAACCATTGCATAGTATTCCTACATATGAATAGATGTATTATGATTTATTTAACCAGTCCCCTGTTGGTCATTTAGATTGTTTTCTATTTTTCAGTATAATGAGTATGATGAATATCACTGTACATAAGTCTTTATGCACATCTCTGATATTTCCTTAGGATAAATGAGGAGCTGATTCTTAATCCTGTCACATTGGTAAGGATTATATACATTCCTTATTAAGAATATAAAATGCTTGTTTCTTAATGTTTCAGTGTGATTGCATAGAAGATTCTTTGGATTCTGAACAATTTGATGGTATCTTAACTGAAGTTTTAGAGAGGTTTCTCATGTCTCAGCCACAGCACCTTCATGAAAGTCCTATGGCATATGCTTTGGGCAGGAAAACCACTGCTGATATCAGGGAGTTTGGAAGGCAGATACATTTGTGGAAACTTGAGGATGGTTAAAAAAAAAAAGGGCGGGGGGAGGGGCATGATTCTTGCTCATATCCACAACCTGGGTCTCCAAATTAGTACACTAGGGCTCTGGCCCCATTCTTTTCCTCCTCCCTTCTGTTATTTTAGGCTGTTATCTGTGAGGAATTCTTTTCTCCCAGTGTTCATATGTACATTTCACTTCTAGGTAGTAGGATGTCAGTAGATATGTCCTACTAAGTTCAAGGTAGCATTTATGAATCATAAATCATTTTTTTAGTCCTAGTGTACTTGTGCAAGATGATCTCCTGCTGGACTCAGTGCATTTTTTCAGAGGTGTCAAACAGCCAAACAGCCTGGAAATGTGCATGGTTGTAACACGCCATTACAGCAGAACAATTTGTTCAATAGGGTTGCTTAAAATAAAAATGTTTTTAATTAGAAAAATATTCTTATTTTTAACATTTCAAAATTTTCCTTAAAATACTTTGGGATGTTCTAGAAGTCCTAAAACCTTGGTTCAGAATTACGGATTCAAATTGTTTATCCTCTTAAGAGCAGGAAAATTATCTTAAGTGATAATTTTATACCACAACATTAGCAGTTATGTTGAAAACAGTACCTGCTGAAACTCAAGCTAACAGTATTTGTTCTGCTGAAACCCATATTGTACATTATTCTAATTTTTGACTTTTGCACATTTCAGACTATCAGAGTAAAGCTTGATTAGCATTTCCTAACCTTTTCTAGTATTTCACATAATATTTGCATATGTACAGTCTGCCAAGCTCTGCGATTTTTGGCTGGAAGGCATTATGGTGGGATGAGAGAGGATAAATACATTTGCCTCACGTTTAAACTATTCTTTTTCATTTGTACTCATTCTTTAGCCACATTGTATAAAAATGTATCACCCATATGAATGATCTCTTCCACCCTGCTTGGCAGGAAGTTGGCTGTAGTAAGTGGTGAAACAGGTATCTCAGCACTCTCCTGTACTTCATTGTATTACAACTTTGGAAACTAACTGTAGAAATGTAAATATCACACAGACAATTGAGGTCAAAGAGGGAACAGGAAATAGCCTTTACGGAGCATCTACCATCCCTTGGTGGGTCCTTTTAATTACAACATCCCTATGAAGTAGATATTATATGCATCTTACAAATGAAGAAACTGAGGCTCAAGATGTTAAGTAACTTACCCAAGGTCAGGTAACTACAGCAGTAAGTGACAGAACTGGAGTTTAAACCTGGTACTAGCCAGATTCAGACCACATGTTTTTTCTATTTGTTTCTTAGAATTAGAGAAATAATTTTTCTTGTTTACTTGGTATTATTGCTCGAACTTTTGGAACTATAAGTATTGCAATATTGAGTCAGACTGGTGGTCCATATAACCTAATCTCTAGTGAAGAGTCCTTTTTCAAAAGGGAAAATTTTAGCTGCAGGGGCAACTTTATGCTCATTTCTAATAGATAGCATTTGAATCCTTGTTTTGGTGAAGTGATACAAAAGGTTTGTTGAAGTAAAGGTGCTTTTTGCGTCGATTTTGGTAAAGCTTCACTGGTATGTAGGATAATATTAGCTTTTATTAAAAATTAAATTGTTCAAAATTTTAAATCTTTGGTAAACTCAGAAAGGAAGTAGATGTTTTTGCAAAAAGTAGAGCATAAAATACCTTTAGATCATGTTTCACTTAACTTTTTTCTTAGATTGCTTTATTAGTATATTGCTGTTAATTAGCTGGGCAAACAGTTCAGAAAAGAAAATACACTGTATGATTTATAGATTACATGAAGCTGAAAATAGTGAAGAAGCTGATTGGCAGATGTGGAATCTTAATCTATAAAGGTTGTAGCAATGAATCAGAACTGGAAAAAGATGAATCAAAAATTAAAAATAAGGCTTTATTCATGAGACTAAGTAACAAGTACAGAATAGAGGATAGAGGGCTTATTTGCAGTGTAAGTGAAGAAAACAAGGATTTAACCAACAGAAAACAGGAAAAAAATAGTATGACCCAACAATGTGTTGTGGATATTCAAAAAATAATGCATATGTGAACTGCATTAATATGTTTATTATGTAGGACGAGGGAGGTGATATGCCCTTTACTTTACTCTGCATTGATCACATCAAGGTTACAATGTTAACTGTACACAATTCTCCTTACCATCCTTTAAGATGAATTGGATGCATGCTCAGAAAAGAAAGTGTTCTCATCTTCTAAAAGGAGTGTTTGAAGGAACTTGAGTTATCTAGAAAAGAACAGACTTGGGGTGGTTTATAGTCATAGCTGTAGATTTACTTCTGTTACTTTGTAAATAGAGTACAGGCAAGTTAGTCATCATGTATTAGTAATCCTCTTAAAGGGAATTTGCATTTGAGAAAAGTTACTATACGAGGAAGACCATTATCTAGCAGCCAGTGCTTTTTCTGAGATAGTGTAGTAAGCTGCCTGGTGCAATAGTACTTTCTTGTCCTGATAGTGTTCAAATATAGGTGAGAATGGGATAGAAAGAATTTAAGCATATGGTATGAGTATATTTGTATATTTGGAACAGAAAACTTTCAAGACCCCTTACCAATTCTAAACTTTTTTTGATTCTGAGACCAAAAGGTCTTTATGCAGTATTATTTTATCCTCATGAACCTACCTTACCTTAATAGTAATTTTGCATTGGAACAGCTTCTTGCAGTTTACAGTGTATTTCTTATGAGTTATCTCAGTTTTGAGCTTAACAACAACCTTTGAGTAGACAAGGCAAGTATTCCCATTTTGAACAGATGAAATAATAGGTTAGGAGAAAGTCTGAATTGCCCCAAATCATAAAACTTTTAAGCGGCAAACCTAGGACTCTACCCCGGTCTACTAATTTTGATTTTATGCTGTTTCTACTATACCAGAAAGTAAGTTATAAGCTATGATTCTTACTTTGCATTGAAAATTGCAAGGAGCAGATGATTCTTAAATTATATTCCCATGGAAAATATAAATGTAGCTCAAGTTAAACCAAGGGTTCTAAAAGCCAGATAATGGGGAGCCATTGAGTAGATCTGTGTTAATAGGAAGAGAACACTGTGTACAATTAATGAGAAAATCTACTTTGGGCTACTAGATTAATGATGATACCATTCACTAAGATAGCAGATGCAGGAGAAATAGCAAATTGGTGGGCAACAGAGGGAGTGATTGAATTTTGGCTATAATTAAAATAGCTAACTTTGATTGTTTACTAAGTGGCAGGTCACTCTCTGAAGATAAGACTTCCATATGAAGAAAGTAAACCTTAGATAGTTGAAATAACTTGTCCAAGGCTTCATAATTAGTGTAAGAGCAGAAATTTGAATCTAGGTGTTTGACTCCAAAGTCAGTGTTCTTAAGGGCTAGTTTAAGGTTTGTCTGGGATGTTTAGATAAAAATGATCAGTGTTCAGTTGAATAAATGGTTGTGGCTTTGAAGAGAAACATGTATCCTGGAGTTTAGTCCTTACCATAGAAGTGGGCAATATATAGCCTCTGAAAGTGTCTTTTAAGAAAGTAAAGATTTTATACCAACTCCCCCTTTTCTGCATTCTGGCACCATTTCTGTGCTTTGTAATATTGTAATATAGTGTGGGCATTCCCTAACCTAGGAACATACTCTATGAATGTTTGAAAATGAAAGTTGCCCCTTTTATGGTTTAGACCTGTGAGATCCTATAGGATGGATCTTTAATATGGGGGCATGTTTCATTAACCTTTCATCTTCAGCTTGGTGCTTAGAACATAGCATGAATGAAATGAAATGGATGGATGAGTGGATGGATGAATAAATAGAGATAGGGAGAGGAGAGAGAGGAGTTCAAATACAGAGCGGCTGTCTCATGTGGGGTGTGGGATAATGGGTAGGGTACCTTTTGTTTCCCAGTTCATAATTCTCCAAAGATGGTTAGTTTAGATCCTTGTACATTTGTTGAATTAACAAGTGGTCAGGGGCATTTACTCCTTTTTCCAGTGAGGGAACTAGAGAAGACATTACGTGTACCTGACTTTTGATTTTGTTTTATTTTGTTTTTAATTACACAGATAGTACATATTAATCATAGACATTATAGACACATTAGAAAATCCAAATAAGCAAAACAAATAATTTAAATTGTCTAAAATTCTACCACTCAGAGATAGCAGCTGTTAACATTTTGGTGTATATCCTCCCAGAGTTTTTCCCATACAAATATATACATTAAAACATGTATATATTTATTTAAAATGGGATCATTACAATTCATATTGTTTTGTAAACTGCTTTTTTCACTTATTACATGTGACTGTCTTTCCATGTCAGTAAATTTACATCTTTATCATCACTTTTAGTGACTGCATAGTATTCCATTACATGGATGTACCATAATATATTTGACTAGTTCTCTATTGTTAGGAATTTAGGTTTCCAAATTGGAGTTCTTTTTGGAAAAAGTTATGGTGAGCATTCTTATATGTACATTTTTGCACGTCCTTTTTTTAAATCGAAATGATGGAACATTTCAAAATTTTGTGTCTTTTTTGTTTTTTAAATACAGACTTACATTGCCTTCTTGAAAGGTTGTGCTGATTTACACTTTCTCCAGCAGTATACCTAGAGTGCTCTTTTCCGCATATTCATATTAGCACTGGGTGTTATTTTTTCTGTAAATTGTTACAAATTTGAAAGGCAAAGGTATCTTTTGGTTAAATGCATTTCTTTGATTAGTACTAAGGCTGAACTCTTTTTTTCCCTTATTGCTCATTTCTTTTGAGGTTCATTGTTTTTTCTTACAGGTTTGTAAAACGAAGTTCTTTATGTATTGAGGATACCAACCTTTTGTCATACGTTGCTTTTATTTTTTTGTAATCTGTTTGTCTTTATCTTTTTTATGTCTGGCAGAGGACGTTTTAAACTTTTATGGATTCAAATGTCTTTTTTTCCCTTTATAATTTCTATCCTTCTTACCTCATAAGTAGTACTCACCTATATTTTCTTCTAATGCTTGTATAATTTTTACTTTTTGACATTTAAATGTTTAATCCATCTGGAATCTCTTTTGATGTAGAGATCTAGCTTAATTTTCCCCCAAATAATTAATCATTTGCCCTGATTAATTATCAGTGGAGTTGGAATTTAGAATGTGTTTTGCCATAGAAGGTATTGTGAAGGATGTTTGGTGAGGTTTAAATAAGACCATTGTAATGCATTTAACTATTAAAATAAACTCAAGGGCTTACCTGGAAAAATAACCATCATTTATTATATCATTTCCATGAAAAAATATTTTTATAGTTTTAAATAATCAATTTACACATTAACTTTTGAAGCACAACCTGTTGCAAATTGGCAACTGCATACTTAAATGGTGGTTCTGTACTTCATTAGAACCCTTTAGGGGCGAAAATATTCCTGTATGATTTTGTTTCATCTGCTTCATTTGACTTTAACTGATGTGAGATCTGTTTTGGTAACTTTTTACTTGCTATACTTTTCACAGAATGGACAGCAAATTATGGATGAACCTATGGGAGAGGAGGAGATTAATCCACAAACTGTAAGTAAAATATTGTATCATAAGGGATATAGAAATATCAGATATCATAAAATTTAAGTATTCTTATTTTTAAACTGAGCATAGTAATGATTTTACCATGTTAGAAACTTATGTTAATGCTTTCACATTAATTTTAGCAAAATACATTCTTGCATATGCCAGTGACATTTTTTATAACTGTTTGATGAGACTGATTTTAAGAGAAAGACAAGACAAACTACATTGAGAGTTTTTCATTAGTAACTTAAAGCTTACTTAAAAAAAAACCAACTAACCATAGATTTATTAGTGAAATAAATATAAAGGTCATACTTTTTGGAGATAGTTAACATTGAAAATTTTAATCTTGTTTTTTTGGTACAGTCCTGAATCCCCAGCACCTAGACCAGTGCCTGGCACGTAATAGGCACTCATTAAATATGAAATAAATGAGTTAATGAATTGTCTCCTCTTGCAAGATAACCAATGTTAGCAGTTCAGTTATTATCATCATTTTGTTCTGCATATAAGATAATTATTATTGATATTTACAAAATACATATATTCTGCAGCTTGCTTTTTTCACTTAATATGTCTTGAACATCTTTTTATGACAGTACACATAGATCTGCTTTGTTTTAAATGGTTGTATAGTATTCTGTTTTGTGCATGTCCTGTACTCAATGTAATTTTCCCCTATTTATTTTTGTGAACTTGTGTTTCAGTAGGATATAGTCTTAGAAAAGGATGTGCTGGAACAAAGGATATGAACATTTAAATCTCAATAGGCATTGCCAGATTGCCCTCCAAACCAAAAAGTTGTACAAACGTCACTATATGTGAGTGTTTGTTTGACTATACCCTATTCAGCACTGGATATTATCAGAAATTATTTTTAATTTGAGCCACACTAAATACATCATACTTTCTCATTTCAGTTTGCATCTCATTTGATTATTAGTGAAGTTGAGTATCCATGCATTATTGGTCTTTGTATTTTTGTATTTGCCCAATTTTCTTTTGGGTTACTTATTGTCTCATTATGATCTGTATGATCTCTGTATATATTCTGGTTGTTCACTCTATGTCTATAATATAACTTGCAAATATTTCACCCCCCCTCTTTTTTTTAACATTGATTATGTTGTCTTTCATTGTATATGTACAGATGTTTTCATTTTTAAATAGATCTGGCTTCTGGGTTTCATGATTTAGAAAATTCTTCCGTGAATCAAGTTTATAAAAATATCCTCTTACATTTTCAATTACATACATTTTCAGTTACTGTACTTTTATTATGTTTTTTATATGTGGGAAGGCAAGCTTTCCTGTCTTTTTACCTTTCAAAATTGTAGTCTTATACATCTGCTAGATGAACTTTAGAATCAGTTTATCAAATACTCCTGAAAATTTTATTGAGACTTTTATCCAAGTTTCATTAAATTTATAAATTAACATGAGGAAAATTATTTTAATAAATATTGTCTTCACTTCCAAGAACCTTCATTTATTCTGATATTCTTTTATATCCTTTATCAAAATTTTATGGTTTTGTACATTTCTTATTAAGATAATTCATAGATATTTTATAGTTTTTGTTCTATTGTAAGTGGGAATTCTTTTCTGCTTTGTCTTCCATCTGGTTTTTGCTAGTGTATTAAAAAAGTTTAGGTGTTTCTATATGCTTTTTAACATCTTAGGAAAGTTAACTTTTCAGAAATCAAATTGTCATGAACATTATGTCATTTATGGAAGAGTGAGATCATTGTACTCTTCTTCTCAAAACCCTTCATAAGTTTTATGCTTCTTTAAATAAAGTGCAAACTCTGCAGTGTGACCTACCAAACCCTGCATAAGAAAACCTTTGCAAACCTCTACCCTCTACTGAAAGTCCAATCAGTTGAACGTTTCAGGTTTTCTTTTACTCCTGGGCCTTCATAGATGGTAGGCCTTCTCCCAGAATTGTTTTCCCTTACCAATCCCCTCCAATCAAGTCCTGATCATCCTTTAGCTCCAAGTTTTGACATCACTTCAACGAGGTGTCTTTCTGACACAACGATCACTTTCATTTCCACCTTGAGTTGAGTATTTTTCCTTTGTGCTGCCCTAGCAGCCTAGGTGTACCCTACATGATAACACCACACTAGATTCCATTGCTTATTTACTTGTCTGTATTTTCTACTAAACTGTGAGCTGCATGAGGCAGTGACCGTGTCTGACTTATTCCTTGTTTTACATCCATATATCCGGCTCCCAGTACCCAGTAGGTGTTCCATCAGTGCTTGTTAATTAAAGCAACATGTGAATTAAGTCTTGGCTAGCATGGGGGTTAGTGCCCGAGGCTGCCTTCAGATTCGGTCTAGATTTCAGCATCTCCCAAACCATCTGGGTCATTTTACTCCATTGGTCTACAGTATATATTTATTAGCATTTAAGCAAATGTAAAAACAATCAGTAAGTATTAATATTGTTTTTTCTGCCATCAGCCACCTTTTTTTCTTTATGCAACAATTCCTTTGGAAGGAAAACCTTCAAATTTTTTATTCTCCGTAGTCTAAAATCAGATCATTTTCCATTGTGATATTCTACATACATGGCTCATACTTGCCTTACGAGTACTCACAGCATTTGCGACATTTACATTTGGAAGAAAACTGAGTTCTAGAGATAGGTTGAAAAAGTTCAGGACTAAGATACTACCAGCAATGTGGGTAAAGTTGTTGAGATCATTCCACGTTATAGGAATTGAGTATAAGATAAAAACCTAATATTTAATATTTCTTTAATGGTATTAAATCCAAAAGATTGTCAAATATATATTAGCATTATACTTTTAAGTTATATTTGCCTTTAATCTACAATTAAAAGTTTTTGTCAATTGCTGATAGTTTAAATAGTAAAAGTTGAGATGTTGCAGTAGTTATTTAATGCATAACAAATTATCCCAAACTTAGTAGCTTAAAACAACATACATTTATTATCTCACAGTTTCTGTGTGCCAGGAATCTGGACACTTCTTTCTTTGGTTCAGAGTCTTTCACGGACTACAGTCAAGGAGTTTGCCAGGACTAGAGTCTCATTTGAACCTTGACTGGAGAAGGATCCGCTTCCAAGCTCACATGTTTGTTGGCCCAGATTCCTGGCCCATAGAAACTGTGAGATACTAACTGTATGTATGGAGCTCGTTGACTGGTAGGCTTTCTTGTAGGTTAATTGACCCCTTTTCTATGGGCTAGAATGCAGAGTATGATGATTAGCCAGTTTTGGCCACAACAAGACTATAGGATGGATAGGGAATAACAAGAGAGAAGAAACCTGGATCCTTATTGACCTAAGAATCTAGCGACACCTCTTCACTCTAACCTAGTCTCATACCTATGGACTGCTCCATGAGAGAAAAAAAGGCACTTATCTTGTTCGAGACTTTGCTTTTTGGGGTTTTTGTTAGAGCAGCTTAGTCTGTACTCTGACTACATCTAATCATTCATTAATGAAGAAGTTAATGAATGTCTGTTTGGTGCCAAGAACTCTGCTAACTTGTTAGAGACACAAAAGCAAATAAGGGAAACCTGCAGTTTTCAAATGGCAAAATAAAGCAGTTTTTGTCCTCTTTTCCTCTGGGAAACTATCACCCAAAACGACAAAGAGAATAAGAAACAGAAACATGGTCTTTGAAATTAGAAGACTTCTGTTATTTGAGCCACAATGTATAAATATGAAAAACAGATAAAAGAGTCATAACAAAACGAAGTTATAGGACCTAAGTGCTGTTGAGGAGTATAACAGCAGGAAGCAAACATTATTCAGGGCCCCAAAGACCCAGAAGAACTCAAGAATGAGGTCACCAAGTACTGTGGAAAGTGGAGGTATGGCAAAGGCTGAAAATAGAGATTGGTTGAATGTTAACATAAAAAGCCTTCACTCTATCCCCTCTCCTACCCCAGGAAGAGACAGAAAGTATTTAATAAAGAAAAATGAACCAGAGAGGCTCCAGACATGGGGAACTCCAGGCATAGTAGGAAGTGGGATGAGACACTGGGCTGTAGACAGATCAAGTGAAAGCCTACTCCTCAGTAGTGGTATGATCCCCTTCCCCTACCCGTTTCACCAACCAGGATCATATCCTCCAGACAGGAGAGTGGAATCGTCTTTCCTGAAGAAACTGGATGATCCCTGATAAAAGACCTTCAGATACTGCCATTTGGGAGATCTTCAGTGTAAAGGCTGGCTACTTGGCCAGTTAACCTACAAGAAAGCCTACCAGTTGACAAACTGCAGAACATCTGGTCCACTTCTTAGTGCCTCACTCTTAAGTATGAGTTAAAAGCCAAATATCACCAGACACTTGAGAAAGGCTTTCAACATGAAAGAATAAGATCTTGGGAGAAACAGATAATGCAGGAAAAAGGAAAAAGAAAAATTAAATTAGTATCCTTTGAATGCTAAGAGGTGAAATTGATTTCCTAAAACAAGAGTAGAATGCTGTTTTTTAGTCAGAAAAAGAAACTCTTTAGAAATTAAAAATGTGATAGTAATATTTTATATTTTAGTAGAATATTTAGAAGCTAAAATTGAGGAAACTTCCCCCAGAATAGAACAAGACAAAGTAGGAGAGAAAAAGAAAAAGAGCAATCTAACGTTTACCTAATAGGAATTCCAGAAAGAGACAGTGGGGAAATAGAGGGGAAGAAATTAGGAAAGAAATACCATAAGATAGATGTTTTTCCCCCACATCTTAATATCTCTGAAATAAGAATGTTTGTTATAATTGAAGGTGTGCCGCATTGTAATTGGCAACACTTTCTCTTTCTTAATGATACAGTGCTAATCGAGCTCTTAGATTAGGTAGAATACTGAAATACCAAAAAAATTTTTTTCCCGAACATGAGGACCATGAGTCTTTGGATGAAAACAGCCTACTGAAAGCCTGTTAATAATAACAAAAAAGAAAGAAAGAAGGACTGAAGGAAGGAAGGAAAGATAGACAGACCCACCTACTCAAGAAGAAGAAAAGAAAGACCAACCGACCTACTCAAGAAGGATCGTTATTATGAAATATCAAAACACCAGGGATAAAGAGAAGATCCTAAAAGTTTTGCCGTGGGCTGGATGTATTCCCTCAAAATTCATATGTTGAAGCCTAATCCCCAATGTGATGATGTTTAAAGGTGGGACCTTTGGGAAGTGGTTAGGTCATAAGGGCAGAGCCCTCATGAATGGGTTTAGTGCCCTTATAAAATGGACCCCAGAGAGCTCCCTCACTCCTTCTGCCCTTTGAAGACACAGCAAGAAGATGGCTATATATAAACCAGGAATTAGATCCTCGCCAGACACCGAATCTGCTGGCAACTTGGTCTGGACTTCCCAGCCTATAGAACTGTAAGAAATAAATTTCCGTAACAACCCAGTCTATGGTATTCTGTTATAGCAGCCCAAACAGACTAAGATTAGGCCTTTAGAGATTTTTTTATACCATATATAAAGAACTGGGTATAAAAATAATATCAGACGTTTCAACATTGAAAGTTAAAAGTCAAGGAGCAGGATTTCCTAGGTGGCGCAGTGGTTAAGTATCTGCCTGCCAATGCAGGGGACACGGGTTCAGTCCCTGCCCCAGGAAGATACCACGTGCCACAGAGCAACTAAGCCTGTGAGCCACAACTCTTGAGCCCGTGTGCTGCAGCTGCTGAAGCCCACACACCTAGAGCCCATGCTCCACAACAAGAGAGGCCACCACAATGAGGAGCCTGCACACCACAACAAAGAGTAGCCCCCGCTTACCACAACTAGAGAAAGCCCATCTGCAGCAATGAAGACCCAACACAGCCAATAACATACATAATATAATACATACATAAATAAATTTTAAAAATCATTAAAAGAAAAAGTCAAGGAGCAATGTTTTTGAAATGCCTAGTGAAAATGATTTTTGGTGAAGATATTTTCAGACAGGTACCTATTCTTTGGAAGTTGCAGGAAAATGGGCTCTGCCAACAGTAGAAGGTTATTAACTAAAGGAAAGATGTGAGATTCTGGCAACAAAAGACCCAACATTTACAAGCACAATGAAGAAAGTTCCTTCCCATTATGATGAATAAAGGATGCTTCAGAAGACTAGTTCATTCAGTAGGCTTAGAGAGTACTCAGTCCAAATTGAAGCAGACATGATTCCAGGAGGGCAGTCTTCCGGGGAAAAAAAAGGTCAGAAGTTATGAACTGTCCAATAGATTTGAGTATTGAAAATCCACTTGAGCGGCAAAGTGAGAAGAATTTGAGATGGGTGCAAAGAAAAGAAAGCAAGTTTTAAAACAAAGCAACTATAAACTTTAAAAAGAAATGTTGTGGGAGTTCCTCGTTGGCACAGTGGTTAAGAATCCGCCTGCCAACACGGGACACGGGTTCGATCCCTCATCCGGGAAGATCCCACGTGCCCCGGAGCAACTAAGCCTGTGCACCACAGCTACTGAGCCTGTGCTCTAGAGCCCTCGAGCCACAACTACTGAGCCCATGTGCCACAGCTACTGAAGCCCATGCACCTAGAGCCTGTGCTCCATAACAAGAGAAGCCACCACCATGAGAAGCCCGCATACCTCAATGAAGAGTAGCCCCCACTCCCCACAATTAGAGAAAGCCCGCGCACAGCAACAGAGACCCAACACAGCCAAAAAATAATAAATACACAAAGTTCTCTTAAAAAAAAAGAGAAACGTACAACAGAAATGTAATATTCTGAGTATATTCCTTCAAGCAGTGAGTAGTGTTTACATAGAAATAATATTTGTAAAGACTTAATATTGATTTAACCAAAATATGTGATATGAGTGTTAAGTCATCTATAATAGGATGTCTAGAGGCAATATCTGAAATTGTTGAGTCAGGAGAAAATAGTATAAGGATATTAGCTATCATATTAAAGATAAATACCAGAGGGAACAAGGAATAGAGCTGAAAGGGTTTGGAGAACGCTGGGTACTGCCACTTTTTTCTTACATAAACCTTGCATCATTATTTGACCCTTTAACCTTCACTCAGACCTTCTTGACATATGGAGCTGCCCCTGTGATTTCTCTTGAACATGTCCCCTGGTTTCTGTTTGTGGTACAGCCATTTCATTCTGGCTGGATTTTTCTCCCTTCTTCGACACCTTATCTCTTCCTCTCTTCCCTTTGTTCTTTGCCTTGCGATCTGCCTCCTTCCTATCCTAGATCCACTTTTCTTCCATCTTCTAGAATTTAATGCTGTTTTCCTTTCTTCCGGCTTTCTGAAGGCTCAATCCTTTCTTGTCTTTATGCACCTGAAGTAAAATTTTTATGTCTTCCACTCATAAAAATATAAGAAATTTGTCTAATTAAATTGATCCATACCACAATATAACAGGTAGTCATTACCTTCCACCATCTCCCTCCCCAGGAATGTTTGCATGTTAATTCAAATTTATGTATAATTAGTTGAATTTCTCACAAGTTAACTTGTTCCAGCCAGTGTATTTTGTTTTCTCCCTTCCCTGCTGGAGAGACTTGATTATTTTTATCCTTTATTCTGGTAGGGCTGGGAGAGAGACTGCCTTCATAGCAGAAGGTAGGGTGCTATATAGCCCCTCAAGCCAAGATACCTTCCTGGACTCCAGAATTTTCTATCCTTTCTCAGCTGGCTAGATGACTCCATGCTCTGATGATCCATGCTGAGGAAATAGGGAATCTGGGCTCTTCAGGTCTCCGTAATCATCCAAGAATCATTAAAGCAGTTTCTTGCTTAGTGGGGAAATAATTCTCTTAATGGCTCTTGCAGTAGCAGGCAAAGGTTCTTCTGAGGCTTGAGAATTAAAGGAGATAAATAAGTACCTAGAACAAAGGAAGAGTCTAATAAGTGTTAATTTTCCTGTCCTTTTCCTCCCAGAGGCTGATCCTGCTCTCTCAGACTATTCCCTAGGATTAAAGTATGCCTCTTAGTAACTAGGGCGGTATCCAGTTTTGTGGCTGACAGTAGGCCTGGCCTCAGACAAAGTTGTGAAATGACTTTCTCTTAGTTTGGTCCTTTGACCCTTCTGTTCCCCTTGTTTATTTCTAATGACCATGCATACATTAATGGTTCATAACATTAACTTTGTAAATATTATATTACTACAGTCCTAAACACTATGTTTATCAACTCAGTCTTTGTAGCTCTTGTATCAGAGTCACATGCATGATTGTGAAGAATTGGAGAGAGCTTGTTAAAAGTAGTAATGGTAAAAATGGTTTAAAAAGATAAAATGGAGATAGGTCTTAGATGACCTTAAATGCCAAGTTAAAGAGCAGCACCCCATGAAGGACACAGGCAGGAGTACACTGGCAGTGCCCCATTCTTTTCAAATCTCCTGATGGGCCTTTAGCAGTAGTTTCTTCCAGCTTCAATGCATGTCATATCTACCGTTCATATAGTAACCCTAAGGCAGCAGTGATGTATATGATGGCCTTAACAATATCCAGGGATTTTCACCAGTTCCTTGATGTCTGCTGGTTTCCTGCATTTCCTTGAAGGTTCCCTCAAGCTCCCTTAAAAGTCGCATTTGAACATCCAAAATGATACTCACAGCCATGAATCCAGCACACACTTGCATAACTCTTGCAGTCATCATGGGTTAAACACAAAATAACTGCAGAAAGAGAAGCCCTAGCAGAGTAGACAATAGACAGTGAAGAACCCACTCAACACAGGAAAGTACAATAGAGTGCTCATTGGCAAGGAACATTTGTGGAGTGATACATTAATGACACTTACTGACTAATTGTGTAGAATATTGTCTGTTGTTCTAACTCATTGGCTGAGAGTATATTTTAGCACTTAGAGCATGGGGAAAATATACTCCAGTAGATTTAAGTATATACCACTTAGGAAAGTTATTTCCGAGATTAAATAGCATTATCATTAGCACTGCATGGTGGCATTAAATGGAGTATGTGTGTAATAGGCAAAATTTCCAAGCATGCAAGGTTTCCTTTACTACATTTTTGGCCCTCTTTCAGGGCTATTTTTAATTTCCAGTGTCCCTTTTCTCCATCGCGAAGAGCTTTTAAAAAAACTACCCCCTTTTAAAAAAGAATCATGGCTTGCCTAAGTCATATGATCCCTCTGATCCAAATTTGCTTCTCCTCTGCTCTAGTCTACTTATCACAATACCCATTTTTTCAATTTGAGTGATCTAAACCGTAATTGGAAAGAAAGGAAATTCATTTGATTAAGTTCTCTTGAAATATGAATGGTTTATTGAGTCAGCCTGAAATACTGGTGTATTGAAAGTTGTAACCCCTGTACTTAAATGAGTCTCTTAATTTAACCATTTTAGACAAAAATGACTAAGTAAAAAGAACTCCAGGCTAAGCAGGAAAAAAAAATGTGTGAATAGGGAGACCAGCAATGCCGCCTAGGGTATATTGCTGCTTACTGCAAGATTTCAGCCTGGGACATCAGAGGTGCTGCTCCCTCGCCCTTTCGTCATGCTCAAGGGAGATACTGTGAGTGGAATATAGCATGATTTCCATTAAGACAGGGTCTTAGAAGCAACCCCTCTCAGCGCTCTAGGAAGCCACTACTGTTTGGTTCAGGTCGATGATCATGAAACTTATTTCCCATCTGTGATTTAAAACCTTAGAACCTTAGCACTTTATAACATTATCTACTAATGGATGTGTGCTACAGAATAATTCTCCTGTACTTAAATGGAAATCCTTAGATATTTAACGTTTTAGTATCTGAAAAATTGATTCTTCCAAAAAAAAAACTATCTGAAGGAATTGGTTAAGAACACGTTAATTTTAAGTTTTTATTATAGCAGTTGATTTTTCTCCAGCGGGGTTCAGCCATCATGGAGTCATGAAGATGGTTGATAATTGGGTTTGACCAAGGTTTGGGTTTTGCCAGACAAATATAATGTATGGTGTAGAAAAAGTGTTCAGAAACTCTGCTATGGACCCTCTACCGAGCTGTCTTCCTTCATGGCCTTATCAAAAGGTTTAGCACCTCCTGGTTTCTGACCTAAGTCAGCCACTGGCCATATATATACATGCTCCTTCCCCAGATAGAATTGCCTGTCTGTGCTCCCACCAACATCACAGCCATTCCCACTTACAAACTGTGGGAACTAGGGCAGCACATTCCTTAATTTCTCTCTAAGCCTTAGTTTCTTCATCTGTAGTGTGGATAATAGTATTTATCTCATTGTGGTGAGAATTAACTGAAATAATTTCATGTAAAGCATGGTTCTTAGCATATAGTAGTATCTTTTTTTATATAAATTTATTTATTTAATTTATTTATTGGCTGCGTTGGGTCTTCGTTGCTGCACACGGGCTTTCTCTAGTTGCTGCGAGTGGGGGCTGCTCTTCATCGTGGTGAGCAGCCTCCTCATTGTAGTGGCTTCTCTTGTTGTGGAGCACAGTCCCTAGGTGCATGGGCTTCAATAGTTGCAGCACATGGGCTCAATATTTGTGGCTCATGGGCTCTAGAGCACAGGCTCAATAGTTGTGGTGCACAGGCTTAGTTGCTCCGTGGCATGTGGAATCTTCCCAGAGCAGGGCTCAAACTCATGTCCCCTGCATTGGCAGGCAGATTCTTAACCACTGCGCCACCTAGGAAGTCCTATAGTAGTATCTTAAATGAAGCTATTAGAATTATACTTGAAAGAAAAATTTATTAATAAATAAGAATTCAAATAAAGGAACTAAGGATTCAGTGAAAGAAGCTAGAAAAAGAACTACAAAGTAAACCTATAAAAAGCAAGAGAAAGGTTTTAAATTTAAGTTCCAAAATCAGTGAATTAGAAAACAGGAAAAATAAAAAACAAAAGCAAATGCACAACATTAGGAAAGCAAAACAGGATATAACCACAGATAGGAAGGAGAGTAAAACATCATAGCAACTGAAATATTTCTAGATGAAATGATATAATATCTAGGATTTGCTTCAAAATAATTAATTATGAGAGTGGGGGGAAGTGAGTATATGAAGCAAGATTGGCCATGAGCTGATAATTGTTATAGTTGAGTGCTGGGTTCATGAGGGTTTATTATACTATTCAGTCTACTTTTAGATACACTTGAAATTTTCCTTAAATTTGGTTTAAAAAACATAATAGTATAGTAAGTATATCTATACTAATATGAAAGTCTTGTTGAAATATGTGGTTTTCTAAGAAAATCTAAATGATATAATTTAGGAAGGAATAGAAAAACTATAACTTTACCAATAGCAAGGGAGAAATTTAAGTTATTAAAGAATGGGTACCGCCACTCACATTCCCCTCCCCACCCCCACGACAGTGCCAGGCCCCAGGCCCCAGGTCCCAGTAGGAGAAATCTTGGAAACTTTCAAGAAATAGATTGTCCTAAAGCATAGGAAAAAATTGTATTGCCTTCTAGTCCATTTTATAAAGTTAGTATAACCCTGAAAATGAAAGTTAACACAGAGAAGGAAACTGTGCCACTTTAATTTATGAATACAGATGCAAAAATCCTTTCAAAAATTTACAAATCAAATACAGACTTATATTAAAACAATGGAATTTTCCCAGAAGTACAAGCATATTAGGACATCTGTTGATCTAAGTTGTCAAATCAGGAGGTCAAAGGAGAGAAACTAAGTTTATATGAATAGATAATAAAAAGACATTTTATAAAATTGAATATTCCTTCTTTTAGTAAAGAGGAAATAGTCTGATATTAACATGATGAACATATGTCTAAAACCAAACATCAATACCACGTTTGAATGATTTACTGAGTATATTCCCAAGTCAGGATCAAGGTAGCATTTATTAGTGTTTGCTTTATGTTCCATAGACTATGAGAAATTTGAGTTTTATTCTTGGATGGGAAGCCATTGAAGAATGTGAGGTAGGGGTACAACTAAGCCTGATTTCTGTTTTAAAATTATTCTGGCTGCTGTGAAGAGAAAAATTTGGAAGGAGGAAAACCAGTTAGATGGCACTAGATGATAATGGTTTGTACTGACAGTGTCAGAGGAAGTAGAAATAGACAGATTTGAGGTTTATTTCAGAGATAAAATAAGTAGAATTTGTTGATGAATTAAATATGAAGGGAAGGAAATTAGATTAGAAAGGAAAAGGCCAAAAAGGATTTACAGGTTTTGGGGATTGGTATTGACGCCACTGCCTAAAATGAGGAAGGTTAGCTTCCCATTACACTTGAAATCAAATCCAAATCCAAACTTCTTGATAGTCTGTAAAGGCCCTACTTAATGTGGCAAATCTACCTCCCTCATTTCCTTGTTTCCTTGGTGTTCACCACATTGTAGCCACCAAGGTCTTTTGTGTTTTGAATTCATTAAACCGATTCCTAATCTCTGGGCTTTTGTATTTGCTGCTCATTCTATTGGAAGACTCAAGACCATGAGTCAGCAAACTTTGTTTATAAAGTGCTGGGTAGTAAATATTTTAGGCTTTGTGAGCCTTGTGGTCTCTGTGGCAACTACTCAAGTCAGCTGTAGCCATTATGTAGGGCAAAACCTGCGGGAGCTCTTATGTAAATAGAGATGGGCGTGACCAGATTTAGCCCTTGACCTGCCCTGCCTGGCTGTAGTTTATCCCTGCCTGAGGTCTTCTTGTGGTTCTCTCATTATTATTTAGGTCCTTCCCGGAGGACAACTTGGCAAATAAGTTAGGATCAAGAAACTTTAAAATGCTGCATACTCTACCTCTAGAAATACAATGCCACTGTTAGAAATTATTTCTAGTAAATTGTGAATGTGCACAAAAGATGGGGATATCCCAATGATATAGAAGATCAAATACCCAACAATAGGGGATTTATATAGTAGAATGCTCTGGAGTCATTAATAATGCATTGAGGATGATTTAATAATAGAAAACGGGGGTCAGCAAAATATACATGAGACCTGCCCCCTATTTTTGTAAACAAAGTTTTATTGGAACACAACCTCACCCATTCCTCTTCCCACTACAGTGGCAGTGTTGACAGAGACCAATATGGCCTGCAAAGCCAAAAACATTTACTTTCTAGCCCTCTACAGAAAAAAAAGTGATAATATGTGTAGTAAGGTCCATGTGTGTACATGTGTATATACAGAAAAAGACTAGAAAGCCCCCAAATAGTGAATTTTTCCCTCTTTTGTTTTTCTCCTTTTTGTTTATTATTTAAGTTTTCTATACTGGACATGCATAATTTTTATAATAATAGTTACTTTTTAAGTAGTAAGGTAAATGCTAAACCAAAAAGACGTAAAAATGAAAAACTAGCTGAAAATTTAATAAGATAAATTTAAAGATGGTTAAAAGAGGCAGGAAAACATCAACAATAATATCTAGTTTCATGTGCACAACCAAACAAGTAGTGTCCATTTCAGGTTTCAGTATATGATACATAATTGGGCAGCTATTATTTGAGTTCCTCCTATGTACTGTTTACTATGGGAATACAGAGAAGTATGGTGCCTGTTCTGAAGATTAATCTCGTAGGGACAATGGGATGTGCTTAAACACTAATAAATGCCATAAGCAATGTCCCGAAGGACCTCAAGAGCTTTCGTTCTGGTTCGGAGATAGCTAACACCCAAGTAAAGCAATTGCTTAGTGATATCTTGTATGTAAGGGATTCTAATCATGTGAGTTAGTGTTTTAACTTTGTTTATGGTGCCTTTTGATGTAGAGGAGTTTTTGAATTTTATAATCAAATCTATATCAGTGTTTTCCTTTGTGGCTTGCATTTTCTAAACAGGTAACCAAATATCCTAACATCTCCCGCAGATGTAAAGTGTCACATTCTTTTCTGTCACTCTGCTTATCTTTTATACAGCAGTACCATGCTATTTTAATTAAAGTATCATTTTTTTTCCAATAAATTTATTTATTTATTTATGTGTTGGCTGCGTTGGGTCTTCGTTGCTGCACATGGACTTTCTCTAGTTGTGGAGAGCGGGGGCTGCTCCTCATTGCAGTGCGCAGGCTTCTCATTGTGGTGGCTTCTCTTGCTGCGGAGCACAGGCTCTAGGTGCACGGGCTTCAGTAGTTGTGGCACATGGGCCCAATAGTTGTGGCTCACAGGCTCTAGAGTGTAGGCTCAGTAGTTGTGGCACACAGGCTTAGTTGCTCCGTGGCATGTGGGATCTTCCCAGACCAGGGCTTGAACCTGTGTCCCCTGCACTGGCAGGCAGATTCTTAACCACTGCACCACCAGGGAAGCCCTAAAATATCATTTCAACTGAGGGAGACTTAGTTCAGATTTTGGCATCTGAAATATTGCTTCATTTTTTAGGGGTAATATTAAAAAGCATAACTCACAGTAAAATGTGAATTGTTAACCTGAGCATCACTAGTCATTAAAGGTAGTTTAGACTAATCCTTCAAATTCAAAAAAGGTTATTTGGTTGCTCCCGTTCTTAAGTATTACTTGAGTAAAGTTGATGACTGCTCCATACAGAGACACTCCTGTTTTGTTTTGTACGCCTTAATTGGTTCTACAGTAACCATGATGTTTGCCTCTTCTTGGCAGTCTGAAGAAGCACCTCATGTTCAGACGGTAGTTCTGTGTTGGGTGATTGTCCTAGCCTTGCTGCCCTTTTGCAGTATTGTAAGCAGCCTTAAGTAATTCCTTCTGGGGGATGGGAGGGTTTGTGTTCTGATTGAAAACTTTTTTAAGTACTTTCCTTGCTGAAAAATGTAGATATGCATTTTCACTCAAGAGACACACACAGTTTCCCAGGCAGAATTGAAAATTTTATCTTGGATACTTGTTTGAGTCCCAGTTGATTCTAATGTATATGGTTACATAGGATAATTTTTTAAATAGAGCAATTCTTTTTTAATTCTTCAACTTGCATTAGGTCATTTATAGAACATTGCCATAAAAATTTGATCTAGCAGGAAGAGCCCTGGCATTTCATATGGTACCTGTAGCACCTAATGGGCCCCTAATGTTTGCTCAATACAGGACAGCAGCACTGAGCTCCCGTGATAGATAGCTCTGTCATCAAATATGTGCCTACCTTGATCATAGTTCCTTCAAGCTTGGAGCAAGCTTGGTGATTTCTACAGGCTCTTCAGGTTTTGAAAATTCAGTGATTTTATTAAATTAGTATAGGGTATGTAGATTAACTTTTGAGGTTTTTATTGGTTCCACATAGATTGTATGCATTAGAGTATTTTCCCACAGCTCTTGAAGCTTCTGTCCTCTGGTTTTGTTTAAATGCCGCTATCTCAGTGACCATGTTCTGAACAATGGCATATTTTAAAAAAAATTTTCCAAAAGCAAAAATACCTTAGAAGAACTTCTGGAAGCTATTAGAGGATGAAATGGAGTAAGGGATTGTCTGGTAGCTTGACCCCCTCCTTCTTTTCCAGGTTGACTTCTTCAGTAAATGTTCTTTTTGCTTACTAATAACCCAGGGAGTGGACTTTTTTTTTTTAATTTAGATTTTATCAGCTAGGAATGTGAGTTTTAACTGTGGACCTTGACATATTTAACCTGGTTGATAATTGATGTTTATAACCAATGTGAATTTAAATGTAATTTACTTTCCTTTAAGATAGGAAGAATGTGTCCTTACATCACAATCAAAACGTTTCTTGCATGTGGTCATTTTCTTCCCATAGTTAGGAACTCTTCCTCATTGGCAGGGAACACCCATGACATGTCTATATATAACCTTAAAATAGTCTTGAAACTGTCCTTTGGAGTGTGTGTATAAACATTACAAAGGGTAAAATTTCACATGCGAATCGACGACTCTTATTTTAATTGTGCTGACTAGTTTTTCAGTTGCTTTTAAAGTGTCATGTAGTTAAGAAATACCAGCATATCTCAGGATTCTGAAATAAAAGTGTTCATTTCACTGGTTGTGAAAATTGTCTGGATTTCTGGGAATCCGGAGTGCGAACATTTCAACAGGATTTTGCTATCAGCAAATCTGTTTTGGTTTCCTGTTCTGGACTCTCTACCTATCAGCTACATTAGTGCCCTCGCCATTACGTTTCTCCTTTCTTTTACCACAGGAAAATTGTCAGGCCTCTTTCTCTAGCATTTCAGGACCCGCCTGACAGGAAATTTTCTAATTGCCGGAACAGCTGGTAGGGGAAAACTTTGCAGGGGCTTGGCCTTCCCTTTCTAACTTAAGTTTTACCGTCAGGAATTCTTTTATCACCATCATGGTTTCGTAGCCATGTTTAAATTTCTGTCTTTTCGTGTTCGCTCTATACAGGTAAGCTTTGTTCGACTTCTTTAAAGACTAAAATGTTTCGGTTGGAGCTAAGTATAATTATACTAGTTAAACAATTATTTCACTTTATATGTTCTTTTAAGAAGCTTTTCAAAATTCAAAACCAGTTCTTTAGAACATTTAAAGGATAATATTTCTGTTTACTAGAAGTAAGTCAGCTATTTATATTATATATTTCAACTCTGTGTATTTTGTAAACTTATTTTACATTGGCTTTTTAGTGCTAAACTTATTTTTATCTTGTTAGTGTTTGTAATTTTGTATAATAAAACACATGACTGCAACTCTCAGTATTAAACTGGGCACGAACAAAATTGTGAACTTACTAATATTTAGGAGATTGCTATGTAATAATAATGTAAGCAACATTTTGATGAGTAGGAGAATGTATTATTTTAAACAGTCAAGAACTTAAAAACAGATTTTTATTGAAATTGGTTCTTTTAAAAATTTGAAGTTTTTAATCAGTTATATTTAACTTTAATCAAGTAATTTTATCTTAGAGTAGGCACAGTTTTCAAAGCATAACTTTGTTAAAATGTGCTTGGTGAATGATAATTTGCATTGTATTTAATCTAAAATCTTGCCAAAGTCAAATTGATATTTTGCCATGAGAATTGTGCTATCCTGCTGCTCTTTAAAGAGAATGAAATTTGTTGATCGGATTCCTGATTGGGAGAAAACTCAGTGCTCTTTGCAGCAGTTATTGAAAATATTAGTCTGGTGAACCAGCAATGCTGTTTTCTCAACTATAGATTCAAGAAACTGGCTTGGAATACTCACTTAAAGAATTTGGCTAAATGAAAAATGCTGAGCCTTTTTATCATCCATTAGCAAATCAAGTAAATTGGATTTGGTCAAATTGTAATCTAGAATAAATTAAAATGTGGTTTCTCACCACAGCTTGAATAACCAGTCTAATTATGTGTCACAGCTAAATAATTTTTATGTATCTCGATCATCTAAAAAAATTAACATCTTTTTAAAATTAAAAAAAAATGTATGCTGTGGAACTATAGGTATCTATGTAGAGTGCAGTGCTTTATTTACTTTAATTTTGGATTATATTTAAGAGGTAAATATAATCTTATCATCTCATTTGTTGGGTCTTTTTTTTTTTATAAGCCAAAAAATGGTTACATATCCGTGAGTAGAAAATATTGGCTTTTACTAAGGACTATTTAAATATTTTGTTTCAAGCTTCAACAATATTTTCTGACATTAAAAACAATTTAAAAAATACAAATGCCTTAAGAACACACTTCCTGACTCAAGGGAGGGGAGGAAAAAGGAAATTATGTATACAAGGCAGGGCATAATGCCAAATGTTGAATCATTCTTTAAAATCAATTAATGTCACCAAGTTTGTTTTCTTGATGTTTGCATGTTACAGTATTAGGTTTTCTATAACTTAGATAGGCAGTGTCTATTTCAATTCCTTTTCTTTAATCCTTTTTAAAAATATTTTAAGAACAAAATTTTATTTTTCCCCTTTCAACTTGAAAAGGAAACATTGAGTTAATTTTTTCCCATTAAGGGGAACCTCAAAGACCATTTAAGACAGAACCTAGGGACCTTTTGTTGATCCTGGGAAACAAACGAGGTGGCTTTCTCTGTGACTGGAGGAACAAGGAAAGATTCACCTGTCCATGAATTTTCTTCTGCCATTTTTCTGTGATGTCTAAAATGATACTCTTTACAAATTCCTAAAATTATAGATTTTTTTTTTAACTGAACTGACTTTGTTTCATCTATCAGGGTCACATCTCAACAAGAATTTACCCAATAGTACATCTTTGAAACCCTAGGTAAATTCCTAGAGGGCAGATACTCTTCTGTATCTTAGTATGGCTAATACCTAGCACAGTACCTGGCTCATAATCTGAATTGCCTTCTAACAAAAAGGGTAGAGCCCAAGAGAGTATGACATAGATCAGAAACACTTCCATCAGGACCAAGTAGCTTGGAAGAAACAAACGCACAAGAGCCACCTGAGTTTTAGTTCCCTCTCAAACCTTTTCTTCTTTTCCTTCATACTCTCTGGTCTGAACACTGGTTTCCATGTTTGTTCCACAGTGGCCTTTGCACTGGTTTGTCTGTTTGCCTGGAATGCTCTTCTTCCTCACCTTCTTCGGGAAGTAGCATCTGTTCAATAAAGCCTGCCCTGATACTTGTATTTAAAATTGCAAGCCCTTCTTTCCATCCATGCCTTCTGATCCCTCTTATCCAACTTAATATCTTTTTTCCATGGTATTTATCATGTTCTAACATGAACTTACTACTACTACTACTACTACTTATTATTATTATTATTATTATTATGTCTCTCCCCAAAACAGCAAAGATTTTGGTCTGTTTCATTTATTGTATATCTCAGGCAACTAGAAGAGTGCCTGGCATGTATTAAGTGTTCAGTAAATAAATGTTAAGTGGATGAATGAATGAATTCCCATTCATAGCTTGAGAGTATTGAACACCTAGTCTGGAGTGCCAAATGTCTGAAAGTGCTGGGAGTATAGATGAAGGATACAGGGTTGTGATGTAGACCAGCTGCCAGCCTCACAATTTTGCCTACAAGTAGACCTTTATCAAATAAACATAGACTTTGTAAAAATAAAAATATGAAATTTATTATAACTTATTAAAATACACAAAGTAAGTTTTTGTGGTAATGAATGGGCATGTATCCATGTATCACTGAAAGTACAGTTGTGCTGGAAAATGTAAAAATGTGAGCTTCACAGAGTAATTATAATGGATACAAGTTATATCTCTGCTCTACTTCATTGATAAAATTCTTTCTCCATAAAATTATAGTTGCTTCACTGTATACGTACAGGCAAAAACACAATTATACAAACTATCAAACTGTAGTTCTGTGTTGTCATGTGGCAGATTTATTTCAGTAACAGGTGATTTAGTAACATAAGATAGGATTGTCACATTTAAATATCAATCTGTCCTTGGTTATCAGTGTGTTCAGAAATTTGATATCCCTCTCTGCATCCATCTCCTTGGATTCCAGGTATAAGCTAGAAGAGCACATTGTTGCTTTCCTATCTGTCATCCAAGATTGCCCAAGCATTAGTATTATGACCTAATTGAACCTCAGATTCATTTCTAAAATATTCATGGTCCCATAACTTGGAAAGACTGGTGACATAAAGCACAATTTGGGGATCAAGATACCAACCAAGGATATTGTGCCTATCATGCTACTATGACTTCACGTATACATAAAAGTAGATAGAAATGGTTTGCTGATATGATTAGTAAAGATTTCAACTGGGAAGGAACAGAGAAATATGTTGAGGATAGAACAGTGGGAAGTTTTTGGAACTTGGTCCATAGGTATTGATCTTTTCTCTCCACCCCCAAGAACATTTTTTGTACTCTCTGCACCCCAATTTAGAAAAAGATTTTTAAAAGTCTAGTTACTATCCTTAAGGAGGTTTGAAATGATTGTATCCATTTTAGGGAGGAAGAGGTAGGGAGTGGAGTAATGTGCTATTTAAAAAAAAACATTGATAAAAGAAGCACTTGAAGATTTATTTTAAAATAAGATCTGCCACAGTAAAACATTCAGTATGAAGGTGGGAAAATAAAGTCAAGGACATCTCTCAGAAAAGAGACAGAAAATAGGAGAATAAAAAAAGAAAATTAAATTCCAGACATACAATATCCAGCTAATACAGTTGTTGCATAAAAGAGAAAGCCTGAAGAGTGGATGGAAGGAAATTGTCAAAGAAATTTTAGAATTCCCTGAGATAAAGAATTCAAGTCTTTAGATTATAAAGGTCCACCAAGCATCTAGCATTCTGAAGGAAAGGGAACCATATTTATCTCAGTGTGGAATTTCAGAAGTACAAGGATAGAGCAAATTCCTAAAGCCTCCAGAAAGAAAAACCAGGCCACGTACCAAAGAGTGTATATCAGGCTAGCATCGTCTAGCACATCAGCAGTGCTGACCGCTAGAAGGCAGTGGACAAATGGCGCCAACATTCTTGGGCAGGATTGTTTTTATTCTAAAATTTGGTAGCAAGCCAAATTATACAAATGTGAAGACAAAATAAAGACATTTTCAGATGTGCGAGATCCAGAAAGTTTTCTTCCACATCACCTTTCTTAGGAAGTTACAAGGGAGTAATCTAAGAGAGAGAGGCATGAGGAACAGAATATCGTGGATTCAACCGGGAAAGCACTGAAGATGTGTCCCATGAGAATACCTATGCAGCAAGGCCTAGAGAACAATCCATCCTGATGGAAGGGTAAGAGAGGGCTCTCAGGAGAATGGAAAGTATGGTTAAAATCTAAGATTTAAAGTCCCCTTGGATTGTCTCAGAAGTCACTGTTAGGGTCCCATATGAAAGGAAATTTAATATACATCCTAGCCTGCGTTTGAACAATTTATTGTTATGAAAATGCTGCTGCTTGTATAGGTTTTCAGCTTTTAAGAATCAGGCTGTGGGGAGAGCATGAAGGATTTGGCTGTGGTTACAGGAGAGAAAGTTAATTTTCTTAAAGCCTTAAATATTAATAAAAATAAGCTATTAGCAGGTGGGGCGAAGTTTGAGGGAAAGAATGTATGGGCACTATTACCCTCCTTTTACAAAAGTGGAGAGTTAGGATTCTGTCTTAAACTTTTAGAAAAAACAAGAGGTTTATGTGAAATTAATATAATTATCTAACAATAGGGAGGAAGATGATGGACGGAAGGGGCATAATATGAGTAAGTCCCTCATCTTTTTTATTTTTAAATCAATAGGCATTGTCTTAATAAATTAAGATATGATCAAAGTAAGTGTAGAAAGAATTAAATTTTTTAAAGCTTAGGTATGGGGGTAAGAAGAGACTTGCTTTTCATCATAAGCTATTCTGTCACTATTTGATTTGTTACCCATGTGCATGTATTACTTTGATTTTAAAAACAAAAAATTTAGGGAACAAGAAATAACCCAGGTTGACAAAAGGCTATGTGTAAGGGAATGTTGGGAAATAATACCAGAAAAGCAGGTTGAGACCATATTGTAGAGGGCCTCCAATGCCAAGGTAAAGCAGTGCATTTAATTTGGAAAAACTGGAGGCGTTTTTAAGCAGTCTGGTCATGTAACTGGAGCTGTCTACTTTCAGAAAATGAATTTCTCAGGAGGATGAATTGGACTGGCAGTGGCAGAAAAGGGCATTAAGAGTGACCAAGCTAGTTTCAGCTTCCTATAGGAAAGGTAGTGAAGGATTGCAACAGGATGATGTTATTGAAAATAGAAAGAATGAAAGGTATTCCCAGTACCATGCTTGATACATAATGGGTGCTTAAGTGTGTTCATTGAATGAAGGGATCAAAAGGAGTCTCTACATTTTTTAGTAATTTTTTGACATGAAGGGAAGGATAGTCATCAAAGATGAAATCATTCATGAATAGTAACTGCTGTTTATTTGGAGATCCATGGCCTGATTATAGCTCACACTATGAGAGTAAGGCTAGATCCTGTATGCCTGTGACAAAATGCAGAATGGTTATAATTCAGTAATCCTTCCTTGCCTCTGTTGCATCTTTATTTGTGACAGACAATTGTAGTAGGTATTTAATATGAAATGTAAGATGAAATAATGTTGCAACCTAATAAATTACATCCCACTTAACCCAAGAAAGAAAAGTGGTAAAATATATAGAACATTACAGAGTATAGTTCTTCACAGTGTCATGATATAAGGGCATAAATAGCCATTCGATTTCAGTTAGGCTCTTGAACAGTTCATTTTTCCCACAGGAGGCTCTCAGGCACATGCTGGAATCCAACCCATGAACTTGGCCTCATGAGTTCAAGTCTATAATCCACTAGTCTTCAAAGTTTGATGAGACAGCACTTTAGGGTACAGAAAAGAAAGAGAAGAACTTCTTTATAGTTTCATTTCCATGTATAATGTATATAATTTAGTAATACAAAAAGTATATGTATGTAATTTATAAGCCAATAAGTATACAAATATTGGGTATATGCTTTTTTGTTCGTTTGTTAATAAGGGTGTGCTACCAGGAGTTCAGAGACCACTAATGAATTTAGCTAACTGACCTAAGAGATACAGACCAGTTACAAAGACCAGGGGAATAAGTCTGTGTGTTCCTGTCATTGATCTTAGATGGGGAACCACCAAGAGCCTCTGACAGTCTCAGTGTGGTGTAATGCTAAGATCCTTGTTTTAGAAGTTGTTAGCAGTCAGAAAACCTGGAATTGAGCCCTGAATCTGCCAGTTACTAGCTTGTGATCTTTACTTGATCTCTTTAAACTTCAGACTGTAGAATATTCAAACCATTTTACCTTTAAAAGATCTGTCAAATTTCCAGTGGTGAATCAGGGAGTCCATAGAGAATTCTGAAATGTTTTTGCTTGCTTTGGGGTTTACTCCACTCTATGTTATCATCAGCCCTCTCTAATATTGATATATGGTCAAAAATTTGTCATGAAGCATAAATAGAAGATAAAAAAGGTAAATGCACCTAACGTGGGCTTGATACGTTAGGTGCTTAATAAATATTTGCTGGTTTTTAATCTAAATCTTTCTTACTTAATCAATCCCACATATATGTTGTTCTTTGAAAGTTGTTTTCGTTTGTTTTTTTTTAAGAATTTGGTAATTTGCTTCCTTTCTTTCCTAATGTGCCTAGGAACAGCTATCACTCTCAAGCCCTTGTACCCAGTGATCTCGATTGGAGAGAAGGGGTGCCCAGGAAGGAGTCAGCTAATGTTTGATTCTACCCTAATGCCTACTGCACAGGATGGTTGTGAGAATTAAATGAGATAATACATATGGAATTACAAAATAAAAAACTAAACCACATTAGGGGATTGCTTTATTATTGTTGCCGAAGTTCCAAGAAAGTCCAAAATGATTAAGCTGCCTTAGTAGTAGAACATTCTACAAACTACAGCTTCTGTCCTACACAGTAATTTGATGGGCCTGGATTTCTTTTTTGTCCTCTTATAGGAGCTTTTTTTCCTTTTACTATTCATTTTCAAGAGCCACCACAATAGGATATCCTTGATATATCTTTTTGAGAAATCTTTGTAATTTCCTATATTGCCAGCCTTCTGTGAGTGTCTCAGAGAATGTTAGTTGAGTTCAAACATTTATATGGAATACAATGGTAATAAAAATAATGAGTTATTTATGTTTATATAACATTTAGATTCTACTAGTAGTACATATGCACTAGAAAAAAATATCATAGGCACAAAAAAATAGAAAAGATAGTCTTCGACAGGCTTATGTTTCTTGTTTTGTTGGGTTTTATTGTAGTTTTGGGCTGACGTATAGTACGTGTCTTGATTAAATAAGTTGTACTTAATCTGCTGATCTCACAGTAAATAAGTAATTGAAATTCTGTGTATACTTACATGTATTTTAAACCTTTCAATTCTGACACCTTCTCTCAGATATAGTAAAGCATCTACCGTCTTTTAAGTATCCTTTTCTTAATTCTAAGATCTTCTACTGTTCCATCCTGCTGAAGTCTTTTTTTCTGTCTAATCCTCCCTCCAAATGTTAAATCTTTTTTGATTTTGTGTTTTAGAGTTATCCCTTCCTCCACTCTCAGGTCTCAGGTAGTCCTAGAAACAGAAAGTAACTTAGATATTTCAAACACAATAAACTTCAGCATGCTAATTCAAACAGCCTTGCTGAGGATAGAAATCTCCATGTTTTTCCTAGAATATTTTTCGACACCTCTCCCCAATAATCAGGTTTTTTGTGTATAGTATTGGTTCTACCTAGTATAACCACATAGCAGAGCACAGCAGATTACTCTCATCTGTCTTCAGAATTCTTTACACACTCTGCCCTCCCCCCATGAACCTAATCATTCTGATTATCTCCAACAGGAAGAGTGAAGACTTGAAAATATTCAGTGCTAGTGTTATGTAGAGGTTAAACTGGCCTATGTGGTTGGCTGGTATTATTCTGTCTCTGACATTTAACTTGAAAGTATGCTTGCTTGGCATGTGTTCTCTTTTTACTTGGTGGGTCAGTAAAGGTGGTTTTCGTACGTTAATTTTAGGATTTCTGATATCTACAGTAAATTTGTATTGCTTGATTTATAGCCAGAGGAAGTAGCTCTAACTGTTTTATCCCCTTATATTTGCATCAACAGGAAGAAGGCAGTATCAAAGAAATTGCAATCACACATCATGTAAAGGAAGGACATGAAAAGGCAGATCCTTCCCAATTTGAACTTTTAAAAGTATTAGGGCAAGGGTCGTTTGGAAAGGTAAGTCATGAATATGTGCTTTTTAAAAAGTTGGATTTTGGAATTTATGTATATTTCGTACAAATGGGGAATGGAAATATTTTATGAAATACTACTGATCTCCCTACAAAGCAGTATTTTCTGTGTTTTTACAATTCTCACTGTCAGTAAGTGTGAGAAAGTGAATAAAGTCATTCAGAAGTACATTGGAAACTTTCATAAGTAGGCAGTAATCACTTCATATTCATTTTATCTTCAGGACTATATGACCTTCTCTAATTGCACTTCTTGAATGATCAAAAAAATCACAGAATGTTTCCGTGATACACTGGCTTCTTTGAGTCTTCATGTAGAACTGGAAGATGATCTTGCAGTACATTATAACAGTGCATCTCAGTCTTTCCTCTGGAGTATCCCCAATACCAGCAGAAAGTTTGTAGCTACTCCCAAGGAAATAGAGTAGAGGGTTACCACTAAAAGTACGAAATTTGGGGAACTTATAGCTTGTATTGGAAATGAATGCAAAGGTTGCATTCTATTCAGTGATATCCGTGTCTGGTTTTAATATCCAAAAATATTTCTCAAATATTTCCCAAATCCACCAACTAAAATTGCAACATCTTTATCATTTTCCAAGTATGCCTTGTCCCCTGCTGCATACCTCAGGAGCACTTCCTCTACTCCATTTTGAGAAGTACAGCGTTATAATCACTATTACTTGACCTCTCTAGTCCATTTCTCAGCAAGAGGAACATTCTGAGGTTGCGTTCAACTTTCACAGTGCAGTGCTTCCTTGCCACCTCTGTGAGGAAGCATTTGAAGGTATCATGCTTTGCAAGCTTCAAAGTTTTGCTCTCTTGTGTATTTTAATGGGACTATTTAGCAGTTCTTGGCTAACATAGGTAATCTGTTACAGCTGTTAGCCTCTTTTAAACCCAAAGTGATATTTTAATCCAAATGTAGGTTAAGTAGCCAAAAGAAGATAATGGTTGCAAGTTTGGGCTCTCAGTCAGCCAGACATGTTTTTTTTTTCCCCTATATACTTGCTATGTGCACTTAAGCAAGTTACTTAACCTCTTAGAGCCCCATTTTCCTCTTCTAGGCAGTCCTTAGGTATTGAAGTTCTCAAGGTTCCATTCTAGGATTCCTTCTCCTCACTCTATACTCCCTGCTAATTAATTTCTTTATGCCCACTATCTTAATAAAACCCACGTATAGCTGTTGTAACAGATTTATATCTCCAATCTAGATTGTGCCTCCAAGCTCTGAACTCTTATGTACAGCTACTTATTTTTTCCTCTTTGCATGCCCCAAAGTCAGTTTAAACTCAAATGTATAAGACCAAACTCATAATTTTTCCCCTAACCCCCAAACCTCTCCTATTTCATTTTTCTCTATCACTATGAATGGCATCCAGTTAAGCAAGCCAGAAACTTGAGAGGCATTCTTGACATATCCTTCTAGTCCCCACCCTTCCCTCTCCCCCCACCCCCACCAATCTGATCTATCCACAAGTTCTGTTGATTTAGTGAAGATTTCTCAAATCATGCCTGTTCTCTCCTTCTCCCTGCCACTTCTCCAGCCTATACTACCACCATTTCTCCCTGGCCTATTAAAGGAGGTGCTTACCTTAGGCTTCCCAAATTTATTCTTGTCTCAAGCCATTATTTATTAATACATGACAACCAGCAAGAGCTAGTCTTATACTCCATCCACTTAACCCTTTAGTAGCCTCCCTTTGCTTTTAGGAGAAAGACAAATTCTCTTTAAGATGGCCGAGGAGCCCCTCAGTCTGCCCCCAGCTACCTCATCAACATCACTTTATGTACTTTTCACTACCTGTGTTCTGGCCACATTGGCCTTCTTTTTTAGTTCGTAAGCAAAGCCTTTTGCACATGGTGTTGCCTCTGCCTGAAACACTCTGCCCTACCCTTTCCTTCTCTGGTTAGCTTCTCTCATGCTTATGATCTCAAAGAAGTCTTCCTAGCCATCCTGACTAGGTCATATTCATCAATTTTACCCTTTCAGAACGTTACATACCTCATTTTCACAGCACTCACCACAATTGCAGTTTTTTGTTTGTGTAATTATTTGTTTATTGGCTGTCTCCCCCACTAGGCTATATATTCCATGAGTGCAGGGACCATGCATGCCTTGTACCATGTCCCAGCATTGAACCAGTAGCAGGGTACCTAGCATATAGTTCTGGAAAGAATTAATGAGTAAATAATGGTCCTGCCCTCATAGGGTAGTAGTGAGAAATGATGTAAAGCCAAGCACATAATGTCTGCTATGAGACTGTATTATCATGCAATTTATTATGGATAAACCAAGATAGATGGATTTATTGCTACACATTACATTTTCAGGGAACATAATATTGAAGTTTCCAGGAGTTAGCCTGCTTCTCCCTTTATTTCTTTAAAAGTAACTTAAATAGCTTACTATAAATAGTAAACATTAAAAATAGGGCGTCTCCTTTCTTACTCATCCTCAAAAGCCAGTCTAAGCCAAGGAAACAGGGATGACCTGTCACAGCCTAGAATAGCTTCATGGGGGAGTTCGAAAGGTCAGAAATGCTGGTGGGGGAAGATCCGATTGCATCTGGGACTGCTGCTGCTCCTGCTGTGCTTGACTGGTGACCAGCCAGAGGCAACAGATTAAGAGTGCCCTGAGCAGAAGCACAGAACTGGGTGACTGGCCTGATCCTTATCCCAGTACCTCCACTGTGACGCTAAGTGAATTATTTAACCTCTCAAAGCTCTAGCTTGGGCAGCTATAACATAGGCATTGCTTAGTAGGCCTGCTTCCCAAAATTATCATGACGATGAATTGCAAATGCTTGAGAAGGTCCGTTGCAAAAACTAAGATGTGCTGAAAAGTATCATGGGGGTGCTTTCAAAGAAGGGCGAAGAAAGTTTAGAACTCATGAGGAGAATTTTTCTTGTAGAATCGCACAAAGAAGCTTGATTAGGGAATCTTAATGAATAATAAATATCAGATAAATCCTAATTATCCCCACCTAATTAGAATTTATTTCAATTCAAAAATATTCATAATCTCTGAATGCCTTTAATATTTAAACATCATTCCATCTTAGGAACTGCCCTGATTGAGAATACAATTTTCGCTCCCTAGGTTGGCTCACTGCTAACTGGCTGAAAGGAATTTTCACCATGGGTCACGGTGAAGGGGGACAATGGTGATTTGGGGGAGAGAAACACACCCTGCATCAGCGTTTCTGTGTACATTGTGGCACTTTTAACTGGACTTGAGGTCATTGCCTATTGTTTTTGGCACAATTTCTCAAAGTGAGGAACTCCGCCTTGCCCTAGAATCAGTTGAATGAATCATTTTTTTGATTTTGTGCTAATAGCCTAGTGTGCTAATGCAGATAATTGAGAGCTGACCCTAGAGTTAATTCTTAATTGTAATTGAGTCTCTTCTTACCATCTATGGCAACTCAATAGCACTGCTAGGAAAGAATGCGTAGGAGAAAAAAAGTTGAAATTCAGGTCCATTTAGGAAGTCTGTTTAAAGTTTTGCTGGAAAAGCTCATGAAACTAATGGTCAAAATAAGTAGAGGGGATTTATTGATAGTTTCGATTAGCCATATTATAGCATGACCGTGAGTTATTTAGAGCAGGCTTTATTCATTTTGCATAAATCCCACACTGTATTTTGAAAGCAGCTAAAAGTATTTAGAAAATCAAGATGCTTAATAACATATCTGGGAATTGTATTCTTTTTTTTTTTTTGGCTGCACCATGTGGCACACGGGATCTTAGTTCCCTGATTAGGCATCGAACCCACATCCCCCCTGCAGTGAAAGTGACGCGTCCTAACCACTGGGCAACCAGGGAATTCCCCTGGGAATTCTATTCTTAATATTTACGTAGATGTGTATATTTCATTTCTAAAAGGTGGGAAGACAGGGTTCTGACTTAATTTACATTAAATATTTGTGAGTAAGCTTCTTCAGTATAAGCGCTTTAAATTGTTCTGCCCACATCTAAACTACAATGAGGTATTGCCTCTCACCAGTCAGAATGACCATCATTAAAAAGCTTACAAATAATAAATGCTGGAGAGGGAGAAAAGGGAACCGTCCTACACTGTTGGTGGGAATGTAAATTGGTACAGCCACTATGGAAAACACTATGGCGGTTCCTTAAAAAGCTAAAAATAGAGTTGCCATATGATCCAGCAATCTCATTCCTGGGCATATATCTGGAGAAAAATCTAATTCAAAAAGATGCATGCATCCCAATGTTCATAGCAGCACTATTTACAATAGCCAAGACATGGAAGCAACCTAAATGTCCATCAACAGATGAATAGGTAAAGAAGATGTGCTACATGTATACAATGGAATATTACTCAGCCACAAAAAAGAATAAAATAATGCCATTTTCAGCAACATGGATGGACCTAAAGATTATCATACTAAGTGAAGTAAGTCGGAAAGAGAAAGACAAATATCATATGATATCACTTATATGTGGAATCTAAAATATGATACAAATGAACTTATTTACAAAACAGAAACAGACTTATAGAAAACAAACTTATGGTTACCAAAGGGGAAAGAGGATGAGGGAGGGATGGATTAGGAGTTTGGGATTAGCAGATACAAACTACTACATATAAAATAGATAAACCACAAAGTCATACTGTATAGCACAGGGAACTATATTCAGTATGCTGTAATAAACCATAATGAAAGAGAATATATATAATATTTATTCAGTATATATATAACTGAATCAGTTTGCTGTACACCAGAAACTGACACAACATTGTAAATCATCCATACTTCAATTAAAAAATAAAAATAAAAATAAATTGTTCTGCCCAGCAATGAGAAATTGTGGAGTTTTTATATATAGAAAAGACTATTCATCAACAGAATTGGGGACTTCCCTGGTGGTGCAGTGATAAAGAATCCGCCTTGCAATGCAGGGTTTGATCCCTGGTCGGGGAGCACTTGCCACGGGGCAACTAAGCCTGTGTGCTGCAACTACTGAGCCTCAACGAGAGAGCCCACGTGCCATAAACTACAGAGCCCATGAGCTCTGGAGCCCACACACAACTAGAGAGAAGCCCGCATACTGCAAGGAAAAAGATCCCACATGCTGCAACTAAGACCCGACACAGATAGATAGATGATAGATAGATAGATAGATAGATAGATAGATAGATAGATAGATAGATGATAGAAAAAATAAATAAAATTAAAATATTTTTTTTAAAAAACAGAATTGAATCAACAAATAACTGTAGTCAAGGGGAATTCCTGTATAACAGTTTTTATGGAATCAGAATTTTTGTTCTATTAAAGGCAGAGCAATTACCACCTGTGTTATGCTTTAAACATGTTAGACGTTTCTCTAATTGCTTCATGGTTTAAAGATTTTTGTTTCTGTCTTAAGTGCTACATGATCTTTGGGAATTGGCAAACATTAACAAAAAATGTAATCACTTACATTGACACCCAAAGTTATAGCCACTGTTTACAACTCATTGTATTTATAATTGGTACATTTTAAGGAAAATAGTTAATGTATCAAAATCTTTCTAATAATAAGCTATATTACTGTAGGGGTCCTATTTTAGCAATAGTATAGTTTGTAATACTTTGTAAAACTTATTTTCTCTTATTTAAATACAGGTTTTCTTAGTCAAAAAAATCTCAGGCTCTGATGCTAGACAGCTTTACGCCATGAAAGTATTGAAGAAGGCCACATTGAAAGGTAAATGCTCCTGTTATTTGTAGTGTTCTCGTAGTATGAGCAAAATGAAGTTTAGAATATTAAAACTCGGTTTTGATGCATCTTCCAGTTCATATTATTAATGTTTTGAAAACTTACTAATCTATGATGCAAATAGGTTTTATTCTAAGTTCTTTATCATTTTGACTTCTGGTCTACAAATACGTTTTTATTCTAAGCCTCTGATTTTCAAAAATCTATTGTCGGATTTCACTCTTATAGGTAGTCACTTAGAAAAAATTGTACATAGATTTTAAAATACTTAAATCTTCCTTTTATTAAGTAGTATCAGTTATTTTACCACATAACCCCTAACTATTTTATGTATTGATTCCTAACATCTTTTTCCTCTTCAACTTACCTGTATTTTCTAAAGGTTTTAAAATATTCTAGAAGGAATATTTGTGATGATCATTTATTATTTCTGATAGTTATTCTTCCCAATTAGTAACTCACACTAGATATTATCATCATTTCAAGAAATTTCACCTTCCCCTATAAACACCATCCTTTGCTTCTGTTCTCTTGCTCCTTTCCTGAATGTATTTTCTTTCCTGCACAGTCTCTACCCACTGGCATACTACTTACTTGATTCTTGCTAGGACCAGGAAATTAAATTATATCCTCAGTGCCTTATTCTATATCACTACTTTTATAAAGTTATACTCATGAATCCCATGTTATAAAGCTGCATAGGTGGAACTTATTTAAGAGAGTTCATTTTCAAAAGCAACAGAAGTATTGGGTTGGCCAAAAAGTTCATTCGGCTTTTTCTTTTTTTTTTTTTTAATATGTAATTTCTCTTGTCCTCTCTTTTTTTGTGAATTAATTAATATTTTGGCTGCATTGGGTCTTCATTACTGCATGCGGGCTTTCTCTATCTGCGGCAAGCGGGGGCTACTCTTCATTGCCATGCGCGGGCTTCTCAGTGTGGTGGCTTCCCTTGTTGCAGAGCACAGGCTCTAGGTGCACGAGCTTCAGTTGTGGCATGTGGGCTCAATAGTTGTGGCTTGCCAGCCATAGAGCACAGGCTCAGTAGTTGTGGCACATGGGCTTAGTTGCTCCATGGCATGTGAGATCTTCCCACACCAGGGATTGAACCCGTGTTCCCTGCACTGGCAGGCAGATTCTTAACCACTGCACTACCAGGGAAGTCTTCATTGAGCTTTTTCAATAACATCTTATGGAAAAACCCAAAGGAACTTTTTGGCCAACCCAGTAGTTTGTTTTCATGTATATAACAGGATTTGTGTTGTGCATAATATATGTAAAGGAAACTGTGAAACTCTGTGAAACCTAAAAGATAACAGGAAAAGAAATATATGCCCAATTCCTTTTAGAGAAGGCTCTTAAGATTCTCAGTATTCCTCTAGTCATCCAGTTAGCTCCATATCCTCAAGATTCTTGTTGCATTTTCCTTGAAATATTCAAGATTTCACTTGAAAACATACACCTCAAAGAATATTCTAAAAAAGAAGAATGAGAAAGGAACAAGCTTTATCAGGATTAAAGCTTACTTAAAGCAATAATAATTCATTGTGTTTTGGGGGAAAATAATACAGGCATATAAACCAGTGGAACAAAACAGTACAAAAGTATTATATATTAAAGTTTAATGTATTTGTTACAAAAATATTGAGTAATTGCTGTGCTGTATGACAAAACAGGTGTCCAGAACAATGGGGAATTAAATACTGATTTTATAAATTTTGTTTGAAATACTCATGAACAACCTGGAAAAAAATTAGAGTCTTCTCTTAAACCATATACCATAATAAACAACAATCTAACTGAATTTTACCACTTAACACACCCTAGGAAACTTGTGAAGAGTTATTGAGCAAATCACAAATTACAAACAAATTGACAGTACAAAAAGTTTTGGCCTTTCATACAATAAAAAATAGTATAAATAGGAAATCAGGAAATTATTTGCCTCAAATATTACAAAATATTAATATATAAGGAATTTATTAAAAGGCTCCTACTAGCCAAATCTAGGATACTTTAAACATTGCAGTAATTATTACTGATTGATTACAAGCCACTGAATAAAGAATCCATGAGTTAAGCCATAAATTAATGAAGAGCAAGGGAAAGCTCTTCCTTGTAGTAGAATTCCAACTAATAAATATAAAGGGAATGATCGAGTTAGGAGTTCATAAGAAATAACATTACAACCTCCACCTAAAGGGTTTTAGAATACATTTTATGCAAGGGGATAAAATAAATACTATTGGGGAAGATGTCCCAGTTTTCTGATAAATGCATATAAAATTATGTTATTCCATATGATGGCAACATAAATTAGAAAGCAGTTTTGCAATAAGTACAATGAGCCGTTAGTGCTGCTAAAGTAAACTGAGGAAATAGTCTCAAAGAAGGATTTTGGGCACTTGAAATTTTTCATTGCAACATTATTTACAATATTGACAATTTAGAAATCTTATAAATATTGAAAAATAGAGGAATGTTTAGAAAATTATGGTATACCACTTAATAGAATATTATTTAAATGAAATATTTCAAATATAATCACAAAAATTAATGTAATAAAAATTTGTAAATGAACATTGTAACAAATCTGAATACAGAAGTATATAAAAATATATAGATGTAAGCTATAGAAGAGACCATAGAAAAGTGAAGATACTTGACATATTGGAATTATTAGGCTGCTGGTGTGTTCTTAAATTTAATTTTTATTTTTATCAAAGTAATATGTATATAGAGTCTTATAAAATAGTAGTGCTTTTCCTGCTCTTTTCCCTATCCCAATTCTTGACCCCCAGAGACAAAGACTTCCATCTCTTCAGCTGCTGCTTCTGCCTTTTACCTCCACATTCAGTATTATTTTATTGTAATTCTTTGATTGTTTTCATTTGGAGACATAATCTTTTGACTTCCTACCATGGAAGATTAGGATTTAGTTCTCTTATACTACCCCCTACACACAATTTCCCTTTTCATGTCCTCCCAGTAATATTTTCATAATGCTTTATACAGATTGTTTCTAGCTGAGCCAAATAGTTTACTGAAGTCACATATCCTTCACATCTTTGCTGTATTAGATCTCCTTTCCTAAGTTCTGTACCTACCTTTTTCTCAGTTTACTTTCTAGTTTTGGTGGAACACATCTTCTAGTAGCTACTTCCGAAAGGCTGAATGGATGGTAAATTTTTTGTAACTTTACATATCTGAAAATGCCTTTATTCTATCCCCTCAATTTATCATTTGGATGTAAAATTCGAGATCAGAAATAATTTTCCCTCAGATATTTGAAGGCATTGTTTCCATTCATTGTCTTCCAGTTTCCTGTGTTGCAATTATGAAATTTATTGTTATTCTGGTTGCCAATGCTTTGTGTGTAAACTGCTTTTCCTCTTTAGAAGTCTTTAGAATCAATCTACTCTTTATCCCTGGTGTTCTGAGATTTGTATAATGGTATTTGTTTAGTGTGGGTTTTTAAAATTCATCATACCAGGTATGGGGTGGTCTCTTTCAATCTAGAAACTCATTTCTTCAGTTCTGGGAAAGCATTTTGTCATTGCTTCTCCATTTTATAACTGCTTCTGTTTGGATATTTTGAACCTCCAGGGTTGTTGCTTAATTTTTTTTTCCATCCTATTTTCCTTTTTTTTCTTCTTTTCCTGTTTTCTAGGAAATTTTATTAACTATCTTCCAACCCTTCTATTGACTTTTTGTTTCTACCATTTTTAATTTCCTAGATTTCCCTTGTTCTCTAATTATTCCATTTTTTAAAACTTTTTTTATGGAAAGTGTCAAAGATCTACAGAAAGAAACAGAAGAATATAGAGAACCCTCATATACCATTCTTTTTCCTTGAACATTTCTCAACTCATGATCAATCTTTTTTATCTGTATTCTCCCCCTTTCCCTTTTGATATTTTAAAGCAAATCCCAGACATTGTATAATTTCTTCCATAAATATTTTAGTATGTATCTCTAAAAGATAAAAACTCTTAAAAGAAATGATACAATTCTATGATTATACCTGAGAAATTAATATACAGATATCTGATCATTGTTCAAATTTCCAGTTGTCCCTATTGTTTTAATTCATTTTTCTTTTTGCAATTTGTTTGAATCAGGATCTATATAAGGTCTATATTTTTCTATTTATTTTGATAGCTATTTTCATATTATGGTCTTTCCTTAAATTACTGGGAAGTCTTTGCTATCTTCTCCTCATTTAAGAGTAAGGTACCAAAAAGCTGATTGGAAGGGGCTCTATGGCAAGAATTTACTTATTTCTCATTGGCTTCCTTTGCTTAAGCTTAGATTTTAGCTTTCTCTAATCTGCTGTATGAGTTACCACTTAGTCACTTTCTGCTGCTGCTTCTCCTCTTTTTTGTCCTTGTGAGTTTATGTGTAATTTTTCCATTATTGTAATTTCAGTAGGGTTTTAGAAAAGGTAGAAAGTAAAACATCCATGTTTAACCAGAAGTCTCTTTCCATTTTAAAGTTTCTATTAATGCAATAAATGGGGTCAAAAAGAAGTCAGAAGCGTTAGGTTCAGTTTATGGGGACTCTTGTCCTAATAAAGTAGTCTGTGGGCCTAAAAGGTTTTGTAAACTATTGCTTAAAGCATTTTCTTAATATATAATTCTAGAAGTATAAACAACATTTCTTCTTATTTACTCTCATGTTCAAGTCAAGTAGAATTTCAAATCTAATAACTACTATATAATAAAAATTATTTCAGCAGAATGTAGTTGCTTTGCCAACATGAGTCAGTATTAACAAATTCTATTTCAGGGTTTAGAGTTTAACCAATATAAAACATGCCTTCTGAACCACTAATATCCTAATCACAATTCCTGATTGTGGGATGATTTATATTTGTCTAGGTCTTTATATACATAAAAGAAACCAGATTAGAACTATTACACAGTCCTATCTCAGACAAAAGGAAGAAATTCTTTAGTGAGTGAATCTTACTGTTCATTTTGAACTAAACAAGGTCTCATCAGTGTTGCATATAAGGAAACAATCTCACAAGGTAATCATAATAGAAAGAAAATCATCTGGCTCTAGCCTGTCATTTTATAGAGAAAGAAGCAGGAAGTCCCTAAGCAGTGAAAGGATTTGACCAAGGTAACTCATCTAGTTATTAGCATGGCCACTAAACCATAGCCCTGGACTCCAAAGTAATTGTTTTTCTCATAGTGGTAGAATAGTAGAAGAGGGATATACAGTAAACATATTGATGGGTGTTTTTGCTGCTTACTGAGCAGAGGGGTGATTTTTAAATAAGCTTTGTATAATTATTGAAAGAGGTAGAAATTTGGAATCTAGCTTTAAGGTAATAGGAACGTAATCCAAGATTGTATGGGTAGCGATGGATAAAAGGGCAGTTTTGGGCTAGACTAGAATAGAATTGTCAGCAGGCCTAGGTGATGAACCTCATTCACGTAAATAATAGAAAGGACCTGTTGAACATAAGGCATCAGAGTTGTGATGGGATAAGATAACGAAATCAGAGATTGATAGTGAATTTGATACATCAACAAAACAAGTCAATAAAAAGACAGAGCTGCATTGATGTCAAGAGCAATTGATTCTTTTTCCTGTTTTGCCTATTTTAGTCACTGGCACCATTTAATTGAATATCTCTTATATACCAGGCTCTGGGATGTACAAACCTTATCTCAAATGGTCACATAGCCCCCAAAGATACAGTGGTGTCATCCCCATTTTGTAGATGAGAGGTAATAGAGGTGCAGAGAGAGTTTAAATAAGTAACTTGCTCAAGATTACACAAATCCGAATCCAGATTTTTCCAACTCTGAAAAGCCTTTGCTCTTTCAGCTGCACCGCAGTACCTCCTCTCAATATCTCTCCTCTCCTGCCTCCCTCAAAATATACCTTTTGGGATATATCTATTCTTTACCATGTCTGCCACATATTTTATTTTATTTTTTATTTTTATTTTTTTTTTTGTGGCACACGGGCTTAGTTGCTCCGCGGCATGTGGGATCTTCCTGGAGCAGGGATCAAACCCGTGACCTCTGCATTGGCAGGCGGATTCTTAACCACTGCGCCACCTAGGAAGCCCTCTGCCACATATTTTAGATGCCTAATGAATGTTTGTTGAATTAATTGATAAGGTTGGTAGGGAGGGGTGTTGAAACCTATTTCATTTTTTTGTGTGTTTTAATATTTCATTGGAATGCCTTGTTTTTAAAAAGTTGCTCCTTTTTGGTTATTTTTCATAACTTTGATCAAAATACTTGGAAATCTGATGTTAAATTTTTTTAATGTAGAGCAAAGATTTTATAAATATATACAATTTCTTCTGGTAATATAATTTAGTAAAAAATAGTTATTAATTTTGAAAATTCAAAAGTAATGAATAGTCCTATTTATACATATAAATGATTTTATTTATGTGTGAATTCACATTTTTATACATATAAGCAAAATTTTATTTAAAATAGTCACCAAGGAGATCTTGTGTTAAAGATTGTCTCTGGAAGCTATCACATTATAGCCATATGTGCAATATTTTATAGTTCGAGACCGTGTTCGGACAAAAATGGAGCGTGATATCTTGGTAGAAGTTAACCATCCTTTTATTGTCAAGTTGCATTATGGTAAGTTATGAAAAACCTCCCACTTCATCCCTTTACCTTATTCTCCTACTCCCTGAGTGCATTCAAATATGCTAATGTATATAAATATTTATTTGTGTGGATTTATATTTTTCTAGTAGATACATAAAGTCATGAAAATTAAACCGTTACTTCTTAAATAAATTTTAGAAGCTTTTATTGCATTTAGCTTCATGTTTCTTTTAAACATTATAGTTTCCGAGTGATAGCCATAGGAATAGGTAATAATAATCATTTTAAAATTATAATAATAATAATGTACCAGTATTTTATAGTCTATATGTGTTAGCCTAACTTTAAAAGCAAGAAAGATCCCTAATATCAATGTCCTGATGTTCTTACTATGTGTAATTTAAGCTAACCAATCCACATTTTTTTGTAGTTAAGTGACATGGTTTTTCTATTTTGTTTCATGGTTAAGTAAGTTTTTTCTGTTGGGAATTTTTCTTATTGACCACATGTTTTAGAACTATTGTATTCCTGAGAGACTGTTGCCTGAATAAAATCTAACAAATGTTTTAGTGGTTCCATAGTAAGAAACACTGCATTTAACATTTCTACATGGAAACTAAGAGGAATCAGTGGTTAACTTCTAAATAAAAATCAGTTTAGATCTATGATATAGTCATTCATTTATGAATGAGTTGACCTAATGTAAGCCCCCCAAATTAAACTATGAATTAAATGGAAATTTTCATTTCTTCATTCAGCTTTTCAAACTGAAGGGAAGTTGTATCTTATATTGGACTTTCTCAGGGGAGGAGATTTGTTTACGCGCTTATCCAAAGAGGTATATAATTACTCTCTATTTTAAATCTATTTTTATGCATCCTCTTTCAACTAAAGCTTTGGTATATTTCAATATTATGCTTATCATATTTTCTCAAGTGGCACAAGATTCTTACATTGAAGAATCAGAACCAAAAAGAGTTATTTTCTTAACTTTTGAATTTATCCTGAAAGTAGATTTTAAATTGATAAACTGTCTTTTGTCCTGCTTCTTTTAGTTATAGTTTTTTCAGAAGCAAAAATAAATCAGTAAGATATCCTTAAACAATCAGTAGTGGAAATTTAGCATGCATTGTAAAGATCATTTTCCATTTCTGAGATGTTACTGTGGTGGGGCAACAATGACACCATCTGAACATAGTTGTTACTTAACAAAATGTAAAATCATTTCCCCCACAATGCATATTTAGCATTTAGTAAGACATTAGTTGACTGATTCAGTCATTTTTGCAAATTTCTTTCATAAGTGAATTGTGGATGAAACTACATGTAATTAGCATATTTATCATTTTTTGATATTTTAACTGTAGGATGGAACTTTAAATAAAAATAGCAAACAAAAAGAAAATAAAGACAGAAAAATTATTATTTTATTTTAGGTGATGTTCACAGAAGAGGATGTCAAATTCTACTTGGCTGAACTTGCACTTGCTTTAGACCATCTACATAGCCTGGGAATAATCTATAGAGACTTAAAACCAGAAAAGTAAGGACTCATGCTGCTAAGTTGAATGTAATGTAATATAATTATTTAGGAGGTAATACAAAATAATATTATTTCATAGAACTACCAGAAACATTGGGTTCGAGTGCCCTGTGCTTCACATTTCTGCTAACCCTATGTATTCTCATACTTTTAAATATCTGTTAATCAAAATATCTATTAATATTTTGTTTTCATTTGCATTCTTTAATGTAGTTTAATGAAGTTGAAATCTATGCTCATAGGTTTATTGGCAATTTGAATTTTTGTGTGATTTTTCTGTTCATGGCCTTTGCTCTTTTTTCTTTTGGGAAGATATTTTTTTCCCATTAATTGTAAGAGACCTTTCTATACAAATTAAGAATTTAACCATTTGATATATATTGTAAATACACTTTTCTAGTTTATCTTTTAATTTTGTGTTATTTTAACCTGCACAAGTATTTTTTTCTCAGAGCTACCAACCTTTTCTTTTGTGATTTCTTCTGTGACTTTTATTCTTAGAAGGGCTTTTCTAATTCTTATGATCAGATTTTTTTCTTCTAATTTTATGGTTTCTTTTTTTTTTACATTTAACTCCATCTAGAAATTTTTTGGTATAAGGGAGGGTATGGAGCTAATTATTTCCTCCAAATACCATTTATTGAAATTTTTCTTCTGCACATGGCTTCAAATTTTTAGTGTGAGTTGAGCAAATTTCCCATTACTTTTATAGTAATGATTATCAAGAAGCTAATGTTATTTAAGTCATACACACTTCTGTGTTTTAATTTGTCAGTGTTTACTGTCTACCACTTTGAGCAAGGAAAGGGTTTTTTTTCTCCTTTTTTAAGAATATAAACAAGAGCCTTGTCCCATCAAAAATTTTTAAAAATAGCTTTATTGAGATGTAGTCCACATACCTCAATGCTCATAGCAGTGTTATTTACAGTTGCCAAGATAAGGAAGCAACTTAGCTGTCCACCAACAAATGAATGGATAAAGAAGATGTGTTATAAATATACAATGAAATACTTCTCAGCCATAAAAAAGAACAAAATTAATGTTACAGGGGGTGGGGAAGTGGCAAGGTACAAACTATTGGGTGTAAGATAAGCTCAAGGATGTATTGTACAACATGAGGAATATAGCCAATATTTTGGAAGAACTATAAATGGAAAGTAACCTTTAATTATATTAAAAAAATTTTTTTAATTAAAAAAAAAAAGTTCTACAGCCGAAGTATGCATTCATAAACAATCAATATAGGTTAGTTACATTTGTTTTTAAACTTTATTAAATAAATACTGTACATAAATTTTTGTGTCCTGATCTTTGGACTAGTATTATATATTAAATATCCACCTATTAAAAATGTATGTCAGTGGTTTTTAGTATATTCAGAGAGTTGTGCAACTATCATCTTTATCAAGAATTTGGATATTACTTACATTAAAATGTTACATGCAAAATGTAAATTATATATTACAACAGGAAACAAAGGAAATACTCCTTTGAAATCCTGTTAAGTGATCATTTAGAAGTTGTTATACTTTCACATATTACGTTTGTTTTTCAGGTATTTTGTTTTCAGATAAGTTTCATATGGTTCTGATTTTATTCCCCAGATAATGACTGAGTTTTTCTCATCATTTTCCCAATTTCTAACTATCATGATGTAAAATATAATTCCTGATGAGGATGAATATTCAAACATATACTCTTTTTTTTTTTCAAACATATACTCTTTAGAAGAAAAAAATTACTGTAAACATAGGATTAAACATTCATAATAAAAATGTGTTCATGTTTTGTATCATTTAATTGAATGTGTTTATTGTAGACCATTGTAGTATTGTTGGTTATAAAATTATATTTAAAGCATGTATCCTGTCTCAAAGGTCAAATAAGATCTAACGTAGGTAAGATTGCTTAGAATGAGATCTTTCACATAAATGTCTAGGCTACACTATTAAATTGAAATAATACTTAATTGTTAAATGATCCAAATAGATACCATCATATAGAACTTGGGAGAAATTTAAATTTTTAGACCAATTGCTTTATGCACTATAAGGAGTTTTCCAGATCCTTTTAAACTAGAACTCTGTTATAATAAATATGGCTAAAAATAATTATTAATAATTGAAAGGGAACTTTGCTTATTGAGAGTAATACGGTTGACTTTCTTTCAAAGATAAAGGATGGGCATGGTTATCTTAAAAGAATGCACTTGCTATAGGAGTGTAAGTAATGCCCTTTTAGCCATGTTTTCTTTTTTAATTTTTTCAAAATTACCAAGAATGATTTGAGGTTTGTTTTGTTTTGTTTTTAGAACTGTCTTTCATGTATTAATCAGACAAAAGGGAGGATGATTTCCATCACACCTAATAATTCCCTTTATACTCCCTAAATGTCTTGGTCTGCTTTCTAATCAAGCATAATCAAGATCAGTATTTTTTTCATAGCAAGTCCCTTGTAATGAAAGAGACTTGAAAGCTATGTCCCTACTGAATTACCCTCACTGGTAAACTTTATTGTAATCATAGTTGAACTGATGATATAGGAAGGTTGGTAGTATTTTTGACATAGTAGAATTTTAACAGAATTAGGCTTGCACATGTTGCTAGTTAGAATTAAAAGTAAGGAAATGCCTGTATTATGGAATACCTTTGAATATTAGTGAAATAGTTTATTACTTGACCTTTCAAGTCAGTATACTAAAATACCTATCCAGAAATGCAGTTATTGGCTTACAGCTTAGTACTTACCCCTTTCTATAGCTCTTTAATTAATGACATTACTCTCCACTCAAGTATCTGCTAAAGCCAGAAACCTGCGTGTCTTCTTCATTTGTTGTTATCATAACCCATACCTAAGAGCACAGTAAATATTCTTTATTTTTCCTTCTAAATTGTTTCCTAAAAATCACAGATCTGATTATCTCTACCTTCCATGCATGTAAACCTTTTATGATCTTCATTGCCCTTGAGAAGAAATCCAAACTCTTTGGAATGCTCTATTGGCCCTTTGTAGACTGGCCCCATTCATGCAATATATATTTCTTATTTATTCAACTTGTAGCTTAGACACTGAGCTGCAAGATGAATAAGGTCAGAGTCTCAAGGAGCTCTCAGTTTACTGAAAAAGAGAGAAAACACTGGATAATACATACAATGAAGGAATGGGTCAAAGAAAAACAAGGATTGTGAGGAAGGTGTGTTGAGGAGAAGAGGATTGTGTAAGTTGTATCAGAAAAAAAAAGCTGGGAAGGAATCCCCTGGCGGTCCAGTGCTTAAGACTCTGCGCTTTCACTGCCAGGGCCCAGATTCAATCCCTGGTTGGGGAACTAAGATCCCACAAGCCACATGGTGCTGCCAAAAAGAAAAAGAAAAGAAAAAGGAAAAAAGCTAGGAAAGAATGATTGAGTCAGATGCCTTTAAAATGACAGCTCTAACACATTTGACTTAAATATCCAGACCTCTGTCTATTGTACAAACACTAGGGAGTTTAGTTAGGCCACCTCTGCAGAAAGGCACTAGAAAAAGCATCTTAGAAGAGTATAGGTTATGGTTCCTTTCTAATAGTTCTCAAGTGTCCCTGGCTTATTAATACAAGTTTGTAAGGCTTTGCCTTTGCGGTTTGTTATATATGTGTGTCCAAAAAAATAATTTTTCTCCTCCTTTACCTTTGCCTTCTTATTCGGAGTCTAAAACAATATTTTGGAATGAATGTGGTGATCTGATACTTAAAGTAATTTCAGTCTTAGCTTCTAAAAATCTCTAATGGTTTGAAAAGATTTTCTGGCTTTGTTTTCTTTCAGCATACTTCTTGATGAAGAAGGTCACATCAAGTTAACAGGTAAAAATCCTCATTTTGTTGAAATAGTCTCTCCTCTATATCATTTCCTTTAAGGTTGATCATGGTATAAATATTAAGTAACACATGTTAAAAACTTGAATTAGAATTTTTAAATAATTAATGCAAATATTGGAACTATTAATGTAAACTTTGAAATTCAAACTTTAAACTTTACATGTGCAAATTATTGTAGGATATTTATGAATTTGATATTTATTTTGGCAGATTTTGGCCTAAGTAAAGAGTCTATTGACCATGAAAAGAAAGCATATTCTTTTTGTGGAACTGTGGAATACATGGCTCCAGAAGTAGTTAATCGTCGAGGTCATACTCAGAGTGCGGACTGGTGGTCTTTTGGTGTGTTAATGGTAAGGTTTGGGGTGTTTGGGGTTTTTTTGTTTGTTTGCTTTTGAGAATTTCAGTGGTGAATATAGTAGAAATATAAATCACTTGTTTTATTATAGAGCAATTTTAGAAGATTTGGTTGTAATTAAGATGATGCTTTTGATCTTCTAGCCTTAAGATTTTATACTTACTAATACCTCTGATTATTTTGCCTTTTTGTAGTTTGAGATGCTCACTGGTACACTACCTTTCCAAGGAAAAGATCGAAAAGAAACAATGACTATGATTCTTAAGTAAGTACTCCCTAGTGGATGTGTTTTGATGAGATTTTAAAATAAATGCTTCAAAATAAAAAAATGAGATTTTAGAGTGTTAGCTGTATAGTATAAAAAACAACTAAGAAATTCATTGATATTATGACATCAATATTATATGGTTTAAATATGAACAAACCCCATAGATCTAGAATACTCATAATTATCATGTTACTATTGAAAGCTTTACCTTTGAGATTTGGAATATGACAAAGATGCCCATTATTCTACTTCTGTTCACATTGTCCTAGAGGTACTAGCAAGTACAGTAACGCAACCAAAAGAAGTGCAGTTTAAGGTTTAAAAAGAAGAAATAAAATCGTCATTATTGGGAATTCCCTGGCAATCCAGTGGTTAATACTCTGAGCTTCCACACTGCTGGTGGCTTGGGTTCTATTCCTGGTCAGGGAACTGAGATCCCACAAGCACCAAGGCGTGGCCAAAAAAAAAGCAAAACAAAAAACTTATCATTATTAACATGATTGTGTCCATAGAAAATCCAAATCTTCATATAAATCCTTGGAATTAATGAGTGCTTGGCAAAGTTGCTGGATAAAGTGTCAATAAATAAAATCTATTTCATGTCTGTATAGTAGCAATGGAAAATGGAATTTTTTTAAAAAGATACTGTTTATAATAATATAAAAGATATCAAACCTAGGGATAAATCTAGCAGAAGTTATGTAAGAAATCTATGCAGAGAACTTAGAAAATATTATGAAATTTTAAAAGACCAAAATAACTTGGAAGATTGTACCATATTCATATTATGACAGACCCAGTGTTATTAAGGATGTGTGTTATTCAATAGAAATATAATGTGAACCACATATGTAATTTTAAATTTTCTAGTAGCAACATTAAAAAAGTAAAAAGAACCAATTAAAATTAATTGTAATATATTTAACCCAGTATATCCAAGATATTATCATTTCAACATGTGGTCAGCATTAAAAAATGATCAAGATATGATACATTATTTTTTTTTATTTGAAACTCACTGGGTTTTACACTTACAGTTTGGCCTAGCCACATTTCAAGTGCTCAGTGGCTGTATGTAGCTAGTGGCTACCATTTTGGACAGCATAACTGTAGTTTCAATGCAAATCATATTTAAATCCTATTAAGTTTTTTGTGTGAAACTTAATAAACTGATTCTAATATAATACAAAGGACCAAGAATAGCTAAAACACTGCTGAAGAATATCAAAATAGGAGGACTTGCTTTACCAAGTATGAAGCCTTACTATAACTATAATTAGGACAATATGGCATTAAAACAAGTATAGAAGATAGACTTGTGCAATAGACTAGAGAGGCAAGTAGCAGACCTATACATATATTTACAACCATTGGAAATTGCAGAGTAGTAGGGAAATAGCAGCCTTTTTTTAATAAATCATGTTGGAAAAAATGGTATTCGTATAGAAAAAAATAAAACAACTACCTCACACCAAACACAAATCATTTTCAAGTATACTATATATATTTTTTACATATATATATATATATATATAAAGGGAAAAAAGATTCTAGGGGAGAATATAGGAGGAATCTTCATGACCTTGGGATAGGAAAAGTAGTCTTTGAAACATGAGTAGGTGACATAGGGACTTTACAAAAGAGGATATCCTATGGCCAATAAGCTTATTAGAAGATACTTCCCTCATTAATCAGAAAATGCGAATTAAAACCACAGCAAGCTACAACTACATACCCACCAGAATAGCTAACAGTAAAAAGTCTGACAGTACAAAGTGCTGATGGGCTGTGGAGCAGTGGCAAATTTCATAGCTGGAAGGAATATAAATACTCATATAACCACTTTGGAAAGCAGTTTTTGGCCATTTCTTCTAAAGTCAAATATATGTATAACCTCATCCAGTAATCCCATTCCTAGGCATACACCCAGTTTATATGCATCAAGGTACTTGCACATCGAGAAACAAGTACCAAATATTCATAGCAATATTATTTATAATAGCCAAAAGGTAGAAACTAGATTGGTAACAGAAGAATGGACTAATAAATTATGGTATATTCATACAGTAGAATATAGCAGAGGTTGACTATAAATATTTTAGACTTTGTAGGCCACACACAGTCTGTCACATATTTGTATTGTTTATTATTTGTTTCTGATACTTTTAAAATGTAAAAACCATTTGTAGCTCAAAAGCCATACAAAAACAGGCTGAAGCCTTTTGCCCATAGGTGTAGTGTGCCATACAGCAAAGAAAGTGAACAAACCACAGTTACACTCAACAACTTGGGTAAATCTCACAAGAATGTTGAGCAAAAGCAATTCACACACAAAAGAATGAATACTACATAGATGATTCTATTTATAAAGTTTTAAAAGCAGACAAACAAAAGCAGAGCTTTTAGGGTCCATATTTAGATGGCAAAAGCTTGGGGCAAAATAAGGAAAGTAGTTACATTGGATGAGAGGTTCTGACAATGTTATATTTCTTGGCCAGATGACTCTTCACTTTGTGGTCAGTCATTGAACTGTTTGGGGTTTGGGGGGTTTGGTTTTGTTTTTTGCACTTTATGTTATTCTTCACAATAAGAAACATTTAAAAATATTTGCTATACAAGTGAATGTTCACTGAACCTTCATCACTCCATCTGCTCTGGCCCCTACCTTTCAGCTAATACGTACACTCTAGTGTTGAGAAAAACAAACCATTTCTTTGACGTGGCCTTTCCTTCAAGTTTCTGCAGCATCTTCCTGCATTCTTTCAACCCAAAGCCTCTTTAAAGAATAGTCTATGCTTTCCGTTACTTTTTTTTTGGCTGCTTTTATCCCACAGCCTGTTTGTTGTTCATTTCTGCCATTCCATTGAAACTTCTCTCACTATGGTCATCAGTAATTTCCTGGTTGCTTAAACTAGTGGCAGATTGTTAGAAAGGTGACTCTTTGTATCATTTGTTCTTGCAATTCATTCAACAGATGATTGAGGCCTTGCTATATGTACTTAGGATGCGATGTGAACAAGACTGAAAAGATTTTCTGTGGTCTCACAGAGCTTGCCTTCTAGTGGGGGAGACAAGGAATTAATATGTAAACAAATAAAGATAATTTCTCATAATGATAGGAGCAGTGGGGGTAATAAACCAGGGTACTCTTGAAGTGTAAGGGAAGGGGCAGGGGCAGGAATCAGTTTAGATGAGACAGTTAAGGAAGGTCTCTCTGAGGAGTATTTGACACTACTGGCCACCCCTTCCCCTCTTAGTTTTTCCTACTTTGATCTGCTTCTCCCACCTCTATAGCCATTCCTCTTTTGGTCTCTTTTGCTTGATCATTCCTTCTTTGCCTGTTTTTCTCTTTTTAATTATGAAAAATTTCAAGTGTAAATTCGCAAAAATAGAATAATACAGTGAACATGTGTATACCGATCACCCACATTCAACAGTCATCAACATTTTGCCACATTTGCTTTGTCTGTTCCTTCTTTCTTTTTTTCTTTACTGAAATATTTTAAGCATTCCAGACATGTCATTTCTCACTTACTTCAGTTTGCATTGTTAAAAAGTATGGATATTTTCTTATGTAAACTGGCAATAGTCATCTAATAGCAATCCTTAACCAGTTTTTTTCAGATTTTCTCCAAAACTGTATCCCAGATCAAGTCTGCACATTTCCTTTGGTTGTATCTCTTAAGCTTCTGTTCATCTAGAACAGTGTACCCCTATTTTTCCCCTGCCATTTACTTGTAGAACCCAAGTCATTTTTATAGAATTTCACTTTCTGAATTTATCTCGTCAAAAGATGAGACCACTTCTCAATATCTGAAACAAAAAGCATAAAGGTGATTGTATGGCTTACTATAGTAGGGAAAGTGATGCTGGTCCTTTAGAGTCTCTCCAAGCAGAATAGACAACTGTTCTTATATAGGATTTTGGGGAAGGGTGGAGTTCAAGAATTGGCAGGTTTTCAGGGCCTTTAGTGAATTGACATCATCTGTAAGAGTGTGGTTACTTGGGTGGGACTTTTGGCATTCATGTGTGGTTATTGGAGTCAGTTCATTCTTATTTGGCTGATTTTCACAGATGAAGAGCAGTTACTGATTGGTTGGTTTGCAAGAACAAAAAACAAAAAACTCTATTCACCTAGACAAGTTGTCTTTGATCAATTGAGTGGTCTGGCGGCTCTCTTGTTACCATGGTTATATGACAATTAGTCTTTTCCCAGGAGTGTGGAAGTTTTTTTATTCTCCTTGTGGTATTGTTTCACTTGTTACTTTAACCATTTTTGGTTAAACTTTTTTAAAAAACATTTATTTTTATTTTTGGCTGCGTTGGGTCTTCATTGCTGTGCACGGGCTTTCTCTAGTTGTGGTGAGCAGGGGCTACTCTTCATTATGGTGCGTGGGCTTCTCTTGCTGCAGAGCATGGGCTCTAGGCACGCAGGCTTCAGTGGTTGTGGCACACAGGCTCAGTAGTTGTGGCACACGGGCTTAGTTGCTCCGCGGCATGTGGGATCTTCCTGGACCAGGGCTTGAACCCGTGTCCCCTGCATTGGCAGGTGGATTCTTTTTTTTTTTTTTTTTGAGTGTACAATTTGGTATTTTTTTCTTATTAGTAATGTATATATGGCAATCCCAATCTCCCAGTTCATTCCCCCCAACCCTCCCCGCTTTCCCCACTTGGTGTCCATATGTTTGTTCTCTATATCTGTGTCTCTATTTCTGCCTTGCAAACTGGTTGATTTGTACCATTTTTCTATATTCCGCATATATGTGTTAATATATATTTGTTTTTCTCTTTCTGACTCACTTCACTCTGTATGACAGTCTCTAGGTCCATGCATGTCTCCACAAATGTCCCAGTTTCATTCCTTTTTTACAGCTGAGTAGTGTTCCGTTGTATATATGTACCACATCTTCTTTATCCATTCATCTGTTGATGGACATTTGGGTTGCTTCCATGTCCTGGCTGTTGTAAATAGTGCTGCAATGAACATTGGAGGCAGGTGAATTCTTAACTACTGTGCCACCTGAGAAGTCCTGATTAAACTGTTTTGGCAAGATTATTTCATAGCTCATGTATTTGCACTGCATTGCATCACATCAGGCGGCTTACAACACCATGTTGCCCCACTTTAAGTGATGAATTCCCATGGTTACAGCTGATCCCTCCATTGTAAAGTTCCCTGTCAGGCTTTCATCTAATAGTTTCATCCATTGGTAATCATTACTTGAAACAGTTATTTTATTAGGGATTTTAAATGGTGTATTTTCTATTACTCTTATTCCCTCATTTATTAGCTGGTATTTTCCAAAGCAATGAACTTTCCCTCATCAACTAGGGCTCTTTAGTTACCTTGAAATGAGGCTCAAACAAGAAAGGCAGAATAAATGCTGGATTCTTTCCTTAATTATTTCCAATTTTCAGAGCCCTAGTTACTTCCAGTGGGGGTGATGTCCAATGAGTTGGGTTTTTATGTTAGTTTTGACTTTTTCTTTTTCGTCTTTTACTATAACGAAGTCCTGGGATTTAATAAGCAGTGTGATTCAGCCAATTGCATTCATTATTTTTAATGCCCCAATTTTTCTTTTTCTGACCCCCTTTTAAATGTTCTCATTCCCCAGGGTTCCATCTCTGATATGCTTTTCTCCCCTCTGGACTCACTTTCCTGACTGACATCAGTCTTTCCAATAACTATTGAACATTTTAATTACTCCCAAATCAATCTTTCTTACCTTAATTTACCAGACACCAGACCTTTATTTCCATTTACTCACCTGTATGTCTCTCCCAAAACATATGACGTGTGACCTAACATTTTAAAACTAAATTTATCTTTGTTCGCTCTTCTGTTCCTCTTCTTATATTCCCAATTAGCAACATTTCCATGCACCCTATTTCCCAAGCCAGAAACCTAAAAATCATTCTTGATTTCTTCCTCTCTTGCACACACAAGTATTCACCAAATTCGCTTTCAAAAATATTTCACTGTCCCAGCCTTTCCTCTGCATTGCACTGCTTGCAGTTCTCAGATCTGCTATCCATGACGATCTCCTACCCACACTATAGTGCCAAGCTTCTAAGTAGAATGCCCACTGCCTACCACTGCTTCTCACTCCAGATCATTCTATACTTCCCTTGGAGTTACCTTCTTGAAAATAAATCTAGTCCATTAGTCCACTGTTTAAAGACCTCTGCCATATTCCTGTTACCGAATACCGCAGTTTCCCCTTGTTTCCGTTGTTTAACGGAACCCTAATTCTACAAGGTGTTGATAGATATTCTCTGAAGAAGAGGTGCTAGAAACAAATGTTTAGAAAAATACTGATTTCGTTACTTTAGATTTTTGAGCCTTTTATATGCATCGTATTTTATTTTATGTCTCCAACAAGGGGTAGCGTTGATAGCATTCTGCAGACTCACTGGGTTATGAAATATTTTTTGTTGTTGCTAAGTACCTAAAGAAATTAATATTATTTAGTAAAGTGTTGGGGGGGAACACTGGCCAAATGAATAGATTTTCAGCCTCTAAATTGCATATAAGGCCTTTTACAGTCTCCCATGTTAAAATAGATATCCCCAACTGTTCCCTTAGCACTTTTTACATATGCCCTTCTGAATTTGTCTCTTAATGGACTAGGGTTATCTATATCTGTCTTCCCACTGACCGTGGGGGGCTATCTTTATCTCTGTATCCTCAGTGCTAAGCAGTGTCTAGCACATACTAGCTTCAATAACAACTCACTGAATAATAAATGGATCTATTTCTGAAATAGAAATTTCTCTGCTAGGCGTTTTCTCCAGCTCTGTTATTATTTTCATGCTTACAGGATCATTGGTTTCCCTAATTTGTAGGTTGAGAAAAAGAGTAAAATTATATATTAGAGCTGAAACAGACCTTCAAGCTCATCCAGGCCAGTGGTTTTCAGACTGTGTGCCACAGACATTGTAAATGTTCTACAGACCCCTTCCCCACCAGCTCCTCTTCCCTGCAGGGCTATTAAAGGGAATGGAAGGAAAAAATAGGTATATGAAGCACATGTTCTTTTAGCAGTTTTAAATGTTGGATTTGTTAAATTCCTTTTGAGAAAGGGTTCCAAGTCTACAGTTTGGCAGCCATTAATCTAACATCCAATCCCCTTGCTTATGAAGAAGTGGTAACAGGCTCAAGGGAATTGGCTTTCCCTAGGTCACAGAGTTCTTAGTAACAGACCCAGAACTAAGACTCAGATAATCTTACTTTTACAGTAGTGCTTTTTACAAAATTCTGAAAAATGAAACAGTTCATTAGAAGATTTTGGGCCAACATTCTGTGTTCACATAAAAACCTAGATCCAAATGTTCATAGCAGCTTTATTCATAATAGCCCCAAACTGGACACAATCCAGATGTCCTTCAACAGGTAAATGGATAAACTGTGGTATATCCTTGTCATGGAATACTACTTAGCAATAAAAAGAAATGAACTATTAATACAACTTGGATGAATCTCAAGGGAATTATGCTGTGTGGAAAGAAGTTATATACTGTATGGTTCCATTTACATGGCATTCTTAAAATGACAAAGTTAGAGAAATGGAGAATAGATTAGTGGTTGCCAGAGGTTAGGAATCGGGGAGGGAAGGAGGTGGGTGTGGTTATAAAGGAGCCATTTGAGGGATCCTGGTGGTGTTGAACTATTATTGAGTACCTTTACTATGGTGGTGAATACAGGAACTTAGAAATGTGATAAAATCACATAGAACTTCACCTCACACCTGTCAGAGTAGTTACCATCAAAGAAGTCTACAAATAACACATGTTGAATGGGAATTCCCTGGTGGTCCAGTGGTTAGGACTCCATGCTTCCACTGCAGGGGGTGCGAGTTCATTCCCACGATGAAGCTAAAAAAAAACCAAAAAACATGTTGGAGAGTATGTGGAGAAAGGAGGACCCTTGTATACTGTTGGTGGGAATGTAAATAAATTAGTGCAGCTACTATGGAAACAATATGGAGGTTCTTCAAAAAACTAAAATTAGAGTCACCATATGATCCAGCAGTTCCACTCCTTGACATATATCTGGAAAAAATGAAAACACTAATTCAGAAAGATATAAGGGTGAGTCAAAAATTATCCACACTCTGGCTGTAGAATTTACAGAAGTTTCACTATAACTGGAGAATGGATAATTTTTGACTCGCCCTCGTATATGCAAGCCAGTGTTCATAGCAGCACTGTTTACAGTAGCCAAGACATGGGAGCAACCAAGTGCCCATTAACAGATGATTGGATTAAGGAGATTTGGTGTGTACATACACACACACACACAAAATGGAATATTACTCAGCCATAAAATAGAATGAAATTCTGCCATTTGCAGCAACGTGGATAGACCTTGAGGGCATTATGCTGAGATAAGTGAGACAGAGAAAGACAAATACTGTATGATATCACTTATGTGTGGAATCAAAAAATAATACAAATGAATGCATGTGCAGAACAGACTCACAGATATAGAAAACAAACTTATGGTTACCAAAGGGGAGATGGAAGGTGGGAGGGACAAGTTAGGGGTATGGGATTAACAGATACAAACCACTGTGTGTAAAATAGATAAGCAACAAGGATATACTATATAGCACAGTGAATTATGGCCATTATGTTGTAATAACCTAAAATGTAATATAATCTGCAGAAATACTGAATCACTATGCTGTATACCCAAAACTAATGTAATATTGTTAAATCAACTATACTTCAATTTTTAAAATGGCATAGAGAGTGAGTCAAAGGAAGACCACTGAAGAAAGGCACAGAGAGAGGTAACTTGTTATTCAAGATGGAGGAGTGGAGCCATGAGTTAAGGACTGTGGGATCACCTCAAAGCTGGGAAGACAAGGAAACAGGTTATGCTGTGCTCTAGAGACTCCAGGAAGGAATATAGCTCTTCTGACGCCATGATCTTCTTTTAGCCTAGTGAGACCCTGGTTGGACTTCTGAACTACAGAACTACTGAATATTCGTCTACTCCAATACTTGGACATTAGTCTGAGGCTTGGACAGTCTTCTATAAACACCTCTATCACCAGGACAAGCAACCCCAAAAGCTTGGACAACCATGAGGAAACAAAGAAACACCATGCAGGCAAAGGAGCAGGAAAAAAACCCACAAGACCAAATAAATGAGGAGGAAATAGGAAAAATGCCTGAAAAAGAATTTAGAGTAATGATAGTAAAAATGATACAAAATCTCGATAACAAATTAGAGAAAGTACAAGAAACAGTTCATAAGAACTCAGAAAAACAAACAGCAATGGATAACAAAATAACTGAAATTAAAAATACTCTAGATGCTCTAACCAGCAGAATGACTGAGGCAGAAGAACGAATAAGTGAGTTGGAAGATAGAATGGAAGAAATAAACGCCACAGAGCAGGAAAAAGATAAAAAAATAAAAAGACTAGAAGACAGCCTCAGAGACCTCAGTGATAACCTTAAACGTACCAACATTCGAATTATAGGCATCCCAGAAGAAGAAGAAAACAAGAAAGGGTCTGTGAAAATATTTGAAGAGGTTCTAGTGGAAAACTTCCCCAACATGGGAAAGGAAATAATGAACCAAGTCCAAGAAGCACAGAGAGTCCCATACAGAATAAACCCAAGGAGAAATACACCAAGACACATATTAATCAAACTAACGACAATTAAACACAAAGAAAAAATATTAAAAGCAGCAAGAGAAAAGCAACAAACAACATATAAGGGAAAACCCATCAGGATAACAGCTGACCTTTCTACAGAAACTCTGCAGGCCAGAAGGGAATGGCAGGATATACTGAAAGTCCTGAAAGAGAGAAACCTACAGCCAAGAATACTTTACCCAGCAAGAATCTCATTCAGATTTGAGGGAGAAATCAAAAGCTTTCCAGACAAGCAAAAGTTAAGAGAATTCAGCACCACCAAACCAGCCTTACAACAAGTGCTAAAGGAACTTCTCTAAGTAGGAAACACAAGAAAAGGAAAACACCTACAAATACAAACCCAAAACAATTAAGAAAATGGTAATTGGAACACACATGTCAATAATCACTTTAAATGTCAATGGATTAAATGCTCCAACCAAAAGACACAGACTGGCTGAATGGATACAAAAACAAGACCCTTCTATATGCTGCCTACAAGAAACCCACTTCAGACCAAGGGATACATATAGACTGAAAGTGAAGGGATGGAAAAAGATATTCCATGCAAATGGAAGTCAAAAGAAAGCTGGAGTAGCAATACTCATATCAGACAAATTAGACTTGAAAGTAAAGACTATTAAAAGAGACAAGGAAGGACACTCCATAATGATCAAGGGATCCATCCAAGAAGAACATATCACAATGGTAAATATCTATGCCCCCAATATAGGAGCACCTCAATACATAAGGCAAATGCTAACAGCTATAAAAGGGGACATCGACAGTAACAAAATTATAGTGGGAGACTTGAACACCCCACTTACATCAATGGACAGATCATCCAAACAGAAAATAAATAAAGACACACAAGCTTTAAATGACACATTAGACCATCTCGACTTAATTGATATTTATAGGACATTCCATCCAAAAACGACAGACTACACTTTCTTCTCAAGTGCACACGGAACATTTTCCAGGATAGATCACATCTTGGGTCACAAATCAAACCTCAGCAAATTCAAGAAAATTGAAATCATATCAAGCATCTTCTCAGACCACAACGCCATGAGACTAGATATCAATTACAGGAAAAAAACTGCAAAAAATACAAACACATGGAGGCTAAACAATTCACTATTAAACAACCAAGGAATCACTACAGAAATCAAAGAGGAAATCAAAAAGTATCTAGAAACAAATGACAACGAAAACACAACAACCCAAAACCTATGGGACGCAGCAAAAGCAGTTCTAAGAGGGAAGTTTATAGCAATACAGTCCTACCTTAAGAAACAAGAAAATGATCGAATAAACAACCTAACCTTACACCTCAAACAACTAGAGAAAGAAGAACAAAGAAACCCCAAAGTGAGCAGAAGGAAAGAAATCGTAAAGATCAGAGCAGAAATAAATGAAAAAGAAAGGAAAGAAACCATAAGAAAAATAAATAAAACTAAAAGCTGGTTCTTTGAGAAGATTAACAAAATTGATAAACCATTAGCCAGACTCATCAAGAAAAAAAGGGAGAAGATGCAAATCAACAGAATTAGAAATGAAAAAGGAGAAGTCACAACGGACACCTCAGAAATACAAAACATCATGAGAGACTACTACAAGCAACTATATGCCAATCAATTGGATAACCTGGAAGAAATGGATACATTCTTAGAAAAATACAATCTTCCAAGACTGAACCAGGAAGAAATAGAAACCATGAACAGACCAATCACAAGTACAGAAATTGAGGCAGTGATTAAAAATCTCCCAACACACAAAAGCCCAGGACCAGATGGATTCACAGGCGAATTCTATCAAACATTTCGAGAAGAGTTAACACCTATCCTTCTCAAACTCTTCCAAAATATTGCAGAAGGCGGAGCACTCCCAAACTCATTCTATGAGGCTACCATCACCCTGATACCAAAACCAGGCAAAGATGTCACAAAAAAAGAAAACTACAGACCAATATCACTGATGAATATAGATGCAAAAATCCTCAACAAAATACTAGCTAACAGACTGCAACAGCACATTAAAAAAATCATACACCACGATCAAGTGGGGTTTATCCCTGGGATGCAAGGATTCTTCAATATACGCAAATCAATCAATGTGATACATCATATCAACAAATTGAAGGATAAAAACCATATGATCATTTCAATAGATGCAGAAAAAGCTTTTGACAAAGTTCAACATCCATTTATGATAAAAGCTCTCCAGAAAATGGGCATAGAAGGAAATTACCTCAACATCATAAAAGCCATATATGACAAACCAAAAGCCAACATTGTTCTCAATGGAGAAAAACTGGAAGAATTCCCTCTAAGAACAGGAACAAGACAAGGGTGTCCACTCTCACCACTGTTATTCAACATAGTTTTGGAAGTGTTAGCCACAGCAATCAGAGAAGAAAAAGAAATTAAAGGAATCCAAATTGGAAAAGAAGAAGTAAAATTATCACTCTTTGCAGATGACATGATACTATATATAGAAAACCCTAAAGACTCTACCAGAAAACTGCTAGCACTCATTGATGAGTTTAGTAAAGTAGCAGGATACAAAATTAATGCACAGAAATCTCTTGCATTCCTATACACTAACAACGGAAGAGCAGAAAGAGAAATTAAGGAAACTCTCCCATTCACCATTGCAACCAAAAGAATAAAATACCTAGGAATAAACCTGCCTAAGGAGGCAAAAGATCTGTATGCAGAAAACTTTAAGACATTGATGAAAGAAATCAAAGATGACATAAACAGATGGAGGGATATACCATGTTCCTGGATTGGAAGAATCAACATCGTGAAAATGACTGTACTACCCAAAGCAATTTACAGATTTAATGCAATCCCGATCAGATTGCCAATGGCATTTTTCACAGAACTAGAGCAAGAAATCTTACGATTTGTATGGAAACGCAAAAGACCCCGAATAGCCAAAGCAATCTTGAGAAGGAAAAATGGAGTTGGTGGAATCAGGCTTCCTGACTTCAAACTATACTACAAGGCCATAGTGATCAAGACAGTATGGTACTGGCACAAAAATAGAAAGGAAGATCAATGGAACAGAATAGAGAACTCAGAAGTAAGCCCAAACACATATGGGCACCTTATCTTTGACAAAGGAGGCACGAGTATACAATGGAAAAAAGACAGCCTCTTCAATAAGTGGTGCTGGGAAAATTGGACAGCAACATGTAAAAGAATGAAATTAGAACACTTCCTAACACCATACACAAAAATAAACTCCAAATGGATTAAAGACCTACATATAAGGCCAGACACTATCAAACTCCTAGAGGAAAACATAGGCAGAACACTCTTTGACATACATCAAAGCAAGATCCTTTTTGACCCACCTCCTAGAATCATGGAAATAAAATCAAGAATAAATGAATGGGACCTCATGAAACTTAAAAGCTTTTGCACAGCAAAGGAAACCATAAACAAGACTAAAAGGCAACCTTCAGAATGGGAAAAAATAATTGCCTATGAAACAACGGACAAAGGATTAACCTCCAAAATATACAAGCAGCTCATGCAGCTTCATACCAAAAAAGCAAATAACCCAATCCACAAATGGGCAGAAGACCTAAATAGACATTTCTCCAAAGAAGACATACAGATGGCCAACAAACACATGAAAAGATGCTCAACATCACTCATCATCAGAGAAATGCAAGTCAAAGCCACAATGAGGTATCACCTCACAGCAATCAGAATGGCCATCATCACAAAGTCTGGAAACAACAAATGTTGGAGAGGGTGTGGAGAAAAGGGAACTCTCCTGCACTGTTGGTGGGACTGTAAGTTGGTACAGCCACTATGGAAAACAATTTGGAGGTTCCTTAAAAAACTACAAATAGAACTACCATATGATCCAGTAATCCCACTCCTGGGCATATACCCAAAGAAAACCATAATCCCAAAAGAAACTTGTACCATCATGTTTATTGCAGCACTCTTTACAATAGCCAGGACATGGAAGCAACCTAAATGCCCATCAACAAATGAATGGATACAAAAGATGTGGCATATATATACAATGGAATATTACTCAGCTATAAAAAGGGATGAGATGGAGCTATATGTAATGAGGTGGATAGAACTACAATCTGTCATACAGAGTGAAGTAAGTCAGAAAGAGAAAGACAAATATTGCATGCTAACTCACATGTACGGAATCTAAAAATGGTACTGATGAACTCAGTGACAAGAACAGGGAAGCAGATACAGGGAATGGACTGGAGAACTCGAGGTATGGGAGGGGGCGGGGGGTGAAGGGGAAACTGAGAAGAAGCGGGAGAGTAGTACAGACATATATATACTACCAACTGTAAAATAGTCAGTGGGAAGTTGTTGTATAACAAAGGGAGTCCAACTCGAGGATGGAAGATGCCTTAGAGGACTGGGGCAGGGAGGGTGGGGGGGAATCGAGGTGGGGGCGTCAAGGAAGGGAGGGAATATGGGGATATGTGTATAAAAACAGTTGATTGAACCTGGTGAAAAAAAAAAAAATCAATAAACTGCATTCTGATTAGTTTGTCTTATTTTGTTGCTAAAATATACATATTTGTTTTGAAAAAAAAATGGCATAGAACTAAATACACACACACAAATAAGTGCAATGAAAATTGGAGACATCTGAATGAGATTAATGGATTGTATCAACGTCAATATCTTGGTTGGTTGTGATATCACACTATAGTTTTGTAAGATGTTACCGTTGGGGGAAACTGGGTAAAAGGTGTGTAGGATCTCTCTGTATTGTTTCTTACAACTGATTTTGAATCCATAGTTATCTTAAATTACAAGTTTATTTAAAAAATAAAATAAATATACCTCCAAAAAATAAAATGTTATTATATGGATTTATTATTTAGAGCCAAACTTGGGATGCCACAGTTTTTGAGTCCTGAAGCCCAGAGTCTTTTACGAATGCTTTTCAAACGAAATCCTGCAAACAGATTAGGTAAATCTTTTAATTAATTTGTTTCTTTTGTGTTTGTTGGTGTTTCTTTTCTAGGGAGGGGATGGATATTTGTGTTTGTTGTGGGATTATGAAATAGTAGGACAAATGTTAAAAGTGAAGACTAAATAAACAATATATATTTATCCTTGAAATACAATTACCATTTAATCAAAACTAGTTAATTTTTGATAGGTGCAGGACCAGATGGGGTTGAAGAAATTAAAAGACATTCATTTTTCTCAACAATAGACTGGAATGTAAGTATAGAATGAAAACTTGCTTGAAATATTTTTTTATAATTAATACATGTCTAAGTCTCTCTTTTTTCCTCCAGAAACTGTATAGAAGAGAAATTCATCCACCTTTTAAACCTGCAACTGGCAGGCCTGAAGATACTTTCTATTTTGATCCTGAGTTTACTGCAAAAACTCCCAAAGGTAAGGAGAAAATGTGAAAACCCAAATATAAGACAATATATTTTTTTTTTATTGTTCAGTCAGAAAAATCTTACCTAGTATAACTCTTTATGCTATCCTCTTTTCTCCCCTTCATATAGTACCCCTGCTGCAATAACTAGATCATTAGTAAATCCTTTATAGCATTTTATAGAAGTTAAGGTCCTTGTTAAATCTTGTAGCAAATTATGCTTTGCCTTAAACTTTGATACAATTTATGTGAAAAAATTATTTGGTTGTGCATTTATTTACCTGTAGCTATGTTCACATGAAATACTCCAGCATAAACAGTGCTCTTTAAAATTCTAATATTATATGGTATTCTGGAAGTACTTGTAAAGTTCAAATCCCAAACATAACTTAAACTTTAAGATGTGATTACTTCAAAATGATTCATATCCTGTATCAGGCTTTATTGTAAAATTGCATAAACAATGACTTATAGAGAAGTGATCTTTGAAACGGTAAGCTGTATTTCATTTATTAGTATGTATATTATATGTAATGGTGTGTTTTCACTCTAATATTCTCATTTAGATGTATCACATCCCAGGTTTATCATTGACAAGCAAATAAATACAAAATATACCTCCGTATGTTTCCCATAGAGTGTATCATTCAAACCTCGCTATAAAGCTTTATAGCCAAAAGCCTAACAACCTATCTTAAGCATTGATGGGTGTTTATTTTTATAAGGCTGTCTTAGAAATTTGGATTAATACATGAACAGAATTTTATCAAATGCATAGACTGATATGCATAGAATTGATGATATATGGTAATGTTTTACCTTTCTCAGTACAGTTTTTCTTGATAGAGGAAAATATCTTACAATAGAGCAGTTCTGTATTATATTCTGCCCAGATAGGTTCTCTTAGCAGAAGTCTTCAGTATAATACTGTCACACTGATGTAAAATTCAGTAAACAGGGACTTCCTAGGTGGCGCAGTGGTTAAGAATCTGCCTGCAAATGCAGGGGACATGGGTTCGATCCTTGCCCCAGGAAGATACCACATGCTGCAGAGCAACTAAGCCCGTGTGCCACAACTATTGAGCCTGCCCTCTAGAGCCCGTGAGCCACAACTGTTGAGCCCATGTGCCACAACCACTGAAGCCCATGTGCTTAGAGCCCGTGCTCCACAACAAGAGAAGCCACCACAATGAGGAGCCTGTGCACCACAATGAAGAGTAGACCCTGCTGGCTGCAACTAGAGAAAGCACATGAGCAGCAGTGAAGACCCAACACAGCCAATAAATAAATAAATTTCTAAAAAAAATTCAGTAAACAATATATATTGCTGAAAATATCAAGCTGATATTAAAAAAGAACTTTTTGTGGAGTTGATGTTTAAGTAGATTTACCTGTTTTTTGCTTGCCTTTAGCCTTTATAGTATGTTTATAAATAATAGTGTGCCTAATTGTGTTTATATTTATGAATAACATTTATTATACTTCTATTATTTCTTTCTGTAGTGAACATCAACTATATTGCAAAAGTATTTTTCTCTTTTTGTTAATGCCAGTAGATTCCACATAAATAATTTGAATAACAATACATGTCATGTCATAAAATATATTTTAAGGACTATGTACCATGATTGTCCTAGAATATATATATAATAATTTATATATATGTATATACACATTTGATCTTTTATATGTATGATAATGTTAACTTGAGTTTAGATTTCTAGATTCTGATATTATGTATTGAGACCACTGGACTAAATTCCTTTTTCCTAAATTATCTGTAGATCAACCTTATATATCCCCCTAACCAGGAGCCATAGCATTGTTAGGTTATTATGTAGGGCTGCACTGTCCAGTATGGTAGCCAGTAGTCATATGTGGCTATTTAAATTTAAATTAATTACAATTAAAAATTTTGTTTCTCAGCCACACTAACCACATCTCGAATTCTCAGTAGCTACATGTGGCTAGGGGCTACCGTATTGGACAGCACAGATAAAGAAAAGTTCCATCACTGCAGGAAATTCTTTGGGACAGTGCTAATTTAGAGTAACATTAACCCAGTAATTCATTAATTTAGTATTTTCTTCAAATGAATTAGCTATTTTCTGGGCTCCGAGGGATGAGGATGTTAGAGTTTTGATGGCAGTAAGCCATCAGGACAGATCTGATACAGTGCCTCACTGAGTTATCCTGGAAGCACTGGGTGCCTGAGAAGTAGAATGCCAGAGTAAGGGAGAAAGGTCAAAATGGCGATAGTTCCTCCCTTAATTACCTTTCAAAGCAATTACCTTCTTAGTAACTTATTATTCTTTTCAGATTCACCTGGCATTCCACCTAGTGCTAATGCACATCAGCTGTTTCGGGGGTTTAGTTTTGTTGCTATTACCTCAGATGATGAAAGCCAAGCTATGCAGACAGTTGGTGTGCATTCAATTGTTCAGGTGAGTGAATGTCTAATTTTAAATTTGAAGTGTCATAAGATATAGTTCATTGTGTGAATAATTATGTTAGCTATGATCTGCTGACCTTAAGTGAGCAGCTTAAAATACATTTTATATCATTGATGTTACTCTTAGAAACTCCTTTCATATGCCTTTGAAAAGGTTGCATGCTCCAGAATCCTGGATACCTATCTGACTTGAAAGTGGAATTCTAAGAGGGTTGAGATAAATATCACCATCTTGTCTCTCTTGTCTCCTGTGCCTCAGAATGTTTATGAGGCCTAGTTTGTTTCATCCTCTGTGTCTGTTAGATCAGCTATGATGAGCTAAGGTCTCCTAGTTCACTGATGCTTTAGAACAGGAGTGAGGAGACTTTTTCTATAAGGACCAGATAATAAATACTTGAGCCTTTGTAGGCTATGTGGATCTCTGTTGCGACTACTCAACTCTGCCATTGTAGCGCAAAAGCAGCCATAGATTGAACATGGCTGTGTGCCAATAAAACTTTATTTAGAAAAACTGGTAGTGAACCAGATTTGGCCCACAGGCCATAGTTTGCCAAACTCTGACACAGAAATATATAAGAAATAAAAATGAACTTAAATCTTAAGTTTTCCAAGTTTTGTGTCCTTGTTCTTTTGGAGCCCCCATTGTCCTTAGGAAGAAATGCTTGTGGATACTGCGTTAGGGTAGCTACCTCCTTATCCCATCTGTTGATCAGAGCAGGAGAAAAAGGAGCTACAGAATCAGGTTTCTGAGTGTGTGTGTGTGTAACAGGCGATTGCACTACTAAATTAAATGTTATTAGAGGAACACAAATAGTACAAACTGTTAGATTAATTTCTTCCCATCACAGTGTCATGGAAAGATAAATTTAATTCATCTTCCTAATCAAAGAGGGAATTAGATATATCTTTTGAAGCATTGAATTGTTTTTAGGGTATAATTAGTGCTTGAATTTGATGATTAAGTTGCTTTTGCAGTGCAGTTTTTTTCAGAAGTCTGTTATCTTGTTTTCCACTTTCTAGAAAACCAGTTTAAACATTGGTTTTTGAACAAAGTTCATGTTGAAATAGTTTGTCCCTTTTACTATAACAAGCATATGATGAATTCTATGGAATATATGTTTATGATTTCTATGTGGTACATCTGAGACAAGAATCCAGATGTTCTAATTCTGAATCCTCCTAAATCTTTTCTTTTATACCAGAGGTTTCAAACGGCTCCCCATTTGCAAAGGTAGGTCAAAGACCTATAGCCGTTTGGGGAGTAGAATGGGGCATAGTCACAGGCAAGGCTGTCGGCCCCTTATCATGTAGCTCTGTGTTTCTTGTTGTACATACTCAGTTTTTTCTTTTTAACATAAGCTTTTTTAAAAGGCATATTTCTTCTGTGTATTTTATCCTAGACACCTCAGAAATACACAGTTGTAGAAGAATAAATGCAGTAAAGATTCATTTTTAGGTTTACTAAATTCATTTATGTTTATAGTTAAGGTCAACAGTGCACGCTGAGTAATGATTCCCTATTATGTAATGTACCAAAGTTATTACAGAGCTCTTCATCAATTTATAATTGTGTTTGTAGCAGTTGCACAGGAACAGTATTCAGTTTACTGATGGATATGAAGTAAAAGAAGACATTGGGGTTGGCTCCTACTCCGTTTGCAAGAGATGTATACATAAAGCCACAAACATGGAGTTTGCAGTGAAGGTAAGTGTTTTTAGATTTAAAATGCAACTCTAACAGTTCTTATTCATGCATGCTAGTACCAGTTAAAAATTATACTCTTCTTGGGTAGGTGTGCCTTTTGTTATAAAAAGGTAAGCTAATTTAAATGTCTGGCTAGTGATTTTCAGGGATCTTAATCTGGAACCATAGATTCCCCTATGAGCTCAAAAGGTAGAGCAGCATACATCCATTTTGCACAGGGAAATACCAGTTCACAACTGACCCGGTTTTTAGTACCACCCTATTTACTCTCAGAAGTCCCCCATTTATGGTCAAGATGTCAGGGAGTTCCTCGAAATTATATACCAAATTTTGTATGTTTACATTTTTATGGCAAAAATGTTCATAGCATCCTTCATGTTTAAAAGGATCTGTGAACCAGTAAAAGAATAGGAACCACTGTCATAAAATATATTATCATTAGCTGTTTTAAGTTCATCAAGTGTCCTAAGACAGTAAGAATTTTCTAAGCCAAAAACCAAGGCACATGCCTCTATGATAGTTTGAGTCCAAACCTTTAGTTATAAGTGAAGAAATACTACATTCAAGTTTCTGCCTTTTCTTGGGATGGAATCCTCTTCTCTCCCATCATGGACAATTCAAGTAATGTCTAAAGCTTTCAACTTGCCTTGAACCTTAGAACTAATCTATAAGTATGGGTAGCTCATGTTTAGTTAGTGGGGAAAGTGGCATTAATTATTATTACTTCTATCCTTCCACCCATCTGTCCATTTATCTAGATCTAGTATGATTTTACTGTATAAAAATAAAAATAAATGTGCTTTATTTATTCATAGCAAATATCTGGGAAGACACACACACAAAAATTGCTGCTGCTATTTTAAACTTGGATGTAATTGTTTAAAAAAGTCATCAGTGTCTGTAAGGCTTTCCGTCAGATGTAAGGATGAACCAAAGAAATACATTTTAATTTGCTCTTCTACTCAGTGAATTCTGGGGTACATAGAAATTTTCAAATTACATACATGGAAGGAGAGAATGTGAACAATGTACTTCGTAAGCAAGTTAAGAATGTATCTTGCCTCCATAAACTCTTCCACCTATATGTGGATTCTTGTGACTTAGATTCCTACAACCAATCCTAGCACAACTTGATTCTACTGAAATTACTATATATCTAAGATTCACAAGCACAGTTATGAATATAATGTAAGCTGGGCTCAGATTAGTGGATCAGAGAGAATGTTGCCCAAAATAAAACCTCTCCAATTCCCTGGAGGTCTAGTGGTTACGACTTCGCGTTTCTACTGCAGAGGGCATAGGTTTGATCCCTGGTCCGGGAACTAAGATTCCACAAGCAGTGTGGTGCAGCCAATAAATAAATAAATAAAAGTAAATTTTAAAAATTAAAAAATAAAATCAAACCTCCCAATGTGTTCTGGTTTTCAGAAGCCTAGCCCCAAATCATCTCCCTTGAGTTAGCATGTCTATGTCTATTCCATGTACCTTTCCTCTTAATCATCCATTTGCCTGATTCCACACTATCATTTGTAATTGATCACAGTGGACACCTGTATGTTTGTCTTCCCTGTTCTCCAAATAAAGAACTGTTTTCACAACTAAATCCATTTCAGATAGCAGATATGGCTCATATTGAGAGTTGCAGGTGCTTTCCTAGGATGCTGGAGCATTTGGGTATTTATTGCATACATTAATTACTAAACTGTCTTAAAACTGAAAGTATGAAGGTCACAAAATTTGTTTCAGACCGCCTTTTGGATGAAATGAAAGCAAAACTTGTTGCCTTTTTAAAAATATATTACTTTAACAGATTAAAATATTAGGAGAAGTATTTTTAAGAAGCAGCTGACATAAAAGGGTTGGAATGCTAAGTTAGTATTTTAAAGGGCTTTATTGTAATAATTAAACTTAATTCTAGCCAAGTAGAATTCTAGGTATGGTATTCTGCTTAGTTTTCTGCCTAGCTTCAAAAATAAAGCTTATTCTACTTATGAATTAATTTTTTTACAAGTACCTTATAACTAACAGGATATTCCATTGAAGCATTTTATTAAAGAAAGTAAATTCAATAAACAAATGCTAGTGGTGGTATTATAGACACATCCTGCTCTTAATTATCTATATTGATAGTATTTAGAAGTTAACTGAGTTCCCAAAGGTCTAAGACATTCAAGGCTGGAAGAAAGATATGTTAACTGTGTTCTTGGTACCTTTTCTTGAGGCTTTTGAGTTTTTTTTAAATCCTAAACTTGCTAAAAACTTAAACTGGACAGACCTGGTTTGAATGTGACTCATGGTGTAGAGTTTACTTTACAGCCTTGTCATCTTGTAACAAGACTGTAAATTTCAAATTTTGATTAGACAGTCTGGCCAGGTACTTGAATAAAAATGGTTGATAAATGGCTTATAAATACAGTGATTACACAAAATAACACCTAAGTAAGTAGCTGTAAATATTTAAGGTTTATACTGTATAGTTCATGCGATTTTATGGTAAATATTTGCCTTTTAGATTATTGATAAAAGCAAGAGAGACCCTACAGAAGAAATTGAAATTCTTCTTCGTTATGGACAACATCCAAACATTATTACTCTAAAGGATGTAAGTAGATTCTTTAACATGGATCGTTTAAATCAGTTGTCTAACTCACATTTGGAATGTTTTCAAATATCATGTGGTAGACAAACAACTCGACATAGTAAAAAAAATAAATTAGAGGGCAACATATATAGCATAATTTCAGTTATAGAGAAGAATATGTCTGTATAGTTAATTTTTCTGCCTTTAAGAAGAAAAGTGTTACTGACATTATTGCTTTTAATTTCAGTATTTACTGGAACACTTGGGTATTAATTGTGTTCAGGACTGACTAGTCTCAGGCTCCATAGGCTCCCCAAACTGTCTTGCACAGTACTGTCAGAGAGAGCTGTCCCTTATGTCTAACCATGTTACTTCCCTGCCTACAGTTCATGCTCCCCATCACCTCTGGTCCCTGCATTCCTCTGTCTGTAGTAGTTTTCACACTTCCTCACACACCCTATGCTCCAGCCATGCTCAAGTTATGTACAAATTTTTTTTAACATGCCTCGTTTTCTTCTGCTGCTCTGTCTTTGAATTTATGAATTTACTCAATTGAGAACACCATTTCCCTTTTTTGCCTGGCTAACTACCATACATCTAAGACTTAACTAAGACATTACTTCCTTAAGGAATCCTGCCCTGTCCATCACCATCCCCAAGACAAGTGAAGTTTCCTTTCCCTGCTACCTATGGCTTTCATCATAACAGAGGTGTTGGCAAAGGGTGCGAACTCCCCAGGCAGCAATAAGTCCTCTCTTGCTGATGGTGCTCACATAGGCTCAAAGGCCGTGTCTGGGTGTTGTAGACCAGAAATGTCACGTGGCCAACTAAGCCAGAGGGCTCCTAAGGTACCTTTCACCTCTGAGGTTTTGTGAATCCCAATGTTTATCCTCCCTTCTCCTTGCTAACCGAGACTCCAATTTCCTGAGAATAATTTATCACTATTCATTGTTAGAGGAGAACGTTAACTTAGACCATTAAAATGTGAAGCTGTTTCACTTAAGTTGACTCTTTAATTAATATAACCTCCAAGAATCCAACCATGTAAATTAAAAAGGAAATGTAGAAAATACTTTCAGCCTTGCCTGGGGAACTCCCTAAGCTGTTGCTGTTTTTTACATCTTTGTTCATTCCTTCATTTCAAATTCCAAAGTCTTTAAAATATCCCCACTTTTTTTTTTATCCCCACTTTTGTTACAGCATCTCCAGCATTTTTTAAAACTCTTATTTCTATGTCTGTTTCTCCCTACTAGAATAAAAACTTTGAGGGTAGGTATCTTGTTTTCTCCATATTTGGGGCCCCAGTACATGGTACCTCTTAGGCAGCTAAACAAAGCTGTGCAGTAACTCTCTGAGAAGAGGGGAATAAAAGGGCCTGAAGTTTAAGGAGAGGGTTCTTTCAGTTTGGGATTGCTGAGAGTACAAATCCAAAATTACAGTGAGCTTTCTTTTTTTACGTTAGGAGTAAATTGGTATACTTCTCTGTGGTTGAATAGAATTTCTCTTTGCTACTTAATCTTCCTACTTAATTCTTGCCACAGCTTGTCTTTCGATTTAATCAAAATCAGAATATTTCGAGGACCTCCCTGGTGGTCCAGTGGCTAAGATTCCATGCTCCCAATGCAGGGGGCCCGGCTTCAATCCCTGATCAGGGAACTAGATCCCACATGCTGCAACCAAGAGCCCGTGTGCTGCAACGAAGATTCCACATGCTGCAACTAAGACCTGGTGCAGACAAATAATTTTTTTAAAGCAGAATAATTCATTGTACTGTGTATATAAATATAGAAGTTCTGCAGTTTCAGAAATTCCAGAAAAATCACAGCAGCATGTCTTTTTACCAGTCCCTCTCGTCATTAGTAGGTAGAAAGATCAAGAGGAACACACCCTAAGAGCAGAAGTTCAGTGCCCCTTCAGATACCATACCCATAGTTATCTTGATTGCCGTGAGTTAAGCTTCACAGACGGAAATTAAAGATTATTTTCCTGACATTCAGTCTTATCAGTTCCTATTTTAATGTATTTATGTGTATAAAATTGTTTGCAAATTTTATATCCTTCAATGGTTGTGATAAGTAAAGTTTTCCTTGAATATAAACTGAGTTTTAATTTCTCTTTACTATGCCAGACTTTGTGCTGAGCACATGTAAAGCTTCACATAATGTTTTACATTTTGGTGTTGAATTTTACAGGTGTATGATGATGGCAAATATGTGTATGTAGTGACAGAACTTATGAAAGGGGGTGAATTGCTGGATAAAATTCTTAGACAGAAATTTTTCTCTGAACGAGAGGCCAGTGCTGTCCTATTTACTATAACCAAGACTGTTGAATATCTTCATGCACAAGGGGTAAGTCTTTTTAACATTTTAAATATATATATATACACACACACATATACATATACATATATATATATACACCTTATAAAATTTGGCATAAAATACCAACTACCTTTTTTTCTTACCTTTTCTTTCTTAATGTTTGAGCTGAAATTACAAAGGTAGAAGTTAGTTTATGGATGTAATGGAAAATAACTATATTAGCTTAATTATTGCACTGTTCTTCCTCTATGTAGACTTCTCCTGTTGAGCTTGAAGTCCTTTTTTTCTTTAATTTTATTTTTTAACTTTTTATTTTATATTAGAGTGTAGTTGATTAATAATGTTGTGATAGTTTCAGGTGTACAGCAAAAAAAAGTGATTCACTTATCCATATACACATATCTATTCTTTTCCAAATTCTTTTCCCATTTAGGTTGTTACATAATATTGAGCAGAGTTCCCTGTGTTACACAGTAGGTTCTTGTTGGTTATCCACTTTAAATGTAGCAGTGTCTACATGTCATGAGCTTGAAGTTCTACTCTGAAATTTTAGCTTGTTTATAAACATTGAATTCTTATGCTTCCCAAGAAGTGAGTGAGATTTTGTGACCTGGCAGACATTGTTTTTGCTGGGCCATTGTGTACTCTTGAGAACTGGGCCCATTTCGAGTTTAGAAGTGAACCAGAGAGTCATGGGTTGTATTCACTTGTAAAAGGAAATCCTTCAAACAGATGAAGCCAAATAGCCACTTGGTTTCTGGCTGATGGGTGCTCTCCTCCTTTCTTCCTGCATACAGATTTTTAGTAAATGGCAAAAAAAAAAATCACATTTTTAAAAGAAGAGAAGTCTGGGAGGGCAGGGAAACAAAGGAGAGATGAGGGGAGGGAGGAAAGGAGAATAGCGGAGACACGAAGAGGAATGGAAGGCAAGAAAAGAATGAGATCTTAAGGAGTTTATTTTCAATACCTTATTCTCGTTTTCTCTGTCTTTGCCCCTAGAAGCTAACAAATGAAGTGTGTTAATTTAATTCTAGAGCTTCTTGACTTGTAGCTGCTCAAGATTTGCCTAGTACTGGGACTGGAAATTAGTAGAACTCAGTTTTCACTGAAGAATTTGTAACTTTGCAGTCATCTTACTCTTCTATGTTCTTTTCTCAGTGCCTCAGCGATAGTTATAAAATGGCCTGGAGAAAGAGTGTTGTGGATGTTAAGACCTAAAAGTGAGGTTATTGATTAGAACATAGACTCAGAATTTGGTGATAGAGAAAACACGTTAGTCAAATAAGGAGTGTCAGAGAGGCCTATGATAAAAGAAGCATTCAAGTAGGTGATTAAAGGGGGAAAATAATACAAACTCTAAAGGAATGGTATCTTTTTGTGTGTGTGACATTGTTACTTGGATATCAAATAAACAGTACTTAAGTAAATTTGGGGTTTTTTTTTCCATTTTACTCCTAAACCCCATGCCTGTTCCGTTGAGCCTGTCCGTACATGTTTGTTTTGTTTATCCATTGTACATGCCATTCCCTCTACTTAGAATGACTACCCCCACTCTTCTGGCTTGTTCATTCTGTTCTTCAGATCTTGGATCAGTTGTTACCTCCTCTAGAGACCCTTCCTGACCCTCCCAAGTTATGCCCCATCTCTCACCTATTTATTCTCTGCCTCCCATGCTACTGTTTAAGTTCCTGGCATGTAAAGGCAAGGATCTTACGGGTCTTGTTTACCAAAGTATCTGCAGCTCCTTGTGTAATACCCTGGTACATGATAGACATTAAATATTTGTTGAACAGCGAATAACCTGGAGACAGATATTACTGCTATTTGCATTTTTCCTTAATCTGCTTACTTAATTGGACAAAGAGGGGGCAGGTAAATATGTTCTTTCTCCTCCTCTCCTTGCCCCAGTCTGTGTTAGAGTTACACTTACACTATCAGCATTTTATAATGTTGGGATAATGTGAAGGTCAGTATCCATCATCTTGTTAAGTGCATTGCTTGACAGTTTGTGAATAAATAATTTTCCATAATGGAAATGTATTGTTAATGCACCTCTTTAATTTGTATTTCAATTAGGTGGTTCACAGAGACTTGAAACCTAGCAACATTCTTTATGTGGATGAATCTGGCAATCCAGAATCTATTCGAATTTGTGATTTTGGCTTTGCCAAACAGCTAAGAGCAGAAAATGGTCTTCTCATGACTCCTTGTTATACTGCAAATTTTGTGGCACCAGAGGTAATTGTGAAAGAATTTGCTTGCAGTATTTCAGTATATTTAAAAACTCATTTACTGTGTTTAATATACAATATTTAATTGTTTAATTGAAGAGTTACTGAGCAAATATTATTAGAAGAAAATGTCAGCCCTTCTTCTTCTGTTGGTAGTTCATCCTGTCATCAGTCCATTACTACCTATAATCCTTTTCCTGCCCTGACTTCTGTCTTTCTGCATAATCACACATCTGTAGCTAACTGCTATCACTAACACTTTCTGTTTGCCAGTGCATGGAGTTAAATGGAAACTAGCTTATTCTTCCCCTCTCCTAATACCCTTCGAATTTGCTGGTTTTGCCACCATCTTCCTGAATTTCTAAGGCTAAAACATCATGGACTCTTCTTGTCTTTAGCTGTATAACGAGTTACTATCTCTGTTAACCCCTACAACCAGTTAGGGGTTCTTCCGTTCACAGAACTGCCATCCTAGCCCCTGCTTCCCTCACCACACCTCTAGATGACTGTCGCAGCCTAGGTGCATGTTGCTCCCTTTTATTGTTCTGTGATCAGTCCACAAAGAAGCTACAGAGCTGCTGAAGTCTTCCTCAAGCACTGCTTTGATCAGGTTGCTTCTTTTCCTAAGAAATTGTAGTTCCTCATTGTAGCAACTCTAAAATCCACTGCTTTGCCCTCAAAATTCCTTGCCTTTTCATTATCACTATGTAAAAATTTTAACTACAAACAAAAATAAAAAATAATAGTTAATCCTAATATAGAGCTTATGTGCCAGGCACATTTATTAATGGATTTAATCCTCACAGATATAATTTATATATAATAATTCATTCTCATAACTATGTAAGGTGAGTACTTTTATTCTCATTTTATAGGAAACCAGGTGCACAGTGAGGGATGATGTCATTTACCTGTGGTTAGGTCTAGATTTGAGCCCAAGCAACCTGGCTGCAAAGTCTATGCTTTTACCATGTGCTAGATATTTCACAAAAATGATAATAGCTGATAATGTTAGGATAATTGGATTATAGAGTTGGATTCCCCCGTTTTCCAAACTTTTTGTAGTATTGTTACTTTTTATTTTTATTTTTTTTATTTTTTATTGTTACTTTTTAGATAGAAAAATATTTTTAAAGATTGAGTCTCTTCTCCCGGTGATACTAGAACTGATGAGGGACAGATTTTTTTCCTTTTTTGGTCTACATATCCACAGCCTCTGACACACATTGATGTCCAATCATGGCCCCCTAATCCAGCCATCTCATTTTTCCTCATGATTGTTTCCTGCTTCATATAAGCAGTCTGTTCTTAAAGTCACCATGTAGCTTTTATGCCTTGGCACATTGGAATGTTTTTTGCTTCAGACCCTGCCTCTAAATTCACCTTCAGGAAATCTTCTGTGATCCTTAGACTGACCTCTTAACTCTTTGTCTCCTCTTTACTATTTAGTGGTCCAGGTTAAAACTTTAAAGTCCTCCCCAAATCCTCCTCTATTATTTCTCCACTTTCAGTCTGTGACCATAGCCTTTCCATTCTGATTCCTAAATACTTTAGACCCCTTTTCCCTTACCCTATACATCCAATCTCTACTAAGGCCTTCCCATTTTATCTTTATGTCTTTTCCTCTTCAGGTCCTGCCTTAGTACAGATCCTCACAGCCTTTCACTTAGTTTGCTACAAATTGCCTCCTATGGGGTGGCCTGTCTCCATTCTCTTTTCTTGCCAGCATTTCCTCTATACCTTGAGTAATCTTTCTGGTATACACATCCACTTACTTTATTTTCCTCTTTAATGCTTCAATGACATCTGATTGCCAGCAGAGAAAAAAAAAATCTATATTCCTTAACAAGTTATTTACAAAAAGCTCTTCAGGGCAATCCAGCGGTTAGGACTCAGTGCTTTCACTGCTGGAGCCCGGGTTCGATCCCTGGTTGGGGAACTAAGATCCTGCAAGCCGTGTAGCGTGGCCCAATAAATAAGTGAATAAAAAAAAAAAAAACAAAACAAAACCTTCAGTCTCTCTAGTATCCCCTGTCTGGAAATCTGGCCACACTGTACACTGTACTTGCCTGTCACTAAGCAGGCTCTGCTCTCTTGCCTCTGCCCTTTGAGTGTCCTCTGCCCTCCCCCACCTCTTCACTTTGTCTCCTGAGTTCTTACTTATAGGCCCAGTACAAGCCGGCTGCCTCCTAGCCTTCCCTCTCTCTCCATATCAAGAATGAATTGCTTCCTCATCTTTATACCCATATCCTTTAGACATAGTTTTGTTAAAATAATGATCATGTTGAATTGTTAACTACATATATGTTTATTCCTTTGCCAGATTGTGATTTTCTTAAGGAAAACAGTTTTATATTTGTCATAGTTTATGCCTGATAATAGTTGATAATTATTAAATGCCTGAGTAAATCAAATTATATATATATATAAAAGTACAGTTTTGCACTATACCATTTATACTAAGTTATGTTTTCTTTATTGTTTTATGTTAAACATTTTTGCAGCCCCATACAAAATATAAATAGATTTAAATAAGAAATTTACCTTAAGTCTATTTTTATAGTCCTCTGTGTTCCATGGCAGCATTTAATAAATTAATTTGAATGTCAAAACTTAAATTTATATGTGAATTATTAGTAGTAGAAGATTCCAGAATAGGATTACTGTATTGCCTTGTTTGTTAATCATGTTCTGTTTTTTTTGTATGCATTGATTTAGGAGCTATAATTCAGTTCATGGCCTATCCAAATCTGTATAATAAACAGCAGTGTGTTAATACTAATTTTTACTTTTTCTAGGTTTTAAAACGACAAGGCTATGATGCTGCTTGTGATATATGGAGTCTTGGTGTCCTCCTCTATACAATGCTTACTGGGTGAGTGTGTACCATATGTTGTAAGCATTTATTTATCAATATTTTGTTTAAATTATCTAGATTTATTTTTTTAATCTCTATGTTGTAATATCTTTCCATATTTTCTCATGTTTAACAGTACAATCTATATATATTACATTTATAGCTATATCATTACTGTTTTCTATAATGTACTATTATTAATGTCTTGAGGTTATAAGTTGATTTTTTTCCATATCTTTTTTGTATTCTAGTTATGTCATAAACATATACTGTTTTAAATATTTTATTCTATAATGTGTCATATCTTATCTATATTATTGTATGTTAAATCTAAATTAATACTTCATAACTTATACCTTGACCTGGTACTTTATGAAGCTTCATGTTGTTGAGATTTTTTACTTAAGTAGATTTGAATAAAGTATTACATTAAATGAACTAGTTAGAATACTTTTGGATACTGAAAATAAATATAAAAATTACCAGCCAAAAAAGAAATTTTATTCATTAGTATTTTAATTCTATTATAAATTAGTTACACTCCATTTGCAAATGGCCCTGATGATACACCAGAGGAGATATTGGCACGGATAGGCAGCGGAAAATTCTCACTCAGTGGTGGCTACTGGAATTCTGTTTCAGACACAGCAAAGGTAGGTATGGCTTCCTATTAAAAGCCTTTGAGAAAATAATTTTTCATAATCTCTAGTGAGAAAAAATATCAGTTAGGAACTTGTTTATAAAGTAGTATTGAAATGATGTTGCCAAATAATTCGAACTCAAAAATTGACCACTTACTCTGTTTCTTTCCCAGAATATGTTGGTTTTGCTTTATTATCTGTGTATCTCAAGCTACTTCCTACTGATGAACATGATGAATAATAACAGTGGTGGTCTTCGAGATTTGTGTGTTTCCTCTCTGCCTCACACTGCACTTTACCTAAATTATCCCACTTAATTCTCTGAACAACCCTATAAAATAGATGGTAGTATCACCATTTCACAATAGGAAACCAAGGCCCAGAATTTTAGTGTGATCTTATCCGCATTTACCACGCACATGTGGGTGGTTCAAAATAAATAGCTAATTCCAGAGCCCTTGTTCCCTAGAATAACTACACCATGTTCTATTTTTGGTCCATGTTATGAAGAAAGGGGTCTGTCTTTTTCACAATAAACAGTAGTTTAGTTTTATAGTGTCTGCTTGAAATCCATTTGAAAAGGCTTTGTCACTGGAAGACCTGCTATCCCCTGAATAACGCTGATTTGCTTTCTTACTGCTCTAGTTTAACTTTATTTAGAGAAAGAAATTTTTTTTAAAAAGAAGAGCAAAGTTTTTCATTTCCAAATGAGGAAAACACAGAGGAGATGAGGAAGATACATACTGGTAAAAAGTGCTTCTTCATTTTTCTTAGAGGTAGATGCTTGAGTTGAGAAGATTGCATTAGTAAATAAGGTATGTCAGAAATTTATATAGATAGTTTTGGCATAGAGATGAAGCCTCAGTTGACTAGTTTAATGTCTGTGTAGATAATACTTAGTTTTGTAACTGTATTTAAAATGATATGTTAGCCTTCCCCTTTAACAGTAAAATTTCTTAAACCAGGTAGTTCATTTTTCTGGGTACTTGTTTACTTTTTAATTCACGTATTGAGCACCTACAGTGTGCTTAATAAGTGACGGTTCCAGGGATAAAAGATGTGACTCAGGTGGAATTCCTGATCTCGGAGAGCTCACAGTCTAGTTGGGAGATGGCCAGAAATACACAGTACAGTGTCACATGTGGTGTTACAGTGCTCTGTTTTCTATGCTAAAGAACTTCACAGACGATGCTTGATCAGAAAGATTTCAGGGAAAGCTTTCCAGAGGCAATGAAGGGATTTGCCAGGCAGCTTTGGAAAGCAGAAGGATGTAGTCCATCCCAGGCTGAGGGAGCAGCCTATGCATGGTCCTGATGGCATGGGAGGGGCAGAATGCCTCCAGGGCAGTGCAAGGAGTTTGATATGACTAGTACAGGGTACGCATGAGAGGGTAGCCTGTGAACCCAATTATGAAAGGCTTTGTCAATCATGCTCAGGATTTGGGGCTTACCCTAAGCATTGGGGAACTGTTGAAAAATACTAAGCATTGTAGTGATCAGATTTTCCTTTTTCATGGAGTAGTAATTCTTACCCATTGGAGTTCGCCACAAACTTTGTAACGATTGGTTGTCAGGCATATCAAATAATATTACTACAGAAAGTATCAGAGTTTACACATTGCCTGCTTTTTTAGTAAGTTAAAGCAAGTCTGGGTATCTGTAATTTTTTAATTTGGTTCTTACTCAGTTGCATTTTATTATGCTTTTTTTGAGGGAAAGGCAGGTGAGGATGAGTACAAATAGAGCACAAAAAATTGCATCCACCTCACAGCCTAGCTTATGAATGCCACGTGATTATTAATAACTTCTGCTAATTTGTCCAGTTAAGACCTGTGATTACAAGCATAATGTAATACCGTGAATACCCACTAAATTGGGAAGTAGAAAAAAAGTAAAAATAACACTGTAATCTTTAGGGGGAGCATTTAGAGCCCTCCAAGTAATTCCTATTATTGAACAGTTATGTACTGCTTTTCAGTATTACCAATAGCACAGAGAAGTTAAGTAACTGAAAATTACTTCAAAATAAACCCACAAAAATGTAGAAAACTCAGAATATCTGAGGGAAAAAAAAGCCAGAAGTCCTTAAAGATACATAAAATGTGGCAAATTTACCCTTTGTAATGCACCAAAATTACTGTTACTCAGGGAGGAGAAAAAGACTTACGTTTTTGCCTTTTTTTGTTTTATTTTAGCAAATTGTCATGTTGTCTAAATTGCTTTGTACCCAAAAGTCTGCTACCAGGAAAAGATAGTGTCATAGAAGCCAAGGAAGAATACTCAACAGTATCAGGTGCTATAGAAAAACAAATAAAAGGTTTAAGCTTGTTTTATTATTCTTTTTCCCATTACAGGACCTGGTGTCAAAGATGCTTCATGTGGACCCTCATCAGAGACTGACTGCTGCTCTTGTGCTCAGACATCCTTGGATTGTCCATTGGGACCAACTGCCGCAATACCAACTCAACAGACAGGATGCACCGCATCTAGTCAAGGTGAGCAGCCCATTCGGGCACTGTGTGCTACATGTCCTCCAGGAGAGACTATGAGACGCCCTGTCTGTACCACAGCACCTTGCCCTTTCACTTTGCCTCTCAACCTGCATCCAGTTCTTGTGTGGGAATCTCTTATAATGGGCAATTAAGAAAAGAAAAAGTCAAGGCATGCCAAAATATCATAATAAAACTAGTTTAGGAATGATTTCTGAATTTACCGATCAGATAAACTTTATGGATTTCCTAACTTTTCTTTGTACTTTTCTTTCTTATGCACAACCCAAAGCAGACTCTTTGAGGTTGTCAGCAGTGGCAAAACATAAGTTCCAAAACAACATGCCTTGCTGACTCTCATGATAAAGGATTGCAAAGGAAAAAAAAATTAAATAGTCCTGAGAAAAGCAAGGACTGCTTGTTATGAATCCACCCCTGTCACCTCTCATCGATAATTTCAACCTCCCACATTGGGCTCTTCAATTTTAGTTAAATCAGAGGATTTGACCAGTGTGGTTGTTTTTATTAGGAGCCTAATGAAATCTCTGTAAATTTGCATAGGAAGAAATGATCTGGGAAAAATTCATCACATATTCTATGTACAAGTGACTACCCATTGTCATTATTTGTGACCTTTCTTTCCTGGTTTCAGGGTGCCATGGCAGCTACATACTCTGCTTTAAACCGTAATCAGTCACCAGTTTTGGAACCAGTAGGCCGCTCTACTCTTGCTCAGCGGAGAGGTATTAAAAAAATCACCTCTACAGCCCTGTGAAGTGACCTCAGTGAGATATTTGGTACCATGGTGTAAGCTGATAGCACAAGTTCTGGCGACAGGTAGCACATATTTGAGAGACACCTGCAAGCACACACTGTCCCAGCTGGTACCCATAATGCTGCTGCTCCTGCTGCTGCTCCCGCTTTTGTCTCTTCTCGCTTTAAATGATTGTTAGCAAGTTAGATTTTCCTGGAGCTTCGGATGAAATGAAAATGGAAACATGATGAAGATATATTCACTGAATCAACAAGAAGAATAATGAACATATGAATACCACCTAAAAATACACTGAATAAAGTACTCTACACCACATAGCATTATTTTTATAGGAAATATTTCATGTCCCTTAAATATTCTTTGTTAGTTATAGGGATGGACAATTTATGTTAAGCACTTAGCTTAAACAATCCGTTTATATTAGCACTGTATCCCTTGTGCCATCCAACATTTTGTATGTTTTTGTAAACAGTTCATATACAGTACATTTCTGTACTGCTTTCTTTAATGTATACATGCCTTGTTTAACTTGGAATCTATTATTAATCAATTGACTATTAAATCTGGTTAAATAGTTCACCTGGATTAACAGTATTGTTGGACAGCCCTAAAAATGGCCAGATTGTAGAACAGCTGTTGAATGTAATACTTCCAAAGTGTACATATCTTTCCCCATGTCTGTTTCACTGGTTCGTTCGTTTGTTTCTTAAAGTCAGGTGCTCTGTCAGGCTAACCTAAAGAGCTGTTACGGTAGAGAACGTTATCGTGTGTGTGGTATGACATCAAGAGTACACCTGTGAAGTTAGGCCATATACTTTGCAACTCCTTAGGGTCTTTTTTCCTTAAGGAAGTAGTCCTTGCACTTTTAATCTTAAATAGTATTCATCCGTAGTATTTGGCATAAATTTGGGATTTTTCCCAATATATTTCAAAGGCCTTTAAGAGGCATGGTGAAGAGATTGGCGAAGGAAAAGTTAGCAACAGGTCATTGAAGTCCCATTTGATATTCCACGTTTAAATAGATCAAATTGCAGAATTTAGCATATGAATAACAGGATACCTGTTCTTGTATACCTGCAAGAAAAGTATGCTTTTTGGGGGGGAAAGAAAGTAAATCATAATGAATTCTATCCCATTAAGATGCTCTATATTAAACACTAACTTGAATGTAATAAAGGCCATGGGCCTCTATGAAATTGGGCTTAAACTTTCTTATTCTAGGGAATAAAACATTCTTGATCAAAAACAGTATCTGTTCTACCCTGAAATCATAGCTGAGGTAGACTAAATGTTCAGCATTGAGTGTTTTCTGAATTCCTCCTGATGATTTATAGCCATATAATGCTTTTCTTTTTTTTTTTTTTTAATTTTTATTGGAGTATAGTTGATCTACAGTGTCATGTTAGTTTCATATAATGCTTTCTTTAACTTCAGAAATGATCAGTTTTCATAATGGTCACTGGATCTGCTTAGATTAGAGATTTCATTGTCTACATCTAATCTGGTAGTTTCCACAATTTCACTAAAGAAACTTCTGCATCCATTATTACCTGTATCTTTGCCAAGGTACCTAGCATACATCAGTTTGTAATATGAAAAACATATGAGCAAGGAAAAGGTGATTTAACTTATCTCATCAAGAATGTGCCTGAACAGATCTTTCCTAGTCATGTACTAAGCCATTTACATCAGAAATCTTCTTTCCTGCCAGAAGCTTTAAATCTTCCCCTGAGAGTACAAAGCCAAGAAAGCATGGTTTATCTAAATGTCTTGGAAGCCACTTGTTATTCCTTAATTTCTCCTCTGTGCAGTTAAAGAGAAAATCTATCAAGCCTTTTGCCTAAGAGACACAAAATGATTATTGCATACAAATCAAAGTTGATCTTCTAAATGAAAAATGTATAGGAGGAGGGATTTCAGAAGATCTAGATGGAGAAAGTTTTTAAATATTCTTGAGTATATGGATGCTAACTATTAACAGCTGCTTTCCATTGCCTGGAAAGAAAGATTTGGTTTTTTTCTCCTGTATTAAGTGTTTCAAACCACGGTCATCCCAAATTCTTGTCACTTTTAAAATGTTAATGTAATTCTAGGCAGAAAAAATATATTTTCAGATTTTTGACACTGACACTATTCCATAAGTGCTTAGGTGTGTTGTCCATCATCGTCTTTTAGAACCAGAAGTAAATGTGTAAATCCTTATAAACTATCTAGTCCAACTTTCTCATATTGCATGTAAAGAACCTGAGACCCAAAGCAAAGACTGGAATCCTTAACTTCCCATTCAGTTTTTTTCCCTCATAACACCGTGCTGCCTTCTCCTCATATTATCACTCAACCACGAGCTGAGCTATTCAAAAACTATATATTTCTTGGGGCAGTTCTCTGCTGGTATATGAATGCCTTCTTTGCCTACTACAGCTGCTAGTTTTATTGGAGAACAGCAAGTTATTTGTTCACAAAACTGAAGACTTTCTGCGTAAAAAGCAGTTCATGAGTATAACTTATTTCATCTGTGATTCTGGTGTTCCTATTGCCTTTGACTTAGAGTAGACAAACTTGGCCAACAATGTGCTCTAAATGCAGTGCTTGTGCTGGGATAACCTTTCCATTAATTTCTCCAAGTCCAGTTCCTCCTGGCCCCTATAGTTGTGGTAGTGAGGCCCTTTCCCAGTTAGTGCTGCTGGTTACCAGGGCTTCTCCCAGGAGGCTTTATTTCAATCTGAAAGATATTTCAATATTAAAATTTATATATTTCAATGTAAACTATCAGGCCACTTTTACAAACCTTCTCTTAGTTTCTAATCCAAAACAATATCCAGAATGGTAGACCGAAGTTAACATTACCAAGCACATACTGGAAAATATGGATTACACTACCATGTGTTTTCTATCTTCCCTTTCAAGTGATGATGCTAAATTAAGGTAAGTTTTTTGCCCTTTTAACTTTTCGTTTAAGTCATTTCAGCTCTTAATTTATATAGCTGTCTTCTAAGTACAATAGACCCTTCATTTTAACAGATTTGATATGGATGCATTTATTCACAAGCAACCCCAAAAGTCTAAAAATGTAATAATTTTGACAAGGCACAGAGTCAAGATACTGTGAGGCTGTAGACTGACGTGTGGGAAAAGTCACTTTGTGAGTGTCTGGAGAGGGTGTGGTGTGTATGCAGTAGAGATTCAACATTTCACACACAGTGGGCTGCAAGGAGCAGGTTTGGGCCAACCATTTCCCATCTATTTTTAAGAAGTGGTTGCCGTTGGGGCCAGGGGACATCATGGGAGGTTGGGGCTAGCCTGTTAGCTGTGCCCTCAGCCCAGGAAAAGCTTCATGAATGGGCAGAATGGGTTGGGTAGGAAAGGGGCTGGGGTATGTCCAGCTGTAGGTGAGAACAGAAAAGCATTCAAGATTTGGGGGCTTGGTACAGGTGTGCATCACCATGAAAGCCAGCAATACACATTTCAACATGGCTTTGATTTTCTCTACTTCCTGGCCTTTATATATAAGCTAAAATTTTTCAGGTTGCTTTACTATAGAGAGAATTTTCTCTTATTGGTGATATCAAGCATTTGAGATTTATGAAGGCATTAGGACAGATATCTCAGGAATGTAAATGGTCAGAAAAGGTCTGCTTTCTGTGATTAACAAATGTGATGGGTTCCATGGCTGACCTTGGTGCTTAAACCAGGAGATTCCAATCCAATCCTAGAGTTCTGTCCCTCAGAAAGGTCCAACTCCATGTGACTAACAAACTGGATGTATACTTTGAGCCTTATTTAATTCACAGATAAGTTGACTTAACTCAGCATTTTTATTTCAATTAATGAAAATAGTCCTCTTTTCACCTCCAGATTGCTTACATTTTCTGGTCTCCCCAAGTGACCATTGGTGGAGACCAATTAATGAAGGAATGAAATTCGCTTTCTTGGGACTGTGGTATTCTGCAGAGCCACGCTTAACCACTTTTTCTAGTGAAGAATCTACAGAATGATAATAAATTTGGATGGCCAAGAAGAATTTGTATCTACAGTGCGCTTTATGTATTTTTGACACTGCTGTATTCTTTGTGATCGAGTGACTTGTAACTGGTTCCAATGTGACTGTTTTCAAAGAATTCTAGTAACTAAGTCGACTTAATTTTCTTAAGCTTTGTATTACTATCAGTCTCACATTTACCACTTTGATTCCAGTCTTTTAACTGCTCATAACAGGGCATACCGAGGGTTGGGATGAGAGCCTACTTCCTACCTCTTAAGGCACTTTCCTCATTATTTTGCCATATAACCTTGAAGTGCATGATAAGCTGTTTAAATGTCCATGACTTCTCCCAGAGCAACTAACAAAGTATATGACATTGAATAGAGATTAGTGGAAAGGAAATTTTAGAGACTAAGTTCAGAGGTGCAAACCTCAAGAAAACCTCTTTAGAGCACATATCATTTGAGTACAGTGTATGTAAACGTATGTGAGAAGAGAGTCGCTATAATAGTCCTCTCTAAGTAGATTAGTTCAATATCTAATGGAAGTGAAAATCTTTACTCTTATTATCACTATAGTACTGAGTGAACTGTATACTGAGTTTTTCAAACAAGTACTTAAAATAGAACTTTTAAATACAAAGCAAGGGCATAGGATAAAGGTTTCTCTAAGTGTAGTTTACCATCTAAGGCTTTGTTTTTTAATTTTTAAAAAAAGCTTCAAGTTATTGCCATTCCTTAGCATCCTTAATAATTATGGGTGATGAGTTTTCGATTCTTAAAATTATATACCTGTATTATGTTTATCTTAACTCTTACCCTAAGCAAAAGGGAAGGTATACACCTAAGTGATGTAATTATTTTGCATTTTTGGCCATGGGTGGGAAAGGGGTGGGTATCTACTTAAACAGTTTTTAAAAAAGAAAAAAATCACAAATATTTTTCTACTATTATATATGATTTTACTTTATACCAGTTTCTCTCTAGTAAGGCATGCCAGAAGCCCAAGGCACCATATCATGAGTTCATATGTATTGTACCTTTTATTGGTGGTTAAATCGCATCAGATGCTTGGCACTGCTGCCGTAATTATGAAATGCTTGTAAAGGATTAAATATCACTGAATACTTTAAATTGTTTTACTTAAGAGTCTAATCTGGGAAGTTTTCAAATCATACTATTAATGTGTTACCTAAGCTCTTTCAGATGTATCCATGAATAATCCTGGAACAATATTGCTTGTATTCCTGTCACAGAACAGGTTTTGTAATCTTTAAAAGAAATGAAAATTTATATAATAAAGTTTCAAATAAATGCATATATGTCCCTTTATAAGATTATTTCAATTTATGATGATTAATCCTTCATATTATCAAATTATTCTATCTAAAGTATACATTTATCAAATTGGATTGATAGAACTTAAAATAGGAATGTTTCTGAGTTAATAAGTTCAAAAGAATTTTTCTATGCAAAGTCTTGATTAGCCCAAAGAGTGTCAAATCAGACTCACATCAGTCATAGATCTTACCCAATACCAAACTTGATTAATGATTTAAAGGATACAAGGTGATCACCAGGCACAGACGAAACAGTCTTTTCTTGGAGAAGTCCAACATCATTAGACTTAGCTCCACAATGCCCTTTTTCTCACTCATTATGGTGCATTTTGAATTAAAATTAAAGGACAGTTTCCTGCTGAGCAATGTTTTTGGAGACATCGTCTAAACAAAGGGAGTCATTTGGTTTTGCAACGTCCTCTTTTTATACCTCATTAATTACACAATTTAAATGATGAGCCCCCATTCTCCAGCCAACCATGCCTCATAAACCCATAAATTTCAGGTTTTACAAAAAGCCATCTCTATAGACCAAGCGTGTCTTGCTAAAAGCTTTTGAGAGATAAGAACTTTCATTTTCTTTCCGCTAGTTAATATTACTAGCACTTTTAAAATGGAAATTTGGGGACTTCCCTGGCAGTCCAGTGGTTAGGACTCTGATCTTCTACTGCAGGGGACCCTGTTTCCATCCCTGGTCCGGGAACTGAGATCCCCGCAAGCTGCACAGCATGGCCAAAATAAATGAAATAAAATGGAAATTTGATTGAGGTCTTGATTCCTGTTAGAGAGGGAATGGGTTATAGGCCTGCGGTTAGCCCTTTCCTTCACAGTTGGCATTTTTGGTAGTTTTATATTATGAGGGTGCATTAGTCTCTTAGGGCTGCCACGGCAAAATACCACAGACTGGGTGGCTTAAAAAACAGAAACTTACATAGTTCTGGAGTCTAAAAGTCCAAGATCAAGGTGCTGGCTGGGTTGTGTTCTTCCGAGGCCTCTCTCCTTGGTTGATCACCTGAACTTCTGTCTCAGAAACACTGTGAATTTCCTTACATCCTTACCTTTATACTGCATCCACTGAGCAGTAACTGATATGTTGGAAGAAACCATACAATTATGCAAAAGGATACCACTGCAGATTTATGTTATCTAAACTCAGCTAAGCTCTCAGTATTGTTTGTCAATACTTTTGTTTTTCCTTGGACAGATCCATTTACCCATTTCTTTTTTATAAACAGCTTTATTGAGATATAATTTACATACCATAAAGTTTACCCACTTAAAGTGTGCAATGTTTTTCAGTATATTTACAGAGTTGTGTGACTATTACCATAATCTAATTTTAGAACATTCTCATCATCCCATAAAGAAACTTTGTACCCTAGTCCAAGCTGCCATTGTCTTTTGCTTGGACTATTTCAGTAGCCTCCTGCATGGTGTCTCTTTCCTGCCTTGCCTCTACAGTCTATTCTTAACACAGAAGCCAAGATGATCTGTTCAAAACTTACTAAGGATTATAACAAGTGATCTGGTCTCCCTACCTCTCTGATCACATCTCCCCAAGCTCTCCTAGCTCACTGCATTCTAGCCACATGGGCCTTCTTGCTGTTTCTTGAATATGCCAAGGATGTTCCCACTCAGGGTCTTTGTCCTTACTGTTCCCTCTGCCTAGTACACATTTCCCTCAAATGTCCCCATGACTCACCTCCTTCAAAGGGATTCTGATGATCAGTCATGTTTGGGAGCCATGCTATAACAGAAATGAAGCCTGTTTTTGTTTTTCTTTTTTTTTCTCTTTTGGTGTTTTATATTGGGTAATTGACAGAGACTTTTGATTTTTAAATATTTGAACTTCAAGTATTTGGAATCTAACTGATTACTTACCAAGTGCTAGGCACAATTGCTGAACACTTGAATGCATTGTATCAATTTAATTCCCACAACCACCCAATATGGTGAGTACTACTCCTACAACCAATTTAAAGATGAGAAAACTGAGCCTTATAAATAGGTTAAGTAACTTGTCGAAGATCATATAGTAATAAGTTGCTGCAGAGCTGAATTTGAACCCAGGTCTCTCTAACTCCAAAGCCACATCCCAAGGTATTGGGGGTTATGAATTCAACATACGAATTTTGGAAGGATACAATTCAATCCTAACACTGAGTTTGTCTTCTCCCTTCCCTTCATGTGTGTACTGAGCACCTACTATGTGCCAAACATTCAGCTAAATGCTGGTAACAGTAAGCACAGATGTGGTCTCTGCCAAATAAGGTTTACAGTGAGGTAGGGAACACAGATATTTATAAAGTAATAACAAGTGTCATGCAAATATTATGCTTTGGGCCAAATTAAAGCTGAGCTGTGAGATTAGAGTTAATGAGCCCACAACTCAAAGCTGGAAACCCTAGTTTGACACAAAGCTTCAGAAGTCTGGCGTCAACCAGCAGCGGGCGCTACCTGAACCGGCCTTTACTGTGACGGCTGGGCCCCGCCCACTCCCTCCCGGGTTCCGCCTTCTCCGTGCTCACGGCCCCGCCCCGCGCGGAGGTTTGCGAACTGCCGTGAAAGCTTCAGCGGCGCGTCTCCCTCCGCTCTAACAATAGTCAGTCGGCCACGCCTACGCCGTAGGGCCGGGGTGGTGGGGGGGGGGCGGAGGCGGGCCCTGCAGGCATTGGGAGGCGGGGAAAAACGACGCAAGCGGCCGCGACGCCATTTGCTGTGGCCCAGCGTGGGTGCAGGCGGATCTCAGAAGAACTCGGTCGCTAGACTCTCCCGCGCACGCGACCCGATCTCCCGCGCCTGCTTCGTGTCGCTCTGTCCCACGCGTCGCCCCTCGGAGGAGTCGTCGCCGCCGCCGCCGCCACCCAGATAGGAGTCGGAGACGCAGCAAGGCCGTTGTCACCGCCATGCCTAAGAATAAAGGTAATGCCGCCGGCTCATCGGGACCACGACTCCTCTCGGCATGGTCTCCTCGGCTCTGCACGAGGCCTGCGGATCGCCTAGGCCGCAGTGACCTTCCTCTCCGCCCTGCCTGCACGCAGCTGGGCGATCCGGACGCGATTCTGGGCTCGGGAGAGGAGCTGGGAAGTTCCTCCTGTCTTCTAGTTTGGTCACACTGGGGTGGAGCCGACGCCATTTTTGTAGGGCCTCCTGCGGGAGAACGTGTGCTTCTGCTCCAGATTCGCGCCAGACTGACCCCGGCATTATAGGGACCTGTAGAGAGACCTTCCCCGGGGCGGCCTGGGCTTCGCAAATGGGCGCCTTTGGCCTTCCCGGCAGTACTTAACTTTCAAAGGGTGATGTCTGTTTTAAGTGGCCATCAGGTACTCATGCTTGGAACTCTTTATGGACAGTTGTTGGGTATTGTTGAGACTGCTCCCCCTCCCTTGTAAATAGTGGATGAAATCATGTTGCATTAAGCTTTCTCTTTAGAGGTTTACTCTTCCCCGTCCTTTTACGGGGTTTTCTTTTTTCCCAGAACACCCGTTCCGTATTTAGCCAAGTTTTCTACTTTTGCTCCAGGTCAGCATATATTGTGATGGGAGTAAAGACCTTTAAGTTCCTTCCGTTCTTAGGCTAAACATTCACAAACTATCAGATTTGAGGATAATTTTATTTGGAATTTGCAGAATGGAAGGTCTGATCTAGGTAAAAGCAGAACAGTCCTAAAGAAATTCTTTTTTTAAGACATGAAAGTGTTTCTTTTTAAGTATTCTTACAATTTCTCAAAGGAAATTGTGGAATTAGAAACAGGGGAAACGTATTTCCTACAGGAGAGGCGCCTATTTCACAACCCATAAGTTTCCTTTGATTAGTCATCTTTTGAGACCCCTGCGTGACGGGCTATTCTGTTCTCTTTTTTACTTTACAGCTGGCTCCAAGGATTCTACCTCATTTCCTCTTTGTAGCTGTCACTACTCTTTTTATTCCTTGGGGTATTTGGTTGCGGTTCTGTGCGAGATTTGGTGCAGTTCTCTCAGGGCACTAAGTCATGGTTTTCTTGTAACCTACATAATCTTTTATCCCCCCTGCGATGGTAACTGGATCCCTTCAATAGGTAGCTTATTTTCACCTGTATTTCTAGTGATGAGATTTCCAATTTCCTCACTAGACTGTAACTTCTAAAGGGCAGTAGTAGTATCTGTCTCAATCACATTGGGTTGCTATCACTTGACACTTAATAGATATTCAACTAATAATTGTTGGATTAAGTCACCTCCCTTCTGTTGGCTCCACCCTTAGGTGAATAATAGGTTCTCCTTTGGTTCCAAGGGGACTGAATTACATTAAATCACCTGTAGTTTACTGGCCTCCTTTAAAGTTCGTTTCATTACATGGCAGTAAAATAGGGAAGGGGATGATCAGGGTATGGTCTGGTAAATTGACAAGCAATGAATCATTCTTTTATAAATAACACTTGAGGCATACAAAAAAATATATAAACAATGCAGTGAACGCCTGGGAATCAATCCATTGCTCTGAACCTGAGAATCACAACACAGATTCAGTTAAAGCCCTGTGTATTCCCCTCCCTAATCCCCTTCTGCTCTCTTCATCTCTTCCAGGAGGTAACCACCATCCCGAATTTGGTGTTTATCATTCCTATACTTGTAAAACCAATCTGTTATCTTTAGTTGTTATCTTACTTAGAGGAACAGTACTTTTCAAGACTCCTGAATTTTATGAGATGCAGTTTACTAATGTGAAATAAATTCATGTTTATTTTTCTGTTTTTGTTCATTGGAAAGGCCAGAAGCCTTGTGAACAGACTCTTAGTGATGTTTACACATGTAAGGGTATAAGTTGCCACTAACTGTGTTGAATGACTTGCTTTGGACTGATTCTTACCAGCTTATTTCCTCTAGAATTCTCTTGATTCTATCAGTTTATTACCTCAGGAGAAAAGGTATCCTTGGGCCCACTTATGAAGAGCAATTGAGGTACGGTGCTCCCACACTTTAAAGAAGTTACTGCTTTTAATTTTAAAATCACCACTCCTTTAGGAATGTGTGGACTACTCTGGACCGATAGATTCAAAGAATTTTCCAACTAAGTATGTAACTCAGTAAACAAAGTAGGTGTGATACTTGCCCTAATGGAGCTTTCACTCTGCTTTGAAGATCTGGCATGGTTGGTAGCTTGAAGCAGAGGTTACTTTTCTCTTTCTTAGGAGATGAGCTCTGAGGACTCTGGGTGAGTCAGGACATTGTAGAGGCCTGCCTAACATAGCACAGAACATTGTGAGACTGTCCCCAGGACAGAGTAAGTGCACAGGATTCAAGAAGTTAAGGGGACTTCCCTGGTGGTGTGGCAGACTCCATGCCCCCCATGCAGGGGGCCCAGGTTCCATCCCTGGTCAGGGAACTAGATCCCACAGGCTGCAGCTAAAGATCCCGCACTCGGCACACAAAGATCCCGTGTCCCTCAACTAAGACGGGGCACAGCCAAACAAAGAAACAAATAAATAAATATTTTTTTAAAAAGAAGTTAAGAGTCTGTCTTTGTAGTGGCCAAGTACACGTTCTTTATTCTGTTTGGGCTGTGAACCTGTTTTTGCTGCTTCCGGGCTCTTCCTGTGAGTCCCTTAGTATCACTACCACTTAAAGCCTTTCTCCTGTCTTTTGGAAATGGCTGTCAATGTGGTTTAGGTTCTAGAATGGGAACACAATGCTGTGGAGAGATTCCCTAACCGTGGGGGCCAGGAACAAAAAAGGATTAGGTTGGATTTGGTCATCCCCACTCACTAATGGTAAGTGCATTACGTCTCTGAGCTTCAATAAACTCACTGGTAAACTGGGCATAAATGACTGTTATTACCTCATAGGGTGATTGTGAGAAGTAAATGGGTGGCATTATTGCATACTGGTTAAGAGCATAGTCACTGGGGTGGTGCTGCCTGATTCAGATCCCAGCTCTCACTTCATTCTCTCTTGTGAAATAGACAAAATAGTGCCTATCTCATAGGCATAAGCTTGTTAAGGGCAAGTTATTTACTGGAACAGTGAGAAGTCTGCTTGGATTGATGTATAAGGAAATTGAAGAGAAGTATTAAGAGGTAGATTGCTGTCATGCTTATAGATTGAAAGGTTTATATTCTTTAAAGTAGTTACGTTACCACTAACAGAAATAAAGATGTTTGGTAAGGACCAACTTTGTAAAAGAAAGTAATTTGAGTTTTGAGTGAGATTTGAATGCCGGTAGCCCATTCACTGGCATGTGCTGAGCCTCACATTAGAAATAAGAGACCAATGCTTAATAGTAGGGTGAGATGTAAAATTACTGGCATAGAAGTGATAGGTGAGAGTAATTTTTCCTTAGAAAGTGGGTAAGCATAAGGTGAGGATTTGGACTTAAGCTCCAAAGGGATAGGCATAGTGAAGGGGGAGGGGTGATGAAAGGAGAAGAATGGTGCAAGTGGCCCTTTAAAAGTCAGAAAAAGAGTTGAGAAATGATCGGCAGTGTCATTATTTAAAGTATGGAAAAAGGGGGGGAAGAGTACAGATTTTTAAGGCCACCAGTAGATAGAGGAATTCTAGAATCCTACGTGGTAGAAAGCATGTAGAGGCACTTGAATCTTCTGTTCTAGCTCCCTCGTTTTACAGAGGCTGGAACTGATCCTGAGAAGTTTTGTGAAACTCCATGTATTCTTTATTCCTCCCTCCACATCTGGTCACAGTTCCCTTGTTCCCATCTCAAGAATATTCCTCTTATTTGTCCCTTCCTCGTCATGGTCAGGCTAGGTGTGTTTCAGTCTGTGTGTAATAAAGACAGTGACCTTCTTACCAGTTTTTGCACCCAGAGAATCATGTCACACCTCTGCTTTTTGTGGAAGTATAAGACTTTTGAATAGTAAAATTCAGGATTCGATTCAAGTTTCAAAAAGTGTAGAGTGAAATCTCTTTCCTAAATGTATCCTCTTGCCAATGAGTTCTCCTCAGTGGCAGTCATTGTTAACTTTCTGGTACGTGCCCTTCCAGAGATAACTTTATCTATAAGCAAGTATGAATATGAATTTCCCTTTCTTACACAATGGTAGCTTTATACTCTTCTTCACCTGGCTTTATTTATTTTTAAACTTACATTATGAAGAATTTTGAACATATACAAAAGTAGACTAGTATAACGAACCTCCGTGTACTCAACTCCTGGCCTCAGACATCAATTATCAGCTAAACTTGCAGCATCCACACCAAATCAGGGTCCAGATATGGGCTACACATTGTCATAGGTTGATTTCTTTTAAATCTTTTCTAATCTGTAGGTTCCTCATCCATCTGTGGGGGTTTTTTCTTCATAAGGTATCTATGAAAGGAAACATTGTCTTATGGATTTGTCCCCATGCGCCACCCCCCCCCAAATCTGGATTTTGTTGATTGCATCCCTAGTGTACCTTACTTTTTACTGTTTTTTAATAGACTCTTTTAGAGCAGTTTTAGGTTTATATGAAAATGAGCAGAAATTACAGAGTTTCAACTCCCACCCTCCCAGTTTCCTCTATTATTAACATCTTACATGAGCCACTATAGATAGTCTGTGGTTTACATTAAGGTTCCTTCTTTGTGTTGTATGTTGTGTGCGTTTTGACAAATATATAGTGACCTGTGTCCACCATCATAGTATCATACTGCCTTAGAAATCCAGGTGTTGTTCACCTATTTACCTGTTCTTCCTCCCCCCCCAACTGGCAACTACTGATCTTTTTACTGTCTCCATAGTTTTGCCTTTTTAAATATGTTACATTGTTGCAATCATACTATTCAGCCTTTACAAATTGGCTTCCTTCCCTTAGCAATATACATTTAAGGTTTCTCCTTGTCCTTTGGAGGCTTGATAGCTCATTTCTTTTTATTGCTGAATAGCTTTCCATTGTATGGAAGTACCACAGTTTATCCCTTCACCTAGTGAAGGACATCTTGGTTGCTTCCAGGTTCAGGCAATTAGTACCTTGCTTTTTTTTTTTTTAGAGTATAACAGCAATTATACAGTTTAATGTAGTCATCCAAATTAATGCAAAAAGAAGAGGCATTTAGAAGCCACATACTCCAAATGCCAACACAGTGATTCCATTATATCTCTACCAGTGGTCACAATATTGCAAACGCTTGTAATTTTTTTATGATAAAAACATTTTTATCTTAACAATAAATTCAAAATAAATCAAATAATCATAGTCTTTAATATTGGAATATTTTGATCTTGGTAAACATTAGAAATTAAAGACATATATTTACAGAATTTCTAAGACAGTTAATTCCTTTCTTATGTCAGCTTTCTCTAGAAGTACCTTGCTTTTTAACTTGCTTGGTGTATCCTACAGCTGTAGGATAAAATATGTACTCTCAGGTTTGCCAGGCTTGTTGCTCTCCCTCTACTGCCACAAAAATCAGTGTGTCCCATTCGAGAAGCTAAAACTTTACCCCCACCCCCGGCCCAGTTATCTTCTGTTTGCACACAGACCTTTCGTGTCAGGGAGCAGGTACAAGAGAGATCCCATTTTACAAAATTTCTCACGATCCATTGTATATATCCCACCTTGGCCCGTGTGGGCCACTGTAGGAGGAGTGCACTGAGTAGTGTACTCAACCAAGTAGTCATTATGTTTATGATATCTCCTTTTGGTTTGTATTTTATGTCAGTGATATCCCAAAAGGAATTTCCAAGAAGGGTACGGAAGTGACCGTATGTATATGTTTAATAAGATTGGAGATACGTGACCAAATTAGGTGAATTTTTAAATTTAAGTCATTTTTTTTTCAGGTTTTTGTTTTGTTGTTTGAAGTATGGTTGATTTATGACTATATTAGTTTCGGGTTACGTTGTAGCAATTCAATACTTTTATGGATTATACTCCATTTAAAGTTATAAAATACTGACAGTATTCCCTGTGCTGTACAATGTATCCGTGTAGCTTATTTATTTTACACATAATAGTTTGTAATCTTATAATTTAGGTGGTTTTTAAAGAATATGTTGTAAGCCTTAGTTTAATTTCTTTTTCTGTTTTGCAGATAATTAATGTCTTTTTCCTTAAAACCATTAGGTAAAGGAGGTAAAAATAGACGCAGAGGTAAGAATGAGAATGAATCTGAAAAGAGAGAGCTGGTGTTCAAAGAAGATGGACAAGGTAAGCATTTCCATAAGTTAGGTTTCAGTAATAATTTCCTCTTTTAAATAAGGATTTTCAGTTTCTAAACATAAAAGAGATACTGCTCATAATCCTGAGCAAACAATCCCATGTCCCTTTTTGCTCTGCTCCATTTCTCATCCTCCACACTTCTCCAGAGCCTTTCTTTTGGTAGTTATTTCTTGGTATACTCAGCATGCATTGAAGATTGATGGCATTTCTGTAAATATGTATGTTTCACTGTTTTACATGAACACTCATGTTATAACTAAGAATGAATTGAACAGTTCAGAGGGAATTAAGCCTCAAAAGCTATGGTTGACAATTCCGTGGCTTAGTAGACTTTTTTTGATAGTGAATGGTGCTACATAGTATGTTCAGCAGACCATGGGTATTTGAGGAGTGAATCCGAGGCCTTTCCCTTACTTCTTCAGTGGTACTGGCATGTAATTTCATAAAATATAATAAAATGAAACTGAACAATTGACCTGACCTTTTCAAGCCAATTTAGATTTTGTAATTGCCAGATACATAATACTAGTTTCCCATGTTTTTATTTTGAGTAATTTCAAACTTTCAGAAAAGTTGCAGTATAAGTACCATGAATTCCCTTAAACCCTTCCATCTGTGAGTGTGTGTGTGTGCGCGCGCGCGCGCATGCACCTGTGTTTCCTGAACCATTTGGAAGTTCATTGCAGACATCGTGATACTTTTCCCTTACTACTTCATCACGTGTCTCCTAAGAAGTATATTGTCTCACATAACTGCAATAGGATTATCACATTCAGTTATTTTGATGTGAATATATTATTTATCTAATATATGTTCCATATTTAATTTTTTCTAGCTATCCCAGTAATTTCCAGCAGTTTTTAACAAAGAACTTTTTCTGATTCTTTTTATAGAACTCGGTGGCTTTGTTCATGCTGTGAATATATAACCCACTAAAGATGAGACATGTCTAGCTAAAATACCCTTTTATTTCTTATAATTGGTCATTCTTGCCTCCTTTAGCAGTTGACTTTATTTTGACTGCCATTACTTTTTCATGTTTTTCCCTCACTCTGAAAGAGAGGCCGCCTTTGAATTGACCAACCATGTTGAGGCCCTAGGTGGGTGCTAGGTTCACTGTAGTCTGAGTAACTCACTTCCACTTGTCAACACCACAGTTGAGCCTTTCAAAGTTATGTTTCAGTGTATTTACAAATAGGTGGGTATCCTCTTTGGGGATCAGTCTTACAACTTGAGTAAACTAAAGGTTCTGAAGTGACCCCACCCCCCACTTCATGTCTGCTCTCATTTAATGACAGAAGAGACAGCCCGTGTGCAAGCCAATGCTCTTAAGCTCAGTTTTTCAAGTGGCAGTGAAGCAGGATGGCTTCCTGGATACCCTTTTGGAAAGATTTTTGATTAAAAGTTTGGCATTTTTCCTGGAAACATCTTTCTGGCTTTACAAAAACTTTAAAATAATCACTAAGATATTCTAATTTAACAAAGACATGAATAACATTTAAGCTGCTTTTATTTGCCAGTGTAACATAATTTGTGTTGTGGTTAGCCTCTAAAGGCTAACTCTCCTCTGAGGGAAAGGAGATCTAAAATTGGGCGAGGATCCAAAGTGCGAGATTGATGAGGTACGTTGTAGTGTACATTTTGGGACAAGCCACTTTTGATCTCCAGAAGTAGCGCATACAGTCATGAAGACAGTGGTCAGTCTACTTACTTCAAAATTAGTAGATAATTAAAATACTTCTGACAGCAGATGCAGCTTGTCATAGAAATGGCTCTACAGTCTTGGTTCTTGCTCTGCCGTTAGCTAGCTTGGTGTTTATCACTCCCTTGTACTTATTTTACTGCATATACTTCTTTCTAACCAACATACTTGTATGTTCTAATCAATTTTATGTGGACTTTTAAGTTGCTTTTATCAAAAATAAGCAATATCCTATACCTTTTACTTTTCCCTCCTCCAGAGTATGCTCAAGTAATCAAAATGTTGGGAAACGGACGGTTAGAAGCGATGTGTTTTGATGGTGTAAAGAGGTTATGTCACATCCGAGGGAAATTGAGAAAAAAGGTAGGTATGGAGACTTGTTTTACTTTAATATAAAATTAATGGTTAAGGGGGAAAAATGGCTGTAAGGTTTTTATGGGCCAAGGACCTCGTTTTTCTAAGTTCCCAAAAGATTTCAGTAGAGCAGTGATTTACCTCGAAGTCAAAATAGCAAGATCTTTGATGGTAATCTTATATAGGAATCTATTTAAAGACTCTTTTGCATCACCTGTATTGTGTTCCTGCCCAAAATGATTAACCTGAATCTAATTATGAGGAAACAAGAAGTCCAAATTGAGGGACACACTGCAAAACAAATGGCCTGACTCTTAGTACGTACAATGTTAGCGTCATCAAAGGGGAAAAGAAGCTGGGAGGGCAATTTCAATGTAAAGGAGGTTAAAGAGATTCAATGGTTAAATGCAGTAGGTGGCCCTTGTTTGGGTTCTGGTTTGAGGGTGGGGGAAATGGCTGTAAGGAATGTTAAGAAAATCTGAATATGAATTAAGGTAAATAAGTGTTGTATTGTTGTTAAATTTCCTGAATTGAGATCAAGAATGGGCTGCCTTGGAAAGTAGCAATTAATTTCTCATCAGGGTAGGTGTTCAGGCACAGTTATTGATCAGGTTGGTTAAAAGTCCCTCCAACCCTGACTTTATGATTTTTTTGAAATTTGGCTTGTTAATGCTTCTGTTACCAAACTAAAGGGATTTTGTTTCCCATGTGTATTGGGGTGGGTAGAAGGGAGGGAGGGAGAGAAAACCACATTCCTAATTTACTAGTCTCATATGTAATAACCACTTGAAGTGGTTCAGTATTAAAAATCCCTTAATTTCTAAACTAATCATTGGTCCTCTGGAATTATCAAACTGTCAAGTAGTTAAATAAGATTGATATTTTTCTAATATCCCAAATTACAGAAAATTTGAAACTGGCTCAGCTGCTGACTGTAGTTTTTTTTCCGAATTCTGAATATAGATACTTTACCCATGGTTGGGTGAATAGTGTGTATATTTTGTGGGAAGACTGACTTAGTGTTGCTCTTAGTTGATTATTTTTATTTTAAATGTAACCTGCTGTGACTTTTATAGGTCTGGATAAATACCTCAGACATCATATTGGTTGGTCTGCGGGACTACCAGGTAAAAACAAAATTAAAATTGTCATTGTTTATTCGCTTGAATTTGATGAACAGTTAATGTTTAGAACATAAATCACAAGCACATTTGACCAGTTTCGGGGCAGTATGCTGCTCATCATTGTGTCAACGAACATTTCTTAAGAGCCAGTTCTGTCATAGGCATTGTGCTAGGTATCCCAGGAATCATGGTTCCCAAATGCCAGTCTGTGGAGTCCGCATTTTCACTATAGAAGAGTCACAGACAGTGAATTTTTCATGAAGCTGAATAATCCTTTTTCCCTTTTTTTTTTTCTTTTTTCTTTTTCCCTTTTTGATATTTAAAAAGTTCCCCCCCTTTTTTTTTTGGAATGAGGAATACTGTATTGTGGTAGTGTTGTTAGTGTTCTTAGTTGGCAAGATAAAAATGTAATTTTATGTTGGACTGCCTGCTCCACCCTCCCCCCCCCTTTTTTTAATGTGTGCATCTTGAAATCAAAATCTGGAAGCCATTACTCTAGGGGACACAGCTGAATGAGTTAAGCTGCCATCTCACAAAATGCTCATGGCCTGGTAGTGAAGAGGATACGACAGGCACACAAGTAATTACAGTACAAACCATGGTAAAAGTATGTGCTCTAAATTTAGGTGAGCACTTAGGAAAGGAAATGGTAGTTGCCCTTCATGGTCTCAACCTGGAGACTCTACTCATTATGGGTCTGTGAAATCCATTTGGTTTCCACCTATTGGAACTCATCACCATGTATTTATTTACATTTTGAGTGATAGTGTTTCTACTTATAACTTCAATTGTACTTTAATTTTTTTAAAATACATGTTCTGGAATAAAGAATTAAAATCTTTAAATCAGTGGTTCTCAACTGTGGGTGATTATTTTCCTCCAGGGGACATTTGGCAGTGTCTGGAGACCTTTCTGGTTTTCACAACTGGGGGTAGGGGGCAGTGCTGCTGGCAACTAGTTGGTAGAGACCAGGGGTGATGCTAAACACCCTGCGATGCATAGGACAATCCCTACAACAAAGAATTATATGGCCCAAAGTATCAACAGTGCTGAGGTTGAGACAGCCTGCTTTAAACTCATACCATTTTAATGTCCACTTTCTTCTTTTGATCTTAAAGATAATCCCAGAAGTAGGAAGAATTAGTTCCCTGTTTGACAGATAAGGAAATCAAGGTTCTGAAAGGTGTAACATTCATGCTATAAAATGAAAGCCACAATAAGCTTTCTGATTATTAATCTCCCATGATCCTTCTTTTATGCCCCTGCCGCTTAAAGGATGGTACAGGGACCAGTAGCATCACTAGCTTTTGGCAGCTTGTTAGAAACTCAGATTCTTGGACCTCACCCCAGGCCTCCTAAATCAGAATGTGAGTTTTAACCAGAATCCCCTTGGACTTCTGTACACATTACCGTTTAGGAAGTGCTGGTCTGAATCACACCATTCTTGGATCTCTGATCACTTTCGTTGCCTTTCTTTGGACCTGCTTTCAGGTCCAAAGAATTTTTTGAAGTTGAAACAATCAGCCTCAACCCTTTTTTTTCCTTAACTGAGTCAGATTCTTTTCAGATGGGGAAGTGTGAACATTCTGAAGCATTAGTTTTCAGTGGGACACTTGCATCACAAATACCCATATCTTTTACAAATACACACCCATGGGCTTCACGCCACATCTCCTAATTTATCTATCATCAGGAGGTGTAAAACCACAGGAGATTCTGATGGATTTGTACCCTAAGAACCACTGATATATGGAAAGGTGTAATAATTGCCTTAGGTCATTACACCAGTCTCAGTTTTTGAATTAGAGTATTTAATCACCTGTAAATTATGGTCCCAGGGAATTTTTGCATTTCAAAAGACTGCCAATCAAAGGGTAACTATAAATAATCTAAAAGATTGGGTCTGTACAGTTCTGTTCTTATTGAAGTGAAATCTATAAATATCTTCTGTAAGCTTGTTGATCATTATTCATTTATGCATGCAAGCTTCTTTATACTGGGTTAAACCCAAGGATGTTTTTCAGAGAGTAGGAGAAAACTGTATATTTTTAGAAAAAGAAGAGTTTATAACACAACAGTGAGATTTAATTTTTTATCCAGTTTGAAACTAATTAATGAAATAATGGATAATATTTTGGCATGATCATTTGTAAACGTTATTTGTCTGTTTTTAAGGATAATAAAGCTGATGTAATTTTAAAATACAATGCAGATGAAGCAAGAAGTCTGAAGGCATATGGCGAACTTCCAGAACATGGTAATGTCTGTTATATTAACCTGTTATATGGTGTTATAACCTGGTGGTATTTGGATGATGGAATTTTGGTAGAATTTTGTGGATTTTGCATATTTCTGTGTTTATGTGATTCATTCCAAGTATGCCTGCCTGTACTTTGCAATACTAGACACCTTAAGAAAAAAGTAACTGGGATTCTGTTCCTTAGACGTATACTTTTGGTGAGGAGTTATCCTTTATAAGCTCTAGACTTCTGCATAATGCCAGTCAAAGGAATAAATTTATTGTAGTATTTACTTGAAAATTCCTTTCTGAAGGATTGTCAGTATTCATCTACTTTAAATGTGAAGCGGGACTTCCCTGGTGGCGCATTGGTTAAGAATCTGCCTGCCAATGCAGGGGACATGGGTTTGAGCTGTGGTCCGGGAAGATCCCACATGCCACAGAGCAACCAAGCCCGTGCACCACAACTACTGAGCCCAAGTGCCTAGAGCCCGTGCTCCACAATAAGAGAAGCCACCGCAATGAAGAGTAGCCCCCACTTGCCACAACTAGAGAAAGCCTGCATGCAGCAACAAAGACCCAAGGCAGCCCAAAAATAAATAAATAAAATACATACATACATACATACATACATACATACATACATACATAAATAAAATTATTTTTTTTAATGTGAGGCAAGGATAGTAATTAGGTACTGTTGTCCATTTTTATTAAAAAGTCAGTTTTCAGTTATCTTATCCTAGTGTCATAGTAGTCCATAAGATTTTATTAAATCAACGTTCTTTGTTTCTCCCCGCAGTACAAAAGTAATGTGTTCTTAATGCATAAAACTTAAATAAATTTCTCATGACCTCGTCAAAGGGGCAGTGACTTTACATACTATTTTGTAAGCCTACATTTTTCACTTGGCCGTTACTCTTACTTTTTGGATCTGTTGCATATTATCAAGAAAACTATAATTTTACTTGCACATGAACATCGTGCTGAAATTATTTACTTGGCACTTCCTGGTTCATTTTCATTATTTAGGGATAAGCACGATTTGACCAGATTTTTCGGACTGATGAGTTTATCTGATGATTTGTGGCTTGTTAACATGTGCTCAAACCTTTTTTGAAGTGTATCTGGAAGTTGTAATAGCTTTAGAATTTGTGTAATTAGAGCCTGCCTCACTAAAAATACCTTTGTGAACAAAAGAAAATTATTTCTATCTTGACTTAGAGATTTTGTTGTGTAAAATACTGTTCTATATACTAAGGTTGTTAGGTAGAAGTTAAGAGGATCTTTTTGGTAATGAAACTTAGATTAAATTAAAAGTTTGACTTGTAAGAGTCTCCTTTTACAGTTCAACATTTGATATCCGACCACTTCTTTTAGTGGGCAATTTATTCATTTTATTAACATTTTGGTTGTGTTATATGAGTATATTTGTTATTGTTTCTTTAGCTAAAATCAATGAAACTGATACCTTTGGTCCTGGAGATGATGATGAAATCCAGTTTGATGACATTGGAGACGATGATGAAGACATTGACGATGTAAGTAGATGCGCCTTGCATTTTTCAACTTTTTTGCTAGTCATACTGTTTATACTTTGAGAATTTTATAATCTTTTTCAATATTTATTCTTGAAAAGGTCAATATTTGCTTTGGCAATATGAATGCTGGGCATTGGAATCTTGTTTAAACTGAGTGTCTAGAGAAATAGCTATTAAGAAATTTAGCAGACAATTGTGAGAAATACAAGATTTTATCAAAGAAATAGGCCTTCTCTTTTTTTTATTGAGATATAGTTGTACAATATTATATGTTACAAGTGTACAATATAGTGATTCACAAATTTTAAAGGTTATACTCTATTTATAGTTATTATGATTGGCTATGTTCCCTGTGTTGTACAAACATATCTTCTCTTAATTGAAACACTAATATGTTAGAAGAACAATCTTGTCTGAACCAGTTTGATATGAAGCATTGGAATTACGACATAACATTAAAAGCCCTGTTAAAGGGAATTCCCTGATGGTCCAGTGGTTAGACCTTGGCGCTTTCACTGTGCTGACCCGGGTTCAATCCCTGGTTGGGGAAATAAGATCCCATGAGCCATGCTGCGTGACCACAAAACGAACAAACAAACCAAAAAAGCCACGTTAAAATTGAGGCCTTTTGCCAATTGCATTATTTTATCTGTTGGATATGCACTGTTGGCAAATTCTTGGTTTGGAGTTGGTGTGTTTATTTTGAAGAAAATGCATTCTTTTTTCTCACAATAAAGCAGTAATGCTGACAAGAATAAATGCCTTTGGGATGGGGAGGGTGGGGGGGAGTCGAGGGAGGGAGGGAATATGGGGATGTGTGTATAAAAACAGTTGATTGAACTTGGTATACCCCCCAAAAAATAATAAATAAATAAATAAAATTAATTAAAAAAATAAAACTAGGCCAACAATTGGTGAAAGATTAAGAAAAAAAAGAATAAATGCCTTATTGCCCTTCTGCTGTTAAAATATTTAAATGAAATTCAAACTTAGTTTTTGGCAATGTAAATCTATTTAATAATTGGGGTGGTGTTATAAGTTACTCTTAAATCTGGGTTGGGCTCTTTTTAACCCGCTTTAAATAAAAATGTAGTTCAAAACTATCTGTGTATATAAATATAAAAATAATAATGTTTGATTTGATTCAAAGGTAAAATTTTAGTACACTTAGAGTAGTTGTTCCTGACCAGGATTGTTTGTGCAACAGAATTACCAGAGCCTTTCAAAAATACAAAGGCTGGGAATTCCCTGGTGGTCCAGTGGTTAGGACTCTGCACTTTCACTGCTAAGGGCCTGGGTTCGCTCCCTGGTCAGGGAACTAAGATCCCACAGCTGCATGGTGGGGGGTGGACGGGGACGGGGACCCAAATGCTGGTCTTGGAGAAGTCTGAGTTAGGTGATAAAGATTCTATAATTAACATATATCTATACTTGGTTTATCACATATCTATACCTTTATTCATCCGTCAGTTCATCTTCTATTTTAATGTATCCCCAAACCATTTAGGACACACCATGAATTAAAATTTGAGTACACATCCCCAGTATGTATTTGCATTTATGAATTTTTAAACATACAGTACTGTATTTTAAAGAATAGCCTAAAATAGAAAAATGACAAAGGATAAAAAATAAATCCATCATTCTATTTTTAATGTTACCTCCCTTTGGAAAGCCCTGAGCCAGAGGATTCTCGTGACTAAACTGTTAATGATACTTAGACAGTAGATTTATCGATGATCTTCTGTGACAAGAACCTGACATGGAGCTATTGTGTTATAGATTAAGGGGTGATCCCAACATTCTGACAGCTTAGCTGGGGTAGAAGGGCTTTTTAGGAAATTAAGAACCTAGTCAGAGAACACACCTGAATGTGAAGCCACATACACAGAGGTGATAGGGTGAGGATCTAGATAAGGTTAAGCTTTTCTAAGAAAAATATTTCTCAGTTTGTGCCAATCCTTCCTCAGAACTGGGTCCAGCAGGCTGGCAGTGAGGGATGCTAAAGACAGTAGTTATTAAAGGAATTTGAGTTAGTTTTTTGTAAGGGTCGCTTTGTTTACCACCTGAGAACCCTACTTCTTCCTTAAGGTGTTACTCCAAGTGGTTTATATGTGTTCTAGCCTTCACTCCTAAAACCAGGTTGACAAGGAGAAGAATTTGCTATCACACTTGTACATTTTAAGAAGTAACACTCCCTGTGTCTGCTCCCACCCCCAAAATAAGTTTCTAATCATTAGCACAAAAGGAAGGAGACATTAAACTTTATTGAGGATATTCTGCATAACGTATAACATTCTGAAGGATGTTATAAAGATTCACTGGAAGCAGACCAGAATTGAGAAAAGCCTAGTGTACAGAATTTCCTCTTCAGACTGGATTTGTTTCCCAGCTAGCCTAAGGGGGGTGCATGTATCCCTTACATGTGGTTGACTGTTGGAATATAAAAATTCTTTTGGTTGATCTGATGTTCTTTTTCCTTCCAGATCTAAAGCGATCTCAACCTTTCACATTCCACTTTCTCTGAGGATTGTTCAACAGTTTGGATTTTGGCTGTGACCTGTTAAAGAAGATTAAAATTTCATTAGCATGAGTGCAGTTTGCTAAAGCAGACTGATTTGTTTCTAAGGTATTTCTTTAAAAACTGGTAATGCTGAATTCTCTTAAATGAAATGTTAAGCCCACTTTGTTCTTTTGATGTATTGGAGTTTATGGGTAAAAGACCACATCTACTCTTTTTAAAAAGAGAAAAAAATGCATTACTGCCTTCCCCAATTTGACCATTTCCAGTAAGTAAATGGATGTTTTGAATAAACCATTTGCCATCCACTCATTATGAATTATAATTAAGCCCTAGTTTTGACTAGCCTGTTGATTGTGCTGTGAGTTTTTGTATATTCCAGTTACCTAGATGTTCCCATGAGATTTTGGTACAGTCTAAGGGAGGCAGGAATTTGCATTTGAAGTCAAAAACGATTGCTCTGTTTTTCATATTTAAGTAGCATGTAGCTATTTTTATTCTAATCTTGATATCATATACATTCTTTTCATGATCTTATTTTGCCGCTGTAAACATAGCAACAGAAAAGGCGTTTCTAAAATGCAGTTTAGAACCTGGGTTTTAATAGCAATTTTGAATTTGTAAAGTTGGTAGTTGAAGAAACCAAACACTAGGTGGCTCCCATTTATCTTAACATTGAAGATAATGATAGAGTTGTCAACTTTTTTTTTAACTTACTGTGCATAGGAAATTTCCCAAATAACAAAAGATTGTTTTGATCATATGCTTGTATGTAGAGTATTTTTGCAGAACAAAAAGATTATGTTCAAAGTGTCATTTTATTTTCAGAAGTCATATACATGTAAGCTACAATTTTGAGTGCTTTATAAACACTTAAAGTATGTGTAAATGAAAATTTAATTTCATAACAGCTTGTACAAATTAAGCCTTTTGAAAAGTATCCCTGAGCTGGGGAAAGAACAGGGGATAGCAACTTAATGAAAAGATGGTCTCCAATTTCTAAATGGAAGAGCTATACAATGGAGAAATATAATAAAGACAGTGTCATGCTGCAGAGTATATTATACCATTACTTTGTGTTTAGGATGTATTTTATTGTGTGTACACGTTTTTTCCTTGTATTTGGAATTTAGATTTACCCTTTGTTACTTGGTTTTTCATTGTCAACTCTAGTAAGATGAAATTAAGGGCAGGCTAGTTAGACCTCACTAGCAACATTGAAATCGTATGCAACTGTAAAAGAAATCCTTCACGTAGCTTGTGAAGCTTTTATTCTACTGGTCTCCAGAGAACTCTTCAGTGATGAAAAGTAATACATAGGGGAAGTAAACCTTTACATGGCTTCAGAAAACAAGCACGGCTTTTTTTTTTTTTTAATAAGCACATCTTTGATCTCATGCATAGTATAATTTCCTCTCCTAAGTGTGCAAAGTCTGGAATAAAAATCTGAGGTACTATAAAACATTATTAAATCAAAGAACAGAAACTAAGAGTGGACAATTGCAGTTCATGTTTCTTACTCTGGAGTTCCTGAACACTTAACCTAGTTGGAATGCATCTGAATCCATGGGCTGGTCTTTAATACTTGTAAGGAACCAGCCTTGAAGAATTGACTTAGTGATCATCTTCATTGGTAGTCTAAACCTCCTAAGATATTTAGGTTTCTGTACATAAAAGTGTTTTGCTAAATTTGTGGTATATGTAGATCTTTCCTCCACATTATTTTACTGAGGATATTTTGACTCTGCATCTGTGCTACAGTTCATGGTAGGGGTGGTGCAACTCAAAATTAGTTTTTCTACTTAACCTCCTCTAACATATGGTTTGTCCAAAGATTCTTTTAAAATTACAACTATGACCCCAATTCATGTGTTTGCAAGTGAGTTTTTTTCCTTGCCTAAGTAGTAACAGCCCAATCTGGTGCTGTTACACCCTAGAAAATCTCAGCTCATAATGATTAAAATAATTGGGGTAACTTGTAGTTCATATGCAACACTACTTGGAGGAATTACTTTACTAACTTGTCTTTAATGTGGAAATTCGTTTCATTGATTTGATTACATTTCAAATGAGGAATGGAAGTGGTTCTTAAGGAAAAAAAAAATTTTGTTGTTAAACTATTTGATTCCTATAATACAATGCTATAAGGTGTGCCCTGAAAGAAAATAAAGTATTTGAAATCCAAGGATAACGATTCTTACTGCTAAGAGTTTATAGTAGTTATTACTAATGAGTTTGGTAAGCCTGAAGTTTTCACGCAGTGCTTATTCCTCTTGCAGTTAGAGTATAAATAAGTTGTATTACTAAGGTGGCTACATAACCAAACCAAGTGTTTGTGTAAAAAAAGACTTGCCAAGATTTAATTGTTTGACTGTTGAATCTTTCTTGAACATGCAGCCTCTCAAAGACACCACCTCTTAAGGAGCCTGAAAACTATGCATGATGAAAATTCTTATTTTTATTAAGGAGTGGCCATTGGTTTACTCACCACATCTGTGGAATCATGGCTATAAATATAGTTGCTTACAAAACTCCTTGTGACTTGTAGTTTAACTTAATCTCATCTATCTTGTGTAAATATTAAATTATAGGATGTTGTGTAACATCTTTAATAGATACAAACTGCTGTCATTATTGACTTCGGAGCAAGTGAGTAATTAAATAGGTAAAAGAAGCATGTTTCAAATAAAACACCTAGCTGGATTTATACTTTATTTGTATTGTGTACAGATTTAACAACATCCGGTATTAACTGTGGCTTGACAGTGAAATGAAAGTAAGTTCTTTATGTTATGTGACTGTCATAAAGATTAAAAAGATTTTTGTATCGGTATGAGATGTTTAGATCTCTATCCTGCTTAGTAAGGAGAAGCTTCATTTATACAGTTTGGACTCCCATGAACTTTTACATACCACTTTTTTAATTTACCTTAAACTACCATCCTTGCTTTTTTCTTCCTATTTAGAAAAGAACAAAATCTGAGTTAAGTCTTACTCTTAAGTGTGATAAGACCCTAGCCCCTCAGGTATAGGGTGAACCGAGGAATTTGGAGAGTGTGTTGGACTGTGTCTTCTCTTCGCTCCACAACCGCCTAAGTGCTTAGGAGGCAGTGTGATGAGGAGTGAAGAGCATGGCTCTGGGGTCAGGCAGCCTGTGCCCCAACCCCCACTCGCCCTTTACCTGCAGGTGACCACGGGCACCTTCTTCAGCTTGTCTGAGCTTCAGGCTCCTCTCCTGCAAGATGGAGATGATGAGGACAGTACCTGCAGAATCACAGAATTGTTGGGAGGATTCATAATGTGTGTTCATATGTGTGATGCACTTAGCGCAGTGTCCACCGCTATTCACTTGATGTCCAGGACTGTGTAAGATAGAATGTGCACGTCTTTTATATTCTCTATTTACCATTTCTTTTACTTACAGTCTTTGGCTCCTATAATAAAAGAAGTGTGTAGAATATATATTTGTATATTCATGTCAACACAATATTTAAAATAATTGCTACCAGTCTCATTTAATTCAGCATAAGACTAACAGATGGAAGTCTCTAAATTGCTTAAAGAAAGGTATTTTGCAAAATGCCAACTTGCTCTATATTTAGAGAAAGTTTATAATTAGTAATATTGATAGTTCTGGTCATATTTCACTCTTAAGTCTTTAATGAGTCCTTTTACTATAGATTCATGACAGCTAATTGGTACTGATTTGGAGGTTTCCTTTCCCATCATTTGGAATTATGTAAAGAAATCAGATGCAAAGTGTTGCAATTAGAAATAAAATATGAAATAACATTCAACAGTGTACGCAGTTGATTCTTTTCAAACTTTATGACATTTTTAACTTTTTTATTCATGATCATTCTTTTCTGAAAATTTTCACTTAAAAAAATTGTGATATATGAGGGATATGTATACTTATTCTGTTTTTTATTTTTGTGTTTTTGGTTGTTTGATTTGAATGAATCCATTTGGTCAGACTCCAGATACAGGGTTGTATTTTCTAGGCGAGTGAATTTGTTACAAACCTGAGCTAAAGACATTTTCTAATGGTAAATCAGTTGTCCAGAATGATCTCGAATTTCCAGAATCCCATTCACTGGACCTTATTTTATACTATGCAAAGACATAGGTGAAAGTAGGTATTTATCCTCTGGTCAACTTGCTCAGTTTTAAAAAGCCAGTCTTTTCTGTTCCAATCTAGGCTTTGTTCGGTTCACAACCTGATAATGGCAGATCAAAAAGTGGGGACAGAACCTGAGTAAAGTCTCATTGCTGATGTGATCCATTGGACCATCAGCTATAGAATTAGATGAATTTTTGCAAATTTGATAAAGTTCCGTGCATGTTTATGATTTTAAATATCTCTTAGAAATCTAAGAATAATCAGGATTTTCTTAACTTGATAGTTTATCTACCAAAAGCAAACATAGAAACTCACAATTTCTTTTAAAAAGTGAATTTTACTTTAGGATGTCCCTGACAAACAATAGAATGATTAATCTTATTAAATCCAACCCTGGAGTACACATCTTTTTCAAAGCTCATGTGACAAGGTAGAAGGTTTTCCATGAAGATGTCTGCATGCTGTGAAGTACAACAGGAATCTCACGAAAAAACATTCATGAGATTATTGAGTTGCAAACTGAACTGGCCATTGTTTTTCATGAAATACCATTTTTATTTGAAAGAACAACTGACAAGCTGGTTATTAAAACTTGGGTTTGTGGTCACCATTTTCTCAAAAATGAATGAAATAACCCTGTCACTTCAAGGAAAACAACTGACAGCATTTGTTGGAGGTGATAAAATTTGAGCTTTCAAGTGAAAAATTGTTTCAGAAAACTGATATTGCCACCATTAGCTTGACAGCTTCACCGTGAAGAAATCAGTGATGATGGTAAGGAATGTGACTTTTTTAATACCCTAGAATGGAATGTGTTGACATTTGGAAGATCGTAGCAGAGTCAAGCAGTACTTTCTAAATGATTTTAATGGATTTTAATGCACTAGTATGAAAAGATCACTGATTCAGTGTTATATTCCACATTGCAACTAACTTTAAGAAGTTAGCATTTGTCAAGATTGGGTGTAGTATCAAGAACATAAAATGGTTACCTGAAAAACCATTAAGATGTTTCTTTTCCAACTATATAAAGGCCAGCTTTTCTTCATGAGCTTTAACGAAAACATATTGTAGGGGCTTCCCTGGTGGCACAGAGGTTAAGAATCTGCCTGCCAATGCAGGGGGACACGGGTTCGAGCCCTGGACCAGGAAGATGTCACCTGCCGCAGAGCAACTAAGCCCGTGTGCCACAACTACTGAGCCCCTGTGCTACAACTACTGAAGTCTGCACACCTAAATCCCATGCTCTGCAACATGAGAAGCCCTCACACCACAATGAAGAGTAGCCCCTGCTTGCCGCAACTAGAGAAAGCCTGTATGCAGTACTGAAGACCCAATGCAGCCCAAAGTAAATAAATAAATAAATAAATTTATTATTAAAAAAATTGTAATACATTGAATAGAAAAGCAGATATGAGACTCAATTTTCAATTAAGCCAGACAGTAAAGAGATATACAAAAATGTGAAACAATGCCACCCTTCTCAAATGGGGATGGGCTAGGTTTCACTTTTCATTAAGAGTATGCTGTTTATTTTAAAATTTTAGGTTTATTGTTAAAGTAACAAATCTTTTCAAAAATTTCTAGCATATTAATATTCCCACAAGTGAACTTGTCATTTCAAGGAAAACTGACAGTGTTTGTTGCAATATTACATATGTGCTTTCAAGAAAAAATTGAGTTTTGGAAAACTTACCACTACCATTAGCAGATACAGAAGTTCTTCGGGAGTCTCAATTTTAGGTGTAAAATCGGAGTTGATGAACTTTTACTAAAGGACCAGATGGTAAATATTTTAAGCTTTGTAGGCCGTGTGATCTCTCTTATAACTAGTCAGTTCTGCCAGTGTTGCACAAAAGCAGCCTGGGACAACGTGTAAACAAATGTGTGGCTGTATTCCAGTAAAACTTTATTAACAGAAGTCGGTGGTGGGCTACAGTTGGCCCATGGGCCCTAGTTTGCCAAAATCTGCTGTAAAGGGGCTCTGAGGCAAAAAAAAAAAAGAATTGCTGCACTAGACTAACAACTAGATGGTATAACAGATTTTAAGATGTTCAGGGAGTTCCCTGGTGGTCCAGTGTTTAGGACTCCACGCTTCTGCAGAGCACACGGGTTTAAGGGAACTAAGATCCTGCATGCCGCGTGGTGAGGCTTAAAAAAGAAAATGAAAAAAAAATGTTGTTCAACTATAACTAGATTTTTAGGAAGTTAGCCTAATGGAAAAAGCCCAGCAAACTCATGTCATTTTGTTAAACAAATGGCTTAAATAGAAAGACACTGTTCGTATATGGTATGATGTCATAAAAATGCCAATTCTCCCCACATTAATCTCTGACTCCAATATAATTCCAATTAATATTCCAACAGGATTTGAGGGGGGTAGAGAAATTGATTCTAAAATGAGTTCATATGGAAATTATGAATTTCTAAGACAATTTTTAAAAAAGCAGAAAACTCCAAATATTGTCACTCCATAATCCATAGTAATAAGTAATAGTTGCAGTAACAGACAAAAAGATCAGAATAAAGAGCTCAGAATCAAGCCCATGTACATATGGGAATCTGATATATGATAACATTGGGGAAAGCATAGAGTACTTAAAAGATGATGCTGTTACACTTTACAGAGAAAAGTAAATATGGGTCCCTAACACACCATATATAGAAAATAAATTGCTTTAAAGGTAAATCTATAAACTAATAAGGAACATGTAGACTATATTGAGTAGGGAAGTATATTTTAAGACCTATGACCCTTGTTTTCTCCTTCCACTAACTACAATTTGAGTTGATCCCTTTCCCCCTTGACTTTCATCTCCAAGGGGAAGGGAGTTGAGGGACCGCAATAAACATCCTACAGTTTGACCTTTTATATGTGTCCAAAACAAAACCAAGACCTCTTGGAGCACAAACCATAAGCATAAGGTGAAAATTGGTAGATTTTATTTTGTAACCATGGGAAAGATTGAATCAAGAACTATCAATGGATGTTTATTTATTGGCTGCATTGGGTCTTTGTTGCTGCATGTGGGCTTTCTGTAGTTGGGGGTGAGCGGGGGCTTCTCGTGGTGGCTTCTCTCATTGCACAGCATGGGCTCTAGGCAAGCGGGCTTCAGTAGTTGTTGCACAGGGGCTCAATAGTTGTGGCTCACAGGCTCTAGAGCACAGGCTCAGTAGTTGTGGCTCATGGGCTCTAGAGCACAGGCTCAGTAGTTGTGGCTCACGGGCTTAGTTGCTCTGCAGCATGTGGGATCTTCCCAGACCAGAACTCGAACCCGTGTCACCTGCATTGGCAGGTGGATTCTTAACCACTGCACCACCAAGGAAATCCCTAAGAAGCTTTTTAAAATGGATTGATTTTGGTATAAAAATTAAAGTTTTGCTAATCTTAGAAAAGGTTAGTTGACTAGTGTGAAATATTTAAGCCCAAAAGGATTATCTAGAATACAAAAACAAAAAAACAAAAAACTGAAAATCAACAAGAAAGACAAGTAGCCCAATAGAAAGATAGACAAGGATTGAACAGGTAATTTACAGAAGAGTAAACCAAGATAAATGGTTAATCTATTTCTGATAGATTTGTATACAGTTTCAATGGGTAGATGTTAACAATTCCAAGCAAGGAAAAACAGAATGATAGCTGTCGTGCTTTATCATTTATATAAATTTGAACCATGCATATCTTCACTATATGTTTGAAAGTAGAACTACAAAAATATATTAAGCAGGAGGTGTATATGATTGAAGAGAGGAATGGAAGTGGGAATAGAAAATTAAAAAAAAAAAACTAGACAGGGGTGCTACTCTGTCAGGAAGCCATGAGCTCAGGAGTTGGATATAAACTCCTACCCAAGGTTGTAAGAAAAAAAAAAGTGGAAACAGCTCCCATGCCCTAATTCACTTGTCTCAATCTTACTGGGTTAGAAACAGTTTTCATTACAGCCAAGGGACCAGCCCCAGCTTGCCCGCTTTTCTACTCATTTGTGTCTAAACTCCCCTTCTGGCTTTCTCACCATAGTCATCCTACTCCCGGCACACCTTTGGGAGTGTCATGAACATTTTTGTGCCAACAAAGGAACCCTTTCCAAGCTTTTCGCTAAGAATCCGGTTGTCAGTTACTGAGGGTTTCAACTTGTTGGGTTGTTTCTTTTTGTTTGTTTGTTGATTGTATAATTTACACACCGTAAAGTCCACCCATTAAAAATGTACAATAGATTTTAGTATACTTAGAGTCAACTATCACCATAATGTAATTCTAGACCGTTTTAATCATGCCCCCCCCCAAAAGAAATCTTGTACCCTGATTCAGCTTCATTTGGCTTTTTAATCATGCATTTCTTTCTCCTCCAGAGGTGGAAGTTAAAACCTGGGGGCTGGTCACTGTTCAGCAGAGAAACGTGCAGCCTGGAGCCCCCCTGGGGTGGGTTATCACTTGGCAGGCTCTACTTGGGTAAATACCTGGAAGCTTGAGCTGGCTATGCAAAGATGTCTTTTTCAATGTGTATATTTTTGAAAAGTTAAAGGCTCATGGCAGGGGTAAAAGAGGATGTCCAAGGGAAACACCCCCACAAACCCCTACACTCTGCCCCGACGCCTACTCCCAAAGCTACACATTTAGCACATTCTCATTTGTCTTCCCAGAGATGTTCTTGCAGGAATTTCTCTAGTGCGCGTTATTTGCGCTCAAGGAAGGAAGGAACCATTGAGTAGCCAGGTAGTGGGGCCATGGTGGAAGGCCGACTGCGTGCCCTTGCTCTTCCTTGAAGGTCCACCCGGCTGGCTTTCCGGAGTCCCGCCCTGGGTGCCACAGGCCTGGCTGCGGTGAGGGAGGACCTAGCGCCTGCCACCCGTGCGCCTCTGTGCTTGAAGGGAGGCGGCTGCAGACGTGGCACTGGCCCAAGTGGCTCCTGCGCGAGGCCCTACTAGGACCTGTTTCCAGAGCTACAGCTCCAATTATGTGGATGCTTCGTGTATGTGAACTTATGTGAGCCGTGTGAGGACTTACGTGCACGGTGTGTGAGAACATGTGCATGCTGAGTGGGTAGATGTGTACACGTGGTACGTGCGTGCTGTGCTCAACATGCTGCTTGAGGATGTGTGTGCACACTGTGAGAAATTGCATCCCCTGTGTATAACGCTGAATGTATTCACTGGGTGGGGACGTGTGTTTACACTGGTGTATGCACGCTGTGTGCGCATGCTGCACGTGAGCACTGTATGAGGAATTGTGTGCATGCACGCTGTGAGGACCGGTGTACACATGGAACGCACACGCGGTGTGTGGGGCCGCTGTGAAAACTGGTGTGCACATTGCATGTGCACGCCGTCTACGCGTGCTGTGTGAGAGCTGGTGTGCATGTTGCCAACTGCACGAGGCATGCGCCTGCTGCCTGAGGACCCGTGTGCACCTCGCGTATGCACGCGGTGCGCGTGCGCGGCTTGAGAACCCGTGCGTACATCGCACGTGCATGCCGTGGGGGCTACGCGTGTGCGTGCGGACGCGCGCGAATCTGGTACGGCGCGGCGGCAGGGGCAGTGCGCCTGTGCGGCCCGGGCATCCCAGTGGAGCACGGCGGCGGCAGCTGGGACGGAGGGCGCTACACGGGCCCCCCAGCTCCCCGGGAAGATGGCCGAACCGGGCGCGGTGCGGACCGCGCCACCTAACCACCGGCCTTCAGGTAGGGCCCCCGGGACGCGGCCGGCTCGTGGGAGCCTCAGGTCCCCCGGGGAGGCGAAGCGGGGCGGACCGCGGGAAGCAGAGGTTCTGGAGCGCGCGGGCGTGGGGGGCGGGGCGCGGAGCTGGGCTAACGTCTTTTCCTCAGTCTGGGGTCGCCTGGGAGCGGGATCCCAGGGCCGAGCCCCTCACGGTGCCGGTGGCAGGGGGGTCCCTTCTCGAGTGGCCTGAGTGAGTGGGTATGATTGAGGGTGGCTTAGAGTGGGTGTCAGGTGTGTTTGGCGTGGGGGGACCGGGGCCACGCTTGATGCCCCAGCGGGGCTGGCCTCGCGTCGCGGAGCAGCCGGCGTGGGGGGCACTGGGGCCCAGCGAGCAGGCGCGGGGGGTCGCCGGGGCCTGCGCGCCCGCCCACTCTGCGTCTCGGGCGTCGCGCGCGAGCGGCAGCCCAGCTTCGTGCTTCGCGGCGTCCCCGGGGGGCAGAACCGGCGCGTCACCCACTGGCCGCGGCGGCCAGAGGCGAGCCCCGGGCCGGGTTCCCATGCCGCCCGCTTGCGCTCCCGGAGGCCGCGGGGTGCGTTGCCCCCGGGGTCTGGCGGGGCCGCGGCTTTCTCGCGTGGCAGCGCCACGGTTGGGTCCCCCGACCCTCGAGGCTGCAGCTGCTGGGAGCTAAGAAGGGACGGTCGCGGGATTGGCTGCCCGGAAACGAGCGAAGCAGGGAGAGGTTTTGAGGACATTTGGCAGAATTTTAGATAAGCTGGTCTCGCATCTTCTAACGTTCTGTAAAGTGGTTGTAGGTAGTCCGGGGGTGTAAACAACGTGGAAACCGATTTCATGTTTTTCCTGGCAACACCTTTTTTTTTTTTTAAATTAATGTGAGCTATTTTTAAGACGTGTTTTACCGCAGTATAACATGCATCCCACAAAAGCGCACAGATCCTAAGTATAGGATTTTGAGAATTATCACATAGTGAAGACCTGCGTATTTTATGTAAGGTGTACCAAGCAAGGGAAGGAAATCACGGGAAATGTTCTTTAGTCACTTAAAACAAGATTTTCATGGAGGAAGGGGTATTTTCTGATTGGGCCTTGATTTGCATTATTTAGAGAAGGAGGAGGTGGCTTAAATCTTGCCCGGTTTGCGTTTTTCATTACGCATTTTTTTCAAAGGCAGAATTTAACAAATATCACAGGATAGTGATATAAATACTAGAAATATATACTTCTGTTTTCGTCCTTTTTGCTTGAGAAACTCGGCTGCATCTGCTAGGGAAGAACCCCAAACCCAACCATCCATCAGAACCAGCCTTGGGGGAGGGGGACCTAGTAGAATAAAACATTGGAAAAGGGAGGTTGTTAAAGTTCACAGTTTTATTTGGTTGAGAGTTTAAATAATTAGGTCGTTTTAGAGGCAAGGCGGAGCTGTATGGTTGGGCCTGAAATTTATCTGTGGTATTTTAATTTATTTGAAGGCATTTGATAAGGGGAATCTTTAAGTTCTAGTTGGAAACTGTATTGTAGAAAAATAGCTTAGTTATTTTCTTTCATTTGAAGTTGGAAATATGGAAAAACGTGTGTGAAGGTTTAAAATATTTCAGGGAGTTCCCTGGCAGTCCAGTGGTTAGTACTTTGTGCTTCTGCTGCAGCAGGCATGGGTTCGGTCCGTGGTCAGGGAACTAAGATCCTACAAGCCCCACAGCGCGGCCAAAAGAAAAAAGAAAAAAAAAACAGATAAAAATGATAAAATATTTCATAAACTTCTGTGTGCATTAGGGTTGGTGTGGAAAAATTGGAGTATTCAATTAGGTGCCAGGTAGTACTGTGGTTTATTCTTTTAAGGTGGGTTTTGTGAGGCTAGGTACTTAGAAAAATGATGTCATCCTCAGAGAAGTCTTGATTATTGAGGTTTTGTTATAATTCATCCTGATATTGATAATTCTTGGCTGCCCAAGGCCTTATTATTTGGGACCTATTCCTGATAAGATTCAACCTGCATTTCTTGAGGGTCAACCATTGTTCCTAAGCTTGTGCTGAGTGCTGTGAGGGTCAGAAAAGACAAAGATGCCTAAGATGTTTAGGCTTTCAGACAATTTCATAATGGCACAGTTGGGGGATATGGGCCGGCAAGTGGTTTTCCTGGGAGCTGTTGTAGAAGGTTGCAGGCTAAAACCTTTCTGTTTCCTCTAGCAACAGGTTCTTCTGATATTGAAATCCTGTGCATTTTTTCGCATTACACACCAGTTATGCTTTCTTTCCTTTTAATTACCCTCAGAATGGAAATGACCAGATGTACTGTTCTCGTTAGTGCCTGTGTTGTATGCAAAGTATAAGGAACGAGGAGCAAGCGCCTGTTGCTCGAATCTGCTTAAATACCTTTAGAGGGCAGGCAGAGTCACCAGGTCTCTGCTGTCAGATTGCCTTGGTGTCACACAGATCCTGTGCTACCCTCAGTCTGAAATGCCGCCTTCTCCCTTTTTCTGTTCGGGTGTTTAGTTCCTCTAAGCTCCTCTCAGTCTGAATTAAGGAACTTAATCTTGCCTGTGCCTGTAGCACCTGCAGGAAAGCACTCTTCTTATTCTACCTGTGTGACAACATTAACCTTCCAGTTCCTCTCGGCAGATGTTCATTGGGTGCCCACTGTGAGCAGGGCCTTGTGCTGGTGGCCTCTGCCATCACTGGCGCTCACCCAATTGAGATCCAGACTGCCTGGGTGTGAATGCCACCTCTCCCCTTCCTGCTGTCTTACCTCAGGCAGACATAGCTGAGCTTCAGTTTTCTCACCTTTAAAATGGGCTTAAGAACCCTGTAGTGGGGAAAGGATAGAAGCACTGCTTTGAAGATGAAGGAGTTAATATCTGTAAAGCAGTGCTTGACACACAGTAAATGCTCAAGTTGGTTAGCCATTGTCCCTTCTATTAGATGATTGGCTTGAGGGCAAGGCCTCAGGCCAGGTTAGAGGTGCGTCCCACAGTGCCACCTGGTGCAGAGGGTGGCTGGATGGTCATCCTCAGAGTTTTTGGACACAGTAGGTCTGTAACTGATGTTTGACAGTTGCATTATGCTGAGAGCAACTCCACTGGGTTGAGTAAATACTCATGAGTTGGATTAAAGAAGTGTGTTGGTGGAGGAGTTTGAGATAGTGGAATTACAAGCATGTTTCCTGAGGCTTGTTGAGCTTTCCAGTGCTTTCTGCAGGTAAATACTGCTTACTGAGTTGAATTCATTTGCCCATGGTTCCCTGGTAAGGTGAGGATTGCTTTGAGGTGAGATGAGGTTCCCTGCTGTCCTTTCACCTGCCTATCTTCCATACCCCGCCCTAGATCAGGAAAATGGAGGGGTGCAAATTAGAAGTTCAGGAGAGCCTCCCCCTGGAGGCCACAGTAGGGTGGGGCCAAGTTGGAAAGGCTGAGAGTAGGGCTCCAAGAAATTAGAGTTCTTTATCCTTTCTCAAAGTTGCATTTAAAACCATAACCCCACCCCCACCCCCGCCGCCGCTGCAGTTTGTGGAATCTTAGTTCCCTGACCAGGGATTGAACCTGGGCCCTGGGCAGTGAAAGCACAGAGTCCTAACCACTGGACCGCCGGGGAATTCCCTAAAACCATTCTTGACCACTCTCATCCCAAAACTGTTTGGACTTAAGAGGAGCAATTTGAGTTTGTGCGCGTGTCCTAACATTGCGAGTCCCTTCAGCGGTGAGAGGGGACCCCCCCCCCCAGGTCAGGAGAGGAAGAAACAAAGTTGTATTTGGTTTGGGGCTTCTGGCTTTGTTGAGTGATGATACTGAAGGACTTGGACTTGGCAGGACCTTTGGGGCAAACTCCTGAAAGTCTGACCATCAGCTGTTTCTTTCCTGATGTCCTGGTGACACAACTGGTCAAAGTCTGTCATTTCTATCTCTAACCCTTCTTCCTCTCCACAATTAGAGGATGTTTTCCTCTCATTCATATGCCCCATCTTTTGCAGTGGTTCATTTTTTGAAAGACTATTTGCCTTCTGTAGTAGTTATGCTAATTGACTTATACAGCAGAAGGATTTGCAGGGTCGATTTGGGCAAACGAGATTGGGTTTTCGGGGGGATGCTGGTCAATAGTCTAGTGGGCTTTGTTGGGAGGATTTAACAAGATAGAACTCATAATGTGCTCAGCATAGTAAGGCTCACAGGGCAGAAGGTGTGATGATGCTTATGATGGTATCGCCTGGTTTGAGGAGGGAGGGGAGAGTCCACATGCTGAGCTGACTCTGGCAGCAGTTTGATAATTTTTTTTCTGTTGTTTGTTTTTATTTTATTTATTTATTTTAAGAACTTTTATTGAGATACAATTGACATACAATAGCAGTTTGATAATTTGAAAAGTTTCCATGGCCCTGCCCTCCAGCCTCTTTTGAACGAATTACACCAGAAGAAGGAAGAGGCAGTGGTTGAGGGTGGCTGCCCTTGGGGCATCGTGGCCGGGAGGGATTGCTTACCACCCACCTCGTGTCTAAGGTGATGACCTTCCAGTATGGAGTCTGCCAGCTCAGCACCTGAGCTTCTGGGGCAAGCTGGGCCTTGGGATCCTCCTCATCCACCTGTGAGGTCTGTCTGAATGTAGGCCTTGGTCTGCTTTTCCCTTGGGAAGCAATAGCTTTCTTCTTGCCTAGGAAGTTTTCCTCTTTTTAAGAACTTTATCATTAGTGGAGTTCAGGTTGTGATTTAAGCAAAAGAAGAACAGGTATGAGTGAGGCACACACCTACAAAGAGTTTGAGGGAACAGCAGTCACGCCAAATGCCCATGATCCGTTGGAAGGACAGGGTCTGTCCCCAGGGTACATAGCTCCTGTCTGGCTCTGGGTTCATTCACTGTCTGAAAATAACCACTTCCCCTCCCTGCCAAATAAGCTGGCATCTTCTAGCCCCCTGACAACCCTGTGGAACGTTTCTTGCTCCTTTGTCATCTCAGCCTCTTAATTTTTACCCTCCCCTTGCCCATTTATGTAATAATAGCTTTATTGAGACAACATTCACATACCATACATTTCACACATTTAAAATGCACAATTCAGTGGTTGTCAGTATATGCACAGAATTGTACAGCTATCACCACAATCAATTTTAGAACATTTTTGTCACCCCACAGAGAAACCCCATACCCATTAGCTGTCATTCCCCATTGCCCCTCACACGCTGCCTGCTCCCCAGGCCCTGGCAGCCACCCATCTACGCTATCTCCATGGAGACCTCTAGGCTTCAGTCCTTGATGTGTGCACATACTGTGGTTGTCCAGAAGTCCTTAGGTGGGTGTCCGTGCATCAGGGATTTAGAAACCATCATTCTGCACGCTCCATCCTTCAGGTCCAATACTGGCTTTCACTGCAAAGCCTTGTCTTTTCACCTCTTGGGCATTCTGCTGCCCAGGGCCTGCAGCACACTGAGAACCTGAATGGAACCCCCCACACAGTCTGCAGTAATATTAGCTCCTCAAATAGTAACAGCTGCTAGTTGTTGAGCACTTATGTCCCAAGCACCATGATAAGCACTTGTCATACATTATTTACTTTATTCCCCACAACCACTCTTTATACTGTTTTTATGCTCATTTTAGAGATGTTGTAATTATCTATTCCTGTGTAGCAAAACACTCCAAACTTACTATTTCTCACCATTCAGAGGGTTGGTTGGGCTCAGTTGAGTGGTTCTTCTGCTACATGTGCTGTCAGCTGGAGTGTGGCTGCTGTCAGCTGGGAGCTCATGACCCGGCTGTCTAATATTACACAAGGAGTCTGTCCTGGCCTTCCTCACAGTGTGGCGGCTGTGCTTCAAGAGTGAGGAATCACAAGTTGCCAGTTCTCTTATGGCCCAGACTTGGAAGTCACAGAATGTCCCTTCTGCTACATTTGGTGGTCAAAGCAAGTCACAAACTCAGCCCAGATTCAAGGGGAGGGGAAGTAGACGTCACCTCTTCAGGTGAGATGTCGTAAGCACCTACAGGGAGAGGAGGATCTCCCTTTTTGGAGAGTCTCTACTGTAACAGGTAAATACATTGAAATTAAGAGAGGTTTAAGTAAGGAATTCCCTGACTCAGCACTTTCACTGCCAGGGCCTGGATTTGATCCCTGGTCAGTGAACTAAGATCCTGCAAACTTCACAGTGTGGCAAAAAATAAAAAAAGAGAGAGGTTAAATAAGTTGGTCAAGGTCACATAGTAACTGACAAGCCAGGACTCACACCCAAGTGTGTTTGACTCTAGAGTTAAGTATTTTTAATCTTCATGCCTCTGTGCCATTCCAGATAGATTATAACAAACTCCTTTTGCACATGGGTCATGCCTCCCACGTTTTCTGTACCCCCTCAAGATCTAGCTCAGTACTGTTTTTTTTAAAACAAAATTTATGTCACGTAACAAATCACATATTTTAGTTATTGTCAAGTATTTTGAGGCATTATTTTTTCCTAGGGAGTAAGTACACCAAGAAGTAGGACTGTCCAAAGAGAGCTCTCTGTGGGGCCTCATTGGAAATTTATCTGTCTCCCTCTTTCCCTCCCCACCACTGCTCTCAAGCTTCCCATTCTTTGTCTTCAGTCACATCAAGGTTGTCCCTGCTTTGACACCTTCTCAGGAACTGTCCCTTTGCCAAGCAGGCACTTCGCTCAGATCTTCAATGGCTGGTCACTTCCTGTCATTCAGGTCCAATTTAAATGCCACTTCCTCTAAGAAAACACTCTGCTCATCCACTCTAGAGCAGCCCAAACCCACCACTCTTTACTTGCCATTCTGTTTTATTTTTATCACAGCATTTATTGTCATCTAATAGTTTCCTGTTTACTTATGTGGTTACTGCCTGGCCTCCCTGCATCAGGAGGGGGGCTTCCAGTTGTTGTTTTTTTTTTTAAGCTCTTTATTGGAATATAATTGCTTTGCACTCTTGTACCAGCTTTTGAGGTACACCAAAGTCAGTCAGCTGTATTTATACATATATCCCCATATCCCCTCCCTCCCGTGACTCCCTCCCGCTCTCCCTGTCCTGGCCCTCTAAGGCATCACCCATCATCGAGTTGATCTCCCTTTGTTATACAGCAACTTCCCACTAGCTATGTATTTTACAGTTGGTAGTGTAAAATATGTCTATGCTACTCTCTCACTTCGTCCCAGCTTCGCCTTCGCCCCCTGCCCCCCCAACCCAGTTTCCTCCAGGCCATTCTCTGCATCTGCATCCTTATTCTTGCCCTGTCACTGGGTTCATCAGTACCTTTTTTTTTTTTTTTTTTTTTTTTAGATTCCACATATATGAGTTAGCATACAGTATTTGTTTTTCTCTTTCTGGCTTACTTCACTCTATGACAGACTCTAGGTCTATCCACCTCATTACATATAGCTCCATTTCATTCCTTTTTATGGCTGAATAATATTCCATTGTATATATATGCCACATCTTCTTTATCCATTCATCTGTTGATGGGCATTTAGGTTGCTTCCATGTCCTGGCTATTGTAATTAGTGCTGCAATGAACATTATGGTACCTGTTTTGTTTTGGATTATGGTTTTCTCTGGGTGTATATATATATGCCCAGGAGTGGGATTACTGGATCATATGGTAGTTCTATTTTTAGCTTTTTAAGGAACCTCCAAATTGTTTTCCATAGTGGCTGTACCAGCTTACATTCCCACCAACAGTGTACGAGAGTTCCCTTTTCTCCATACCCTCTCCAACATTTATTGTTTCTAGATTTTTGGGTGATGGCCATTCTGCCTGGTGTGAGGTGATACCTCCTTGTGGCTTTGACTTGCATTTCTCTAATGATTAGTGATGTTGAGCATCTTTTCATGTGTTTGTTGGCCATCTGTATATCTTCTTTGGAGAAATGTCTATTTAGGTCTTCCACCCATTTGTGGATTGAGTTATTTGCTTTTTTGGTATTGAGCTGCTTGTATATTTTGGAGATGAATCCTTTGTCCGTTGCTTTGTTGGCAAGTATTTTCTCCCATTCTGAGGGTTGTCTTCTTGTCTTGTTTATGGTTTCTTTTGCTGTGCAAAAGCTTTTAAGTTTCATTAGGTCCCATTTGTTTATTCTTGATTTTATTTCCATGATTCTAGGAGGTGGGTCAAAAAGGATCTTGCTTTGATGTATGTCATAGAGTGTTCTTCCTATGTTTTCCTCTAGGAGTTTTATAGTGTCTGGCCTTACATGTAGGTCTTTAATCTATTTGGAGTTTATTTTTGTGTATGGTGTTAGGAAATCTTCTAATTTCATTCTTTGACATGTAGCTGTCCAATTTTCCCAGCACCACTTATTGAAGAGGCTGTCTTTCCATTGTATATTCTTGCCTGCTTTGTCAAAGATAAGGTACCCATATGTGCTTGGGTTTACCTCTGGGTATTCTATTCCATTGATCTTCCTTTCTGTTTTTGTGCCAGTACCATACTGTCTTGATCACTGTGGCCTTGTAGTATAGTTTGAAGTCAGGAAGCCTGATTCCACCAACTCCGGCTTTCCTTCTCAAGATTGCTTTGGCTATTCGGGGTCTTTTGTGTTTCCATACAAATCGTAAGATTTCTTGTTCTAGTTCTGCGAAAAATGCTGTTGCGAATTTGATAGGGATTGCGTTGAATCTGCAAATTGCTTTGGGTAGTACAGTCATTTTCACAATGTTGATTCTTCCAATCCAAGAACATGGTATGTCTCTCCATCTGTTTGTATCATCTTTGATTTCTTTCATCAGTGTCTTACAGTTTTCTACATACAGGTCTTTTGCCTCCTTAGGCAAGTTTATTCCTAGGTATTTTATTCTTTTTGTTGCAGTGGTAAATGGGAGAGTTTCCTTAATTTCTCTGTTTTTTCATTGTTAGTGTATAGGAATGCAAGAGATTTCTGTGCATTAATTTTTTATCCTGCTACTTTACTAAATTCATCGATTAGTGCTAGCAGGTTTCTGGTAGAGTCTTTAGGGTTTTCTATGTATAATATCATGTCATCTGCAAGGAGTGACAGTTTTGCTTCTTCTTTTCCAATTTGGATTCCTTTTATTTCATTTTCTTCTCTGATTGCAGTGGCTAAAACTTCCAAAACTATGTTGAATAATAATGGTGAGAGTGGACACCCTTGTCTTGTTCCTGTTCTTAGAGGGAATGCTTTCAGTTTTTCACCGTTTAGAATGATGTTGGCTGTTGGTTTGTCGTATATGGCTTTTATTATGTTGAGGTAATTTCCTTCTATGCCCATTTTCTGGAGAGTTTTTATCATAAATGGATGTTGAATTTTGTCAAAAGCTTTTTCCGCATCTGTTGAGATTATCATGTGGTTTTTATCCTTCAATTTGTTGATATGATGTATGACATTGATTGATTTGTGTATATTGAAGAATCCCTGCATCCCAGGGATAAACCCCACTTGATCATGGTGTATGATCTTTTTAATGTGCTGTTGGATTCTATTAGCTAGTATTTTGTTGAGGATTTTTGCATCTATATTCATCAGTGATATTGGCCTGTAACTTTCTTTTTTTGTGACATCTTTGCCTGGCTTTGGTATGAGGGTGATGGTGGCCTCATAGAATGAGTTTGGGAGTGTTCCTCCTTCTGCTTTATTTTGGAAGCATTTGAGAAGGATTGGTGTTAGCTCTTCTCTAAATGTGTGGTAGAATTCGCCTGTGAATCCATCTGGCCCTGGGCTTTTGTTTGTTGGGAGACTTTTAATCACAGTCTCAATTTGCGTGCTTGTGATTGGTCTGTTCATATGTTCTATTTCTTCCTGGTTCAGTCTTGGAAGATTGTATTTTTCTAAGAATGTATCCATTTCTTCCAGGTTATCCAATTTATTGGCATATAATTGCTTGTAGTAGTCTCTTATGGTGCTTTTTATTTCTGCGGTGTCCGTTGTAACTTCTCCTATTTCATTTCTGATTTTATTGATTTGAGTCCTCTCCCTCTTTTTCTTGATGAGTCTTGCTAGAGGTTTATCAATTTTATTTTTCTTCTCAAAGAACCAGATTTTAGTTTCATTGATCTTTGCTATAGTTTCCTTCATTTTTTTCTGACCTGATCTTTATGATTTCTTTCCTTCTGCTCATGTTAGGGTTTTTTTGTTCTTCTTTCTCTGATTGTTTTAGCTGTAAGGTTAGGTTGTTTATTCGATATTTTTCTTGTTTCTTGAGGTAGGACTGTATTGCTATAAACTTCCCTCTTAGAACTGCTTTTGCTGCGTCCCATAGGTTTTGGGTTGTTGTGTTTTCATTGTTATTTGTTTCTAGATATTTTTTTATTTCCTCTTTGATTTCTTTAGTGATTTCTTAATTGTTTAATAGCATATTGTTTAGCCTCCATGTGTTTGTATTTCTTATAGTTTTTTCCCTGTAATTGATATCTAGTCTCATGGCATTGTGATCAGAGAAGATGCTTGATGTTATTTCAATTTTCTTGAATTTACCGTAGCTCAGTACTATTGATCCACATTTTACAAAGATTTTGTGTGCCTTTTTTATAGTACACAGTTGTTTTTCTCTACAAACTGATGAGGACCTTCATTTCTTAGAATTAAAGCAAATGTTTTGTCAACAAAAATGCTTAGAGGAAGAGAAGTTTCATTTAACAGAATTTCTTGTTTGCCGAGACTTAACCCCCTATCCTCTCTGTGCCAGCCTTTATATCAGGGTCTGGAAGATCTCCTTAGTATGCTTTCCTGTCTTAGGGCAAATGCGTTGGCTGTAACTGAGGACTGCAACTCTTGGGTCATCTCTCAGGAAGGCCCACGGCAGATTCTCTTATACTCTAGCCCAGTGTGTCTCTCACTCCTAAATACAATTTAAAGGACTTACTAGAAACAAAATATAGAAGACATGTAAAATACAAGTCCCAATTTTAAAATATTAGACTAGATTCCAAGATATCAATGGTTATCAGACTACTCTGTCAAATTGCTATAAATATTTCTAAATATGTGCTCTCAACTTATGTCCTTATTGTGGACGATAATGAACAATAAGTAGGCTGGCGTGTGTCCACAGGCCACACTCTGAGTAGCTCTGCCCTGGGCCAGCATTTGCTAAAGGGTGTGGTACACAAGAGGGTTTATGTTACATGTGGACAAACTTATCTTCTCGATTTTAGATTAATAGTCCTATGAATTGTTTGTGTTGTAAAAGTACAACTAATACATCAAACTGTAATTTCATGAATATTTTCAGAATGAGTAAAAAATGAAAAAAAATCCCTTTTAAAGAAAACTACTAAATAATGGTATAGGTTGGTGTTGGCTAATACAAATAGAATGCTAGCCACATATGTACTCCTAAATTTTCTAATAGCTGCATTGAAAAAGTAAAAAGAAACAGGGGAAATTAATATAATAATACAATTTATTTAACTCAGTATATCCAAAATATTATCATTTCAACATGTAATTAATATAAAGAATTATTAATGAGATATCTCACATTCTATTCTTTGCACTAAGTCTTCCAAAAGCAGCGGAAGACTTTACACTTCCAGCACATCTCTGTGTGGACTAGTCAGAGTTCAGGTGCTCAGTAGCTAACTGTGGCTAGTGGCTCACATATTGGACACAGTGACCTAAAACATTTCCCTCACGGCAGAAAGTTCTGTTGGTCACATAGGACACCAACATGGTATTGAGTGTGGTATGAAGAACAACAGGATGTATGCTGCGGTATTCAGTCTATCGTAGGTCTCTTGTGTGGAAATGAAAAGATGCTTTGACAAAATGGTCTCCCCTACAATAAGGCAAACGCGGCCTGGACCCTCAGGCTCTCAAGGAGAGAAGGTGCTTTTGCATTCCCCAGCGTGAGCAAGTGCCCAAGGCCCTGGCACGGATTGTTGTTTTGGGGACCTGGCAGGCTGTGGAAAGGAAGTGGGCTTGGCTTCGTGGTAAATGTTGGGCTGTTACCGAGGGAAAGCATGGTATAATATTGATGAAACAGTGGGAGGAGAGCAGTATTAGCCACCGCAAGCTCTCCCAAGTTCATTGTCGGGTCCAGGGCGGGGACCCCCTCTGTGGGGTGGGGTCCGCTGGGCTGGGTTGGGATGGGCTCTCTGAGGGCAGGTCTGGTCATTTCCTCCCATGGCTAGTGTTGTGCCTTCCTAGCTCTTATTCACAGAAGCCACTCTCTGATTATGATCAACAAGTTCTGGTTGGCTGACAGGACAGACCCCCTCACTCTGGAGACCACGTAATTGGACACTTTCAGTGAATTCAGGGGCTGATCCCACCTCCCATGTCCTAGCTTTGATGATGTGGCAGAGCTGGCACCGGCTATAGGGGGACTTACTGGGCAGGGCCAGGTAACCTGCACTCGCTTTCAGGGCCTGCAGGACAAGTCCCTGCCCAGACCAAGTTGTCCCCTTCCTGAGCAGTTGGTCTGTGTTCACCTTTGACACCAGGTCTTTAAGAGTTAACTGTTGGTTTAGCAGCTCAACCAGTGTGCAACTCCAATTGCTATGGTAGATCTATTGGATTAACCCACTTCTTAGCTCCATTTTTCTGTCCCTATGCTTGTTTTTCTCTCCCACTTTTTATATTCATCTCTGCTGTATTTTAGGTAAGCAGAAGGAGGGAGAGAGGAAGGTATAAATGAATACCTGAAATTAATAAATACAGAGCAGGGAATGCCCCTGCAGCTTCAGTTTTTCACCTGACACCAAAAGTCCTTTATTAAGTAGTACTCTGTGTCTTTGTTTCAAAACAACACCTTAATATGTACCCTTAGCTTGAAATAACCATCTGAATCGTAAACTGAGCAAAACAGGATTCTCCTGCTGTGCTTATTTTTAAACCCCCCCCCCCCCCCACTCACACATGCGATTCCTCTCTGTTCTCTTCTCTTAGCATCTCGGCATGCCTTTTCAGCATTCCTCTGACTAGACAGGCAGACGTCCTTGTGCATGGAGGCCCTGTCTCCTCTTAGGAGAGTTTGCTTTTCTCTACCTTGTTAATACCTGTGTGTGTTCGATTCTCTTGAGCACTAGTCAGGGGTGATAATTCGTGGTGAAATATTATGGCAGCTTTCAGTGGAAGCTTTCCTTGCACGTGGGTTATTTTCTCCCCAGTGTAGATACGTGTTATGAACAAAATTTCATTCATTTTCATTAGCTAGGTAACCAATATTATTGAAGCAGATTTATTTACATCTTCAGACGAAAAGCCCTCTTTAAAGAATTACTGATTCTAATTGCAGTTTTCTTACTGCAAAACATGTTCCTGCTCTCCTTTTTTCCCCTCCTCACCCACCTAAGTTTCCACTACACTTGATTTTGTTTTCATCAGTCACGAATTATTTCTAAAGAATAATTGCTTCTTATTAATGGCCCATTAATTTCTACATGTCCCTAATATTCTGGGACGAGATTAACTCTTTTTATAGCAGAACAATCAAGAGAGTGAAATGGACTGTTTCACTCTACCCTGTTCAGCTTTCATTTCTCTTACTTGTCTTTAACTTTCTCTCATTTTTGACTGAGGGACCCAAGAAGACTACTAAGGAGTGTCGAATGTCGTTTGTGGTACATAATTTTATCTTTGTTAGTTAAAAATTAAAAGGATTCTTGCCCCCTTTTTAATGGTGTGTAAAGATGACATGTAAAGGTGATTTCAGAGTGAGTGCCTCTTACACTCAGACCAGTTCAAGCAGGAGATACTATACGCAGCGCTTTCCAGTAGAACTTTCTGTTCTGTTCTACATCTGTTTCAAATGGTAGCCACTTGCCACATGTGGCTATTGAGCACTGAGAAACTGACTTTTTAATTGTATCTGATTTAAAATAATTTAAATAGCCACATATGGTAGTAAATCCTGAATTGGACTGTGCAGTTAACTAGATGTTCACTGACCTTGCAAGGTTAGATCAGGAATGGGGAATGTTTTGGGCCTCAAACAAATTCCTTCAAACCCATCTATTCTTCTTTTTTTTTAATATATAAATTTAGTTTTTATTTTATTTTGGAGTATAGTTGATTTAAAATGTTGTGTTAGATTCAGGTGTACGGCAAAGTGATTCAGTATACCTATACATATATCCATTCTTTTTCAGATTCTTTTCCCATATAGGTTATTACAGAATGTTGAATAGAGTTCCCTGTGCTATACAGTGGGTCCTTGTTGATAATCTATTTTGTATATAGTAGTGTGTGTATGTTAATCCCAAACTCCTAATCTATTATCCCATCTATTCTTGGTTTCTCCTCTGCAAGCTCTGGTATTTGGTACTTGTCATTCAGACCTTCTCAGGTGTGCACAGGCCACCAAGAACAGAATCGGCATGTAGCTCCTATGATTCACATCAGGTCTGTAGGGCCATGATAGAACCTACTAGCCAAGACTTATTTCTGGCTCCTGGGGGCCCTGGGGTGCCCTCTCTCTCCCTGCCTCAGTTTTTATTACACAGCATGATTGGAGGAGAAACCAGATTGAGTTATAAGGCATTATCAGATCATGAGATGAAACCATGAGCTATACAGGATATAGATGGGCTGTGGGGAGGACCTTTCCAAGGGGATGTTGGCAGGGACTGAGATCACAGGAGAAGCCCGTGGTGGGAGGTGAGGCTGGCAAGGGCATTGGGGAGCCATGAGCAGTGCAGCTGAAGGAATCAGTTCCCCCTTCTCTAGGACATGCTCACTAAAGTAGATGAGCCTCAGCTCTCTTGTCCAGCTTGCTCCTCACAACTGTGGCCTCATGTGCTGGCCTGGGAGAAGAACTCGGTTGCTTGTGAGTGCACTGGTATGCTAGGTCATCTGACTAACGCTTTCCAACTCTGACATACCGTGTTCCTCCACTGCTAGTCCAGGAGGCAGGGGGAAGGGTAGTCTGGTCTTCCCCACTCTGGTTAGTAGGATCACCAGCCATGTGGGCTTAACCAATTGACGCTCCAAGCCTTCCCCTCTCCCTCTCCCATTACAACCAAGGCAGGGGGTTCTGCCTTCATCTCTCATGACCCCTCCCCATTGCCAGTGCCTGGGTCAGACCCTGTCATCTAGGGCCTGACCGTTATCACAAGAGCCTTAGGGGTCTCTGTCTAGGTCACCCTTCCTGTCACGGATCCATTGTGTCGCACTCTTGTTTGACCTCCTCTGACATCAGCCTAGCATAAGCACAGTCTAAACTGCTGCTGGGATTTCCCAGGTTGGGTGTGTTGGAATGGGGCTCCCACTTACCCCTCTAGCCCCCTCTCTCTGGCCAGTGATCACCCCCAGCTGGTAGTGTCTGGCGCACTCTGTATCCACGTGCGCTTCGCTGCCTGTGCTCATGCTCTCCAGAATTCCTTCCTGTCTGTGTCTGCCATGTTCACCCTTCAGTACTTAGCTCACATCTCACCTCTTTCCTGAAGCCTTTTCCCACCACACACACTTTTGGTGGGTTTTTCTTTTCTCTTCCATTGCCATTACGGTGTTGATAACACTAATTCAGGTAAATCAGATCGTGTGCAAATAAACTTGGGGTTGGCATTTGGAAACTGAAGTACACAGATCTTAAGCATACAGTCTGATGAATGTTTACATATACACCCATGTAACCAACACCCAGATCAAGAAACTAAATACTTCCAGTACCCAGAAGGCTCCCCTATGCCTCCTTCTAGACAATACCCCCTAAAGATAACCATTGTTCTCACCTCTTTTCACTATAGTTTTGCTTGTTTTTGAGCTTTATAAAAATAGATTCTTGTAGTATGTACATTTTTATTGCAACAAAATATGCATAACATAAAACTTACCATTTTAGCCAATTTACAGTTCAGTGGCATTAACTACATTCACATTGTTGTACAACCATCACCACCATCCATCTCCAGAACTTTTTCATCAAGTGTATACTTTTTTGTGTGTCTGTTTTTTTCCACTCAAAATTATGTCTGTAAGATTCACTCATGATGTTGCAGATATCAATAGTTTTTTACTTCTGAGTAGTGTTGCATTGTGTGGCTATACATACTACAGTTTGTTTTATCCATTCTCTTGCTGATGGACAATTGGGTTATTTCCAGTTTTCTATTCTTTTGACTAAAACTACTTTGAACATGCTTGCACACATCTCTTGGTGCCCATTTACATACATTTCTGTTGCATGCATACCTAGGAGTTGAATTACTGGGTCAGAATGTAGGCATATGTTTAGCTTTTGCAGATAGTGCCCAACTGTTTTCCAAACAGTTGGAAGTAGTTCCCTATTGCTGTTATAACCAATTTCCACAAATTTAATGGCTTATAGCAACATGAATTCATTATCTTACAATTCTGGACATCAGAAGTGCTAAAGTCAAGGTGTCAACAAAGCCTTACTGGAGGCTCTAGGGGAGAATCCGTTTCCTTGCCCTCTCCAGCTACTAGCGGCTGCCTGCATTCCTTGGGTTGTGGCCCCTTCCTCCATCACCAAGGCTGGCAGCATAGCATCTTCCTGTCTCTTTTCCTCTCGAACTTCTGCTTCCATTGTCACATCTCCTCCCTCTCACTCCAGCTTTCCTACCTCCCTTGTGATTTACATGGGGGCCACCTGGAAAATCCTGGATAATCTCCCCATCTCAAGAGCCTTAACTTAATCACATCTGCAAAGGCCTTTTTGTCATAAAAGGTAACATTTTCACGGGTCCAGGTCTTAGAACGTGAACATCTCTGAGGGGCTGTTATTCTGCCTACCATTTTGTACTCCCACCAGGAAGGAATGAGAGTTCCAGTTCTTCCACATCTTTGTCAGTACCCGTTCTTGTCAGTCTTTTTAATTGTAGTCATTCTGGAGGGGATATGGGGGCACATCCACAGCCACGTCCCGCGGGCATTGTGTCCTCCTTTGCTCTGATACAGATTTGTTACAACTTAGTATTATATTATAAATATTTGTTTATATGCCTCTGTCTTGGCCAAACTGTACAGTTTTTCATGAGACAAATTGTAAAGTAGCTGGTTCAATAAGTGCTACTTGGATGGTAAGAAACGACTGAGGGCAGTTTTCAGCAGAGAAGCAAGCAGAGCTAAAGATATAAATGAAAGCCTGTGCTTACAGTCCAATCTCTGGCTCGAGGTAGGTTTTCTCCCAAATAAAAATAGGACCAGAGCAAAGAGCCTGGTTTCTAGCTTCTGCACACTGTTCTTTCCCAAGGTAGTTAATCTATAAACGAGTAATGCCCTGGAAGGGGATGTGGGCCTCAACTCCTGAGGGCGTTGGTTGGAAATGACTTCACCGTGTATGTAAATGAGAGAGGGCAATGCAGTTCCACACAGCACCTTCTGGGGAGTCTGAACTTGGACCTTTCACACAGACTCAGGTTTTCCTTCTCCCTGGACTCTGCTCATGTAGCAGCACGTTGCAGCTTCTCACCTGCAGAAGGAAGACCTTCCAAGGTAAGTCGGGTGTCCTTGATCTCAGGGAATGTCGTGTGTGTAGATTGAAACCTGCCTTGGAAACTTGAGGCCGAGATTTCTGAGGAAGGTGAAGGCAGGGTAGAAATGAATTTGCAATGCCCCTGGACACGGCGGGGTGAGTGCAGAGGTCCTGGTGCTGGGGAGCTGGATCTGGAAGGCGGGGCAAGTGTTAGACAAAGGCAGAGAAGGTTGTGGCTCCTTTGGGAGCATCCAGACGCTAAGAGCCGCTTCCTGTGCTCATGTCGTTCCTGCTCTCCTTGGCTGGACGTGCACCTGGTTTCAGAGGGCGCTCAGGTTTCAAGGCCTCAGGCTTATCTTTCCCGGCGCCGGGGTGTTGGCAGTGGGCCTATGACTTGGCGTTACTTTGACCCTCTGGGGTGTGGTGTGTGTGTGAGGAACCTTGCTGTCCATGTGACGGAGGGCTTTTTCTGGCCCTTGTGGGAAAACCTCTGTGTCACTGACCGAGATCTGGGTGGTCAGCACTCAGATCCTGAAGGAGTCGGTCTTCTGAGAAAAATATTATCTCAGGGTAGGTGTTCCTGGGACAGGGCAAGCAGGGCTGGGGCCGGGCGTTTGTGGTGCCGGTGACTTCCTAGATGTCCGCTGCTCTGCTTGCTGTATTCAAGTTGTGGAGAAACTCGGGTGCCTGCATTCCTGCTGAGACCTGTCCCTCTGGGACTCGGACCCTGCTCCCTCTTTGCTCCTTGTTGTCCTGGACCAAGGAGACTGAGAGCCTGGCCTCATGGAGTCCCCCTCTACAGACTCCAAGTCGGGGGCTGAGCTGCAGACGATGTGGGCTGAGCTGCCCCTCTCAGCAGGTGCACGTTAACTTTTCTCAGGACAGAGAGTGGATTTTCACTCTGCGTCCTCTGAGGCTGGAGGGACACCCTCTCTCCCAGGCAAGAAGTCCTTTCTATTCGTACAAACGCCTCTCCTCTAAATGCCTGTCCTCTTGCTGCGGCCTCTGGACAGGCAGAACACCCACCTGGCACCCTTTCCACAAAACCTCCCAGTCTTCCTAAAGAAACCTGGAGCCTTCTGGGGGACCCAGTTCCTTCTGCCCTCCTAATGTGACTTTTTGTCTGGCACTTGCTCCTGGATGTTGGTGTCTCCCTTCTCTAACTTTCTGTGTGAGTTGCCCATAGAGTAGCCTCTTCACCTTTTTCTTCAGTTAAGAATTTACCGAGATATCACCTCACACCTGTCAAGATGGTCGTTATCAAAAAAACAGGAGACAACAAATGCTGGTGAGGATGTGGAGAAATTGAAACCTCTGTGCACTGTTGATAGGACTGCAAAATGGTGCAGCCGCTATGGAAAACAGTATGGAGGTCCCTCAAAAAACTAAAATGAAACTATCGTATAACTGTGATATGATCCAGCAATCCTACTTCTGGGTATTTATCCAAAAGAATTGAAATTAGGATCTCAAAGAGATATTAACACTCTTCACAATAGCTAAATGTCCATGGACAAATGAATGAATAAAGAAAATGTGGTATGCACATGCAGTGGAATATTAGCAAGCCTTAAAAAAGAAGGAAATTCTGCAGTATGTGACATGGATAAGCCTTGAGGACATTATGATAAGTGAAATAAACCAGTCACAGAAAGACAAATACTGCATGGTTCCACTTACATGAGGGTACCCAAAAGAGTCAAATTCATAGCATCAAAGAGTGTAATGGTGGTTGCCAGGGGCTGAGGGGAAATGGAGAGTTACTCATCAGTGGGTATAAAGTTTCAGTTAAGCAAGATTAATAAGTTCTAGAGATCTGCTGTACAGTATTTTACTGAGAGTCAGTACCGTATTGTACACGTAAAACTTTATTGAGTGTAAATATCATGTTACGTGTTCCTACCACAGTGAAATAAAATTTTTAAAAAATTTTAAGAATTTACCACTTTAAACCTTCATCTGATCAGGTACTGGTATGGCCACTAGTTGTGGGGCCATGGGTTAGTTTCTTGGTCTATTCTAGCCTCAGCTTCTTATAAGATGAGGATAGTAACAAATTCCTCACAGATTGACGGGAAGATTATATGAGGTAGTGCATGGAAAGTGCTTAGCATGGTGTCTTGCATGTAGCTATGCTCTGTGAGATCAGGGGTGTCATCGTCATCATCTATGCATTGAGTATAAGATGTCTATGAGCATAAAAAATATATTTTGGGGGTACTTCTCTGGTGGGGCAGTGGTTAAGAATTCGCCTGCCAGTGCAGGGGACACAGGTTCGATCCTGGGTCCGGGAAGATCTCACATGCTGTGGAGCAACTAAGCCTGTGCACAACAACTACTGAACCTGCTCTCTAGAGCCCGTAAGCCACAACTACTGAGGCCACGCACCGCAACTACTGAAGCCTGCATGCCTAGAGCCCGTGCTCTGCAACAAGAGAAGCCACGGCAATGAGCAGCCTGCACACCACAATGAAGAGTAGCCCCCACTCGCCACAACTAGGGAAAGCCCACACGCAGCAACAAAGACCCAACACAGCCGTAAATACATAAATAAATAAAAATAAAATCAGAACTTCTTTCCCAAAACATGGGAACTTCTTTCCTAATACTTATATTGATATATACTGGAGTTGCCTTTTAAGGACCTAGTGACCTACTGAGCTGTGCTTTCTATAACTTACTTATGATCCAAATCTAACACTGAAAAGTACCATAAATGGAAGTATGAAAATGGACCATGAAGCCATAGATGAGCAAACAGTTAATTCTGGCTGGAGGACTGGAGACAATCTTTGTGCATGTGGGAATCACAACAGTCACTTAGACTTAGGTGCCCTGTGGTTAGCAAGACAACACACCAGGTACTCAGCAAATAGTTACTGGGGGGCCATTTTGGCCATGCTCTCCAGCTTCTGCACAGGAGTGGTGCTGCTTTTTCTCCCACTCAGCTTAATTTACATATTGAAATTCTTAAAGTATACACTTGTGCCCTATTCAGGAGCCTCTATAGCAAGTGGCATTCCTTTCCTCTTCCTGTATGTCAGACTCTCATCCTAGGTCATATTTCTCATTGTTCTTGGTGAGCTTTCTCTTCCCACTTTGTGCAGTTAGCATCTTTCCACAGAGGACACAGGAGAATACAGGGACACTCTTATTTCTTGCCCTCTACCCCTCTCTGACACCCATTGCTAGATGCTTTGCCCCACAAATTGGCCCAGAGCTCAGTAGAAGATCACCTGACTTTCTGGAACTGTGGAAACTGCATTTGGCTTTTGGCAAGACAAGAAAGTTGGGTGGTGTGCTGTAAGTTTTTTTTTTTTTTTTAAGAACTTTTATTGAGATACAGTTAACAGACAATAAACACCATATATTTAGAGTGTACAATTTGGTATTCCAATCTCCCAATTCATCCCCCTCCAACCCTCCCCGCTTTCCCCACTTGGTGTCCATGTGTTTGTTCTCTACATCTGTGTCTCTATTTCTGCCTTGTATTTCCTCTTTCATAGTTGTTAGCATTTGCCTTATGTATTGAGGTGCTCCCATATTGGGTGCATATATATTTATAATTGTTATCTCCTCTTCTTGGATTGATCCCTCAGTCTTTATGTAGTGTCCTTTCTTGTCTCTTGTAACATTTTTTATTTTAAAGTCTATTTTATCTGATATGAGTATCGCTACTCCAGCTTTCTTTTGATTTCCATTTGCATGGAATATCTTTTTCCATCCCCTCACTTTCAGTCTGTATGTGTCTCTAGATCTGAAGTGGGTCTCTTGTAGACAGCATCTATATGGGTCTTGTTTTTGTATCCATTCAGCCAGTCTGTGTCTTTCGGTTGATGCATTTAGTCCATTTATATTCAAGGTAATTATTGATATGTATGTTCCTATTACCATTTTCTTAATTGTTTTGTTTTTGTTCCTGTAGGTCCTTTTCTTCTCTTATGTTTCCCACTTAGAGAAGTTCCTTTCGCATTTGTTGTAGGTCTGGTTTGGTGGTGCTGAATTCTCTTAGCTGTTGCTTGTCTGTAAAGCTTTTGATTTCTCCCTCGAATCTGAATGAGATCCTTGCTGGGTAGAGTATTCTTGGTTGTAGCTTCTTCTCGGTCATCACTTTAAATATATCGTGCCACTCCCTTCTGGCTTGTAGAGTTTCTGCTGAGACATCAGCTGTTAACTTTATGGGAGTTCCCTTGTATGTTATTTGTCGTTTTTCCCTTGTTGCTTTTAATAACATTTCTCTGTCTTTAATTTTTGTCAGTTTGACTACTCTATGTCTTGGCGTGTTTCTCCTTGGGTTTATCCTGCCTGGGACTCTCTGCGCTTCCTGCACTTGGGTAGCTATTTCCTTTCCCATGTTAGAGAAGTTTTCAACTAGAATCTCTTCCAGTATTTTCTCGGGTCCTTTCTCTCTCTCTTCTCCTTCTGGGACCCCTATAATGCGAATGTTGGTGCGTTTAACATTGTCCCAGAGGTCTCTTGGGCTTTCTTCAGTTCGTTTCATTCTTTTTTCTTTATTCTTTTCTGCATCAGTGATTATCACCATTCTGTCTTCCAGGTTACTTATTCATCCTTCTGCCTCAGTTAATCTGCTATTGGTTCCTTCCAGTGTATTTTTCATTTCAGTTATTGTGTTGCATATCTTTGTTTGCTCTTTAATTCTTCTAGGTCTTTGGTAAACTTTTTGATCTTTGCATCCAGTCTTTGTTCAAAGTCCTGGATCATCTTCACTATCATTATTCTGAATTCTTTTTCTGGAAGGGTGCCTATCTCCTCTTCATTTAGTGGTTTTTCTGGTGTTTAATCTTGTCCCTTCATCTGATACAAAGTCTTTTGCCTTTTCATTTTCTCTGTCTTTCTGTGGCTGTGGTTTTCAGTTCCACAGGACGAAATACTGCTGATACTGCTTGATACTGCTGTCTGCTGTAAGTCTTTAAGTTTAGGATTTTAGACTCTATACTGACCAGTATGGTAGCCAATTGCTATGTGTGGCTATTTAAATTAATTAAATTAAATTAAATTAAAAATTCCGCTCCTCAGTTGCACTAGCCACATTTTAAGTGCTTAGTAGCCCATGTGGCTAGAGGCTATAGTATTGGACAGTACAGATACTGAACATTCCTGTCACCACAGAAAATTCAGTGGGACAGTGCTGGTCTCAAGGTATGTTACAGTTGCAGGCTATTTAATACAGAGGAAAGCATAGATGTTTATCCATGCTGTGATGGTTTTGATCTTTCTTCAAATGACAAGGTTGAATGTATAAGCATTAAATCTAACTTCCTAATCAGTTGAAACCTGACTAATGCAATTAAAATGTTTTGACCTCAAATTTGTAATATAAAAAGGGTGTTCACTTTCTGAAGTCTTTTTTTGTACTACCTTATTACCTTGAAGCAGTTATCAAGTATGGATTCTTACATGTGAGGGCTCTGATTTTTTAATTGTTTTTTATTGTAGTAAAATATACATAACAAACTGACATTTTAACCATTTTTAAGTGTACAATTCAGTGACATTAAGCGCATTGCTATTATCTATTGCTAGAACTTTTTCATCATCTCAGGCAGAAACTCTGTAACCATTAAATAATAACTTCCCTTATCCCCTCCCCATAGTCCCTGGTAACCAGTATTCTGTTTTCTGTCTCTCTTCACTTGCCTGTTCTAGATACCTCCTCCTCTAAGTAGAATCATACAGTATTTATCATTTTGTGATTGGCTTACTTCACTTAGCATGATATCCTCAAAGTTCATCCATTGTCGTAGCATGTATCTGAATTTCATTCCTTTTTAGGGCTGAGTAATATTCCCCGTATGTATAAATGACATTCTGTTTATCTGTTCATCTGTTGATGGACACTCAGGTTGCTACCACCTTTTGGCTATTATGAATAGTGCTGCTATGAACATGGGTGTACAGGTATCTTTTTGAGACCCTGCTTTTAATTCTTTGGGGTATATACCCAGAAGTGCAATTGCTTGGTCCTATGGTAATTCTGTGTTTGGCCCTGATTTTTTAAATGGCTTAAAAATTATTTTGAGGTATTATTCATATAACAAATTTCAACCTTGTGAAGTGTATAGTTCAGTGGTTTTTAGTATATTCACAAGGTTGTGCAATCATCCCCCCTAGTCACTGATTTTCATGACCTCTTAGGAACCAGAGAGGGAGAGAGAGTATCTTGAAGGTGGCTTGGGTGTAAGGAAGGGATCTTTCAGGATTAGTGTGAGACTTTTTAAAAAAGAAGGATCTTTGTACCAAATCCTTGAAATGCCACACAGGCTTTAGCCAGAATACTCTGCCCACTGCAAGGCTTTAGGACTTAAATTCAGAAAGGCTCCCCTGCTACCTGACATATTTTCAGCTACTTCTGAGGCCTTATTTTATGGAACAGGATGTTGAATCACCTCACAAATGGGTCACCCTTGTCAGGAATGCCCTGGAAGCCTGGTTCTGTAGGATCAGGCAGGCCTTTGCATGGCTTCTTGCTGCTTTGTCGCACCTCACATGTTTGCTTTGTTTGCTTTGTCAGATGTCTTTCCCTGGCTTGGAACTGGTTCTCTTCCTTCTCTGGTTCTAATCCCATATTCTGCAACTACTTGTGTTTCCAAACATGAAACAGATTGTTTACAATAAATGCCTTAAATATTTGATTTTTAGATTTCAGATTGCTGTGCTTTGAAGCAAACAATAAAACTCATCTACTTCCATTATTATGTACCATTCATACATACCAGGGTGCTCTGATTTTTCACTTGTTCTGGTTGTGTACTTGTGGTTTTTAACATTTTATGCTTTAGGAATGGTTTTAATCTGGTTTTCTGATAGTTGGCCAGCTTTGTTTCTTTTTTTCTTTTCTTTTTTTTTTTTTTTTTGGTATACCATACAGTTTGCCCATTCAAAGTGTACAATTCAATGGGTTTTTTTTTAAGCATATTCACAGAGTTGTGCAGTGTACAACCAATACCACAGTCAATTCCAGAATATTTTTATCACCCCAAAAGACATCCCACACCTTTGGCAATCACTTCCCATTTCCTCCCAACCCCCAGCCCTAGGCAACCCAGCCACTCATGTACTATGTTTCTACAGATTTGGGGCCAGCTTTCTTAAATCCTTGTTTAACAGTGACTTTCCCCCTAAATTGTAATATAAGCTACCCACTCTGCTTTCTTTCCCTGTTGCATTCTTGTCATTTCCCTCCCCACCCCTCTCCTTCCCTTTCTTTCCCCTCCCTCCCTCCGTCTTATATTAGCAGGTTAGCTATAAATCCTCCTTAAGTAGCTCTCAAAGTGGATGAGTTGGTAGATGGGGCACAGCTACAGGAGTTCATCTTACAGATGGACAGACAGCCATTGTTGAGCCCTGGAACGCCCTTCTAGTCACCTGCCTTCTTTCTGTCACTGTGGAACTGGATTTCTTTTTTTCCCCCCAGCTTTACTGAGAAATAATTGAAATACATCGCTATATAAGTTTAAGGTGTACAGCGTCATGGTTTGATGTACCTATATAATAGAATGATTACCACAGTAGGTTCAGCTAACATCCATCTTCTCATATAGATACAATAAAAACAAATTAAAAAAGGATAAAAGGAAAGAAATGTAATCCTTGTAATGACAACTCATAGGATTTACTCTCTTAACTTCCCTGTGTATTGTACAGCAGTGTTAGTTATAGCCATTGTGTTGTACATTGTCTCCCTAGTACATATTTATCTTATAACTGGAAGTTTGTACCTTTTGACCACCTTCCTCCAATTTCCCCTCCCAGGTTGGCTTTCTTTCCTCTGCCTGGGCTGCAGGGACCTTGAGAGCTAGGCCAGTCAGAGCCACAGGGCTGGAAGCTGCTCTGAGATGAATCAGTCTTGCTGTGTGAGCAAATGCTGAGACTGAAATCAAATGCGCAGTTTCTAGATGTGTAAATTCAGTCACTTGCTTCTTTAACAGAAACAGTATTTAATAGTCACTAATGGTAGAGCAGTTTCAAAATCTGCAAATACTGTTGACCCTTGAACAAAGCAAGGGTTAAGGGCGCCCACCCTCCCCACAGTTGAAAATTCGACTATAACATAGTCGACTCTGTATACATGGTTCCTCCTTATGGGCAGTTCTTCCGTACACACGGTTCCACATCCGCAGATTCAACCAACATCGGATCGTGTAGTACCGTAGTATTTAATATTGAAAAAAAATCCACATATAAGTGGACCTACACAGTGAAACTCATGTTGTCCAGGGTCAACTGTATCAGTGCATAGCATGCTAATCACTGTTACTGCTGGCAAGAAAATATTGGTTGCACTTGGACATAAGTAGTCTGCATTCTGCATAGCTTTTTGCTTGCTTTTTTAGCCTGATGGCCTGGGTTTGAATCCTGGTTCTCTTCCATTTATTACCTAGGTGACCTTGAGCAAGTCAGTTCACCTTCCTGGAAGCCTCCTCTCCTCCTCTGTGGAAGGGGAGAGTAATAAATTCAACGGCATAGCTTGTTGTGAGATTTAAACAAGAGAATGTGTGCAGAGCATTTAATACAGTGCCTGGCCGAGAGTGAGAGCTCCATAAATGTTAGCTGGTATTAAGAGGACATCTGTATTGTGTGCCAGCTGTATACAAGGTACGAGGTTAGGTTTTGTGAGGAATAAGCCAAAGCCTCGTGAATGGAATCTGAGCCCTGTTGACATTATAGTTGTGCCCAGCTGGGCAGTTAAAACTGGGGAAGCAGAGGCTGAGTGGCGTGCACATTTTACTCATCTCTTTAGACTATAAATTTTATTAAGTAATTTTTATAAAACACTGTATTGATTATAAACATCAGCACAGGAAAGATTTGGCTAAGCTTAGCTTCTTGCTGGGAGTTACAAATATTTTAATTTCTTGTGAGCAAATTAAAACATTTTATCATTTACTATTGGCCACTGGTAGCTTTAATCAGGGCAAACCATCTTGCTCAGAACAAATAACCTTGACAGAAGAGGGTAGTCAGGGTCCTACTTAAGGAATCTACTAAGTGTGTTTGGTGCTGAGGAGCCAGCAGCAGTGTCAGTTCACAGGCTCGCTGTATCTAGCTCCCATTCCGTCCCGTCTCCTGCTGTGATGGAGCGGATACTAGCAGGCCCTGTCTGTGGCATTTCTGAGCCACGTGAGAGAGAGTGTGGTGTACTCTTAGAACAAGATCAGTCCTACCTTTCCTTGTATACTTTGGTTGAGAGAAATAGTATAAGATCCTGTTTGGGGAGGGAGTTTGGGGGTTTGCTTCTCTCTTAAAACAGAAAATGGTGAGCATTCTGATGTCAGAGATTTTGTGTCAGTTTTAGCCTGGGAGACCACTTTTGACGTGGCTCAGATGTCAGTCAGCTGGACTCTGTGCAGGCTAGACCTTCAGACCCCCAGGAGGACAGGGGCCAGGAGCCAGGCATTAGAGCACCTCCCAGAGGCATCTTTACACATAGCCTCAGCCCCTCGTGTTGTCTTGGAAAAAAATCCTTCAGGCCCTCAGTTTCCTGTCAGTAAAATGGGATGAATGACACCTGCTTCTTGGGGTTGTATTAAGGATTAGAAAAATACATCTAAAGCATGTAGCATGCTGCCTTTCATGGGTCAGAGCTGTTGAGTAGCCATTCCAGGCCTGGAAAAGACTGGTGAGTTTGGTTTGTGGCCCCTTCAAGTGACCACAAAGACCAGGCCAGTCAATTTCTTTTTCTTTTTATTTTTTGGCCGCGCCATGCAGCATGTGGGATCTTAGTTCCCTGAGCAGGCATCAAACCTGCGCCCCTCCAGTGGAAGTGTAGAGTCTTAACCACTGGACCACCAAAGAAGTCCCAGTCAATTTCTTTTGGTCAAAATAACATCCCTCAAGTATTTCATCCAGGGAGAGAATAAATGTGTGACACGTATGCTGACACTCCTGTGTCCCGTCCACCCCATGCCAGACCCAAGTCACCACCTGGAAGTGACCTCAACATTCTCCCAACATTCTCCCTACTGCCCTTGACCTGCCAGTTGGTCAGAAAAGACACAGTCAGGTTGTCACCCCTGCAGCATGTCGTGTGGGCGACGCTTTTAACCAGCACCCCCCTCCTCCATGGCAGTGTGTTTTGAATGTCCTGTCTAAACCCAAGCCTGGCTGAATCATAACCTGGTAACACTCTTTGGTCTATTTTTACAGCAGCTAGTCTTTTCTCCTTGTCATCTGTGTTAGTCCTTGTTTCCTTCTAGCTTCTATTTCAGCAGCATCTCTTTTAGTGTAAAAATCCCCAGAAGGTATTTCTACAAACAGCCTTGACAGAATCTAAGGACAAGTGCTTAAAAGCAGCTCTTGGCCCACTCCGCAGACATTGAGTGCCTCACATATGCTGACCTGTGGTGTGGGACAGAGCCAACATAGCCCTAGTTTTCCAGAGCTCAGTCTGAAAAAGACAAAAAATGGACAGACCATTCTTTTATTTAGTTCTTCCTTCCACCCTGTGGCAAAGGCAGGACTAATCTCAATTTATGAGAAAAAAGGAGGCTGAGAGAGCTAAATTTATTCAGCAGCTGGTGCCCGGGACGGGGTTCGTTTTCAGCAGCATGCTGGTCCACACTTTGTTTGAGGACACCCTGTCACTGGCTGGCTGTGGGGCATCCACACGGGAGGATGAACAGTGGGGCACACTGTTGACAGCCTTCCCAACAGCCATTCCTTCCTTCCTCAGAGCTGGGATGTTGGGGTAGTCGGCACCGCGGCCAGGCTTTGAGTCACTTCAAGCGTAAGTCATTCTTGGTGGTTCCATTCCCCGTAGCCAGGTAGTCACTCTCGTGGCCTCCCTTGTAGCCATGTAACCCAGTACCAGCCAAGGATACTTAAGGGGAAGACCACTGGGGATCTTTCAGTCATCCAAAAGAAACGAGCATGAGGAGAGAGCCCCTTCCTCCCTGTTTTTGCTCCTCCCCTCTTCATTCCACTTTGCCTGCTCTCCTGGAGAAGATAATACTGGTGCCATGGCAGCATCTTGTGATCAGCAGCAGAGACATACTGCGGATGGCTGAATGGAGAAGCAAAAGGATCTTGGGTCCTTCATCTTCCAACCACTGAAGTCTTTCAACCAAGACTTTTCCTAAATACCTCTTGATAAATGAGATCACAGATGTGTTTGTGGTTAAAGTGGTTTAGGGCTGTGCTTCTCAGAGTATGATGTATGGTCAGTAACATCATCACCATCACCTGGGAGCTTGTCTGAAACGCAAAATCTGGGCCCCACCCCAGCCCTACTGAATGAGGATCTTTGGGCGTGGGGCCCAGCATTTTTATTTTTACGAGCCCTCAAGGTGATTCTGATACAAACTCAAGTTTCAGAGCCCTTGTAGCTTTCCTAAAACTGATCCTGGCGGCATCAGTAAGGGAAGAGCTGCCATTACCAGTCCATTCTCCATGTCCCAGTGAAGACCAGGTTTGTCTTTGCTGGCAGCCAGTGGCTGTGACACAGATTTGTTGGCTCAATGGCTTTGATGATGCTTTTTCAGGGGGGCCCAGTCAGACCTGCCTGGTTCTGGGGTGTCAGCATCTGAGTCTTCAGGCACCTAAGTCTAGCCAAGCCTCCACACCCTGCTACTCCCTGAAGTACCCCAGAAGTATTTTGCCCTCAGAATCGAATGTGACAGATATAGGTATTTAATTGTTTTCCCTGAATAAAAGAGTTCTTTTATTCAATAAATAGAGGGTGATGGAGACTTAAGGGTCTCACGGATATGTGAATGGAATGATATCTGAGGTGTTCAGAGAACAAATACTTTCTGGGAACCTGCTCTGGGCTGAGTGCTGGGAAAACAGTGGTAGAGAAAATAAAAGGGTATGCGGAGCTAGAGTATCACAACTGCAAAGGTGAAGAGGGAGGGAGCTGTGGAGGCACAAAGAATTGTCCCTCCTCGGATACCCAGGTAGATCAGGGAAGGCTTCCTAGAGGAAGTAACTACTCATCCGACAGTGCCAAGTGTGTGTGTTGGGGTTGGGGAGAGGGTGTTCCAGGCCAGGGGCAGAGCTTGTGCGAAGACCTGGAGGTGAGAGAGACCCTGGCTCCTTCCAACAAGGGACAAGAGCTCGGTGTGGCAGAAGGGCAGAGTCCCCTGGGAAACGGTCCTGTTCAAGCTCTCAGACTCAGGGGCGCATTTGAGAAGAAGGTTGAGATGTAGACAGGATGATATTTAAATGATTTATTAATGTGAACTGGCCTCTTACTGTCTTAAATGGAAATAATTTACTTCTTTTTTTGTTGCTGTTGTTTTTTTTTTTTTTTTTTTTGGGGGGGGGGGTACACCAGGTTCAATCAACTGTTTTTATACACATATCCCCATATTCCCTCCCTTCCTTGACGCCCCCCCCTCGAGTCCCCCCCACCCTCCCTGCCCCAGTCCTCTAAGGCATCTTCCATCCTCGAGTTGGACTCCCTTTGTTATACAACAACTTCCCACTGACTATTTTACAGTTGGTAGTATATATATGTCTGTGCTACTCTCTCGCTTCTTCTCAGTTTCCCCTTCACCCCCCACCCCCTCCCATACCTCGAGTTCTCCAGTCCATTCTCTGTATCTGCTTCCTTGTTCTTGTCACTGAGTTCATCAGTACCATTTTTAGATTCCGTATATGTGAGTTAGCATACAATATTTGTCCTTCTCTTTCTGACTTACTTCACTCTGTATGACAGATTGTAGTTCTATCCACCTCATTACATATAGCTCCATCTCATCCCTTTTTATAGCTGAGTAATATTCCATTGTATATATATGCCACATCTTCTGTATCCATTCATTTGTTGATGGGCATTTAGGTTGCTTCCATGTCCTGGCTATTGTAAAGAGTGCTGCAATAAACATGATGGTACAAGTTTCTTTTGGGATTATGGTTTTCTTTGGGTATATGCCCAGGAGTGGGATTACTGGATCATATGGTAGTTCTATTTGTAGTTTTTTAAGGAACCTCCAAATTGTTTTCCATAGTGGCTGTACCAACTTACAGTCCCACCAACAGTGCAGGAGAGTTCCCTTTTCTCCACACCCTCTCCAACATTTGTTGTTTCCAGACTTTGTGATGATGGCCATTCTGATTGGTGTGAGGTGATCCCTCATTGTGGCTTTGACTTGCATTTCTCTGATGATTAGTGATGTTGAGCATCTTTTCATGTGTTTGTTGGCCATCTGTATGTCTTCTTTGGAGAAATGTCTATTTAGGTCTTCTGCCCATTTGTGGATTGGGTTATTTGCTTTTTTGGTATTACTTCTTTTTATTATGGCCCATTAAATGCTGCTTGGACGAAGCAGGCCATGTCACGAACACTGCTCTCATCTCCCCTCCCTATGCCCTGTTCCATCTTCGTTTTACTGTTAGGTAGTTATTGATATATACTCATTCCTGTGAGCAGAGTCACTCAATAACTATTTATTTGGGACCTTCATGAATCTGCTTCATGTCACTGGGTCTCCCTTTCCTGCTCCCATGAGGTGGGCTAAAATAGTATTTCCCTCTCTTGTCCAATCCTAAGAACCATCTGGGCTGCTTGTTACAAATTCAGGTTCTCTGCCACCTCCTGGGGGATGCCAGTTCACCAGGTCTGAGGAGGAGTTTGGGAATCTGTATGTTTTAAATTAATTTTATTGAGTATATATATATTTATTATACATAGATTTGTATGTATAATTGACATACAAAGAAAATGCACCCATTTTAAGTGTACTGATAGCTGTGCTTCGACGAATGTATACACTTCTCACCATCACAACCCTTTGCAGACACGCTTCACCCTCAGCCCCAGGCAGTCTCTGATCTGCTTTCTGTTACTGTAGATTACTTGAGACACTTTTTAAAAATATTTATTTAGGGACTTCCCTGGTGGTACAGTGGTTAGGAATCTGCCTGCCAATGCAGGGAATATGGGTTTGAGCCCTGGTCCAGGAGGATCCCACATGCTGCAGAGCAACTAAGCCTGCGCACCTAGAGCCCGTGCTCAACAACAGAAGAAGCCACCACGATAAGAAGTCTGTGCATCACAACGAAGAGTAGTGCCCGCTTGCCGCAACTAGAGAAAGCCCTCTCACAGCAACAAAGACCCAACAAATTAATAAATAAATATTAAAACAAAACAAAACAAAAGTTCACAGAACTAAAGAAACGCATGAAAAATATTTTTATTTATTTGGTTGTGCTGGGTGTTAGTTGCGGCAGGCAGGCTCCTTAGTTGCAGCTCGCCAGCTCTTTAGTTGTGGTGGGCAGGCTCCTTAGTTGCAGCTGCATGGCTCCTTAGTTGTGGCATGTCAATGCTTAGTTGTGGCATGCATGTGGGATTTAGTTCCCTGATCAGGGATCGAACTCGGGCCCCCTGCATTTGGGAGAGTGGAGTGTTATCCGCTGCACCACCAGGGAAGTCCCAGTTTAACCACTTTTAATATCATATCAGTGGAGTCATGTAGAGTGTACTCTTTTCTCTGGCTTCTTTCACTCAGCATGTTTTTGAGATTCACCCATGTTGTGTGTGTATATAAGTAATTCATTCCTTTTATTGCTGAAGAGTAGGTCTCTCACAGAGACTGTACTAGTGTTTTTGCTGCATTGCCACTTTAGCTATTCTCTTGCTGATGGACAGTTGTTTTGTTTCCAGTTTTTGGCAATTATGGACAAAAATACTGTGAACATTCAGATACAGACTGCTTTGTGGACACATGTTTGCATTTGTCTTAGGTAAATCCCTAGGAGTGGGCTTGCTGAGTCATATAATACATGAATACCCTAACTGGGAAAGGAGCTGTCAAACTCTTTTCCTAGGTGCTTGTACCAGTTTACATTCTCACCTGCAGTGTAGCAGAGGGCTAGTTGCTTTGCATCCGTGCAAGCACTTGATATGGGCAATTTCTTGTTGGATTTAAACATTTTTTTGCCATTCCAGTGGTTGTATAATGATTTGCCACTGTGTTTTTTTTTTTTTAAACAAACATTTATTTATTTATTTGACTGCACCAGGTCTTAGTTGCAGCACATGGGATCTTCGTTATGGCATGTAGGGTCTTTTAGTTGTGGCATGTGAACTCTTAGTTGTGGAATGAGGGATCTAGTTCCCTGACCAGTGATCAAACCTGGGCTCCCTGTGTTGGGAGTGAGGAGTCTTACCTCCTGGACCACCAGGCACGTCCCATTGCTGTGGTTTTACTTTGCATTTTCCTGATGATTTAAAGATTGAGCATCTTTTCGTGTGCTTCTTGGCATGTGAAATGTCTGTTCACGTCTCTTGCCCATTTTTTTGAGTTGTTTGCTTATTTAGCTGTAAGAATTTGTTATTTGCTTACATTTTATTTCAGAATTATACCTCTTTATTCACAAGTAAGATTGGTCAGTAGTTTTTTTGTTAAATTTAGGTGTTTTTAGAAATAATTTTTCTTTATATTCTGGATATAAGTTCTTTGTCACACATCTGTATTGTGAATATTTTCTCCTTGTCTGGTTTGCCTTTTCATTTTCTTAATGGTGTCTTTTGAGGAGCAGAAGATTTAAATTTTGATTGTCTGATTTATCAATTTTTTTCTTTTATAGTTTGAGCTTGTTGTGTGTTCTAAGAAATCCTTGCCTACCCCAAGGTCATGAAGATTTTCTCCTATGTTTTCTTCTAGAAGCTTTATAGGTCCATTTTAAGTTTTTATACATGATGTGAGGTATGGATCAAGGTTCATTTTTTTGCATTTGGATGTCCATTTGTTCCAGCACCATTTGTTGAAAAGCCTATTCTTTTCCCCTTTATTACCTTGGCACCTTTGTCAACCATTCAGGTGCTCGTATATGTGTCGGTCTGTTTCTGTATGTGGCTGAAATATTGTAATTTCTGAAAATACAAGAGGCCTAGTAGCTTTGTGGTTTTCTTGTCTGAGGCAGTTTCTAAAGGTCCTTTCCTTAGGTGAGTTAGAAGCCTAGAGTTGAGTTCATATTGTAGGTTTCTGTTGTGAATGTGGAATACATTTTCCTCTGCCTTCAGTGCCTTTAAGGCAAGGCCTTGCCTTTCACCTCTAGGCAGCTGTTGAGCCCTCTGTCTGTACTTCTAGAGTCAGACACCTTGAGTTTGCATCTCGCCTCTGCCATTTACCATTTGTGTGACCCCAGAAAAGTGTTTAACCTCGCAATTTCCCCACCTGGAAAACAGAGTCAATAATTATACTTACTTCATAGATTTGTTGGGAAAATTAAATGAGCTTAGAATGTAACATATTTAGGACTGGGCCTGGCACAATTGATGTTGCTTATCATCACCATCCTTAGTCTCTAAACCGGCAATTGTCCAAATCTCCCATGTAGCTATTTTCTAAGCTCCCCAAATTCCAAACAACCAAACTTACCACTTTCTATTTCTATCACCAATGCCTATTTGTGTAGCATCTACCTCTCTGGGTTAGAATGCATTCTTCCCTTTCTGTTCCACTCCTGTTCATATCCCCCATGAACCTGCATCTGGATTATTTATTCACTGTGTAGCTCACATGGGGGAACAGGGTTTCTGTGGGTCAGGCCCTGGACCCCCCTGGGTGGGCTAGGAGGACAGGATCGGGTACAGGGATGGCCTCAGTGGTGTGGCGGGCAGGGCAAAAGGGCAGTGGGGAGAGGACTCTGAGAAGGATCAGGCTGCACTGCAGGGCTCCCCTGTACTGGAACTGCCTTTAGCTTTTACATGTTCCCAGTGGATGCCTCTCTGCAAAGAGTGAAGGTCTGAGAGCCAGTTGCACAGACTGCCTCGTTACCAGCTTATAGTGTTTTTCCTGTAATTGATTTCTAATCTCATAGCATTGTGGTCAGAAAAGATGCTTGATACAATTTCAGTTTTCTTGAATTTACCAAGGCTTGATTTATGACCCAAAATGTGATCTATCCTGGAGAATGTCCCATGTGCACTTGAGAAGAATGTGTAATCTTCTGTTTTTGGATGTAATGTCCTATAGATATCTATTAAATCCAGCTGATTTATTGTGTCATTTAAAGCTTGTGTTTCCTTATTAATTTTCTGTGTGGATGATCTGTCCATTGGTATAAGTGGGGTGTTAAAGTCCCCCACTATGATTGTGTTACTGTCGATTTCCTCCTTCATAGCTGTGAGCATTTGCCTTATATACTGAGGTGCTCCTATATTGGGTGCATATATATTTATAATTATTATCTCTTCTTCTTGGATTGATCCCTCAATCTTTATGTAGTGTCCTTTCTTGTCTCTTGTAACATTTTTTATTTTAAAGTCTATTTTATCTGATATGAGTATCGCTACTCCAGCTTTCTTTTGATTTCCATTTGCATGGAATATCTTTTTCCATCCCTTCACTTTCAGTCTGTATGTGTCTCTAGATCTGAAGTGGGTCTCTTGTAGACAGCATCTATATGGGTCTTGTTTTTGTATCCATTCAGCCAGTCTGTGTCTTTCGGTTGATGCATTTAGTCCATTTATATTCAAGGTAATTATTGATATGTATGTTCCTATTACCATTTTCTTAATTGTTTTGTTTTTGTTCCTGTAGGTCCTTTTCTTCTCTTATGTTTCCCACTTAGAGAAGTTCCTTTCGCATTTGTTGTAGGTCTGGTTTGGTGGTGCTGAATTCTCTTAGCTGTTGCTTGTCTGTAAAGCTTTTGATTTCTCCCTCGAATCTGAATGAGATCCTTGCTGGGTAGAGTATTCTTGGTTGTAGCTTCTTCTCGGTCATCACTTTAAATATATCGTGCCACTCCCTTCTGGCTTGTAGAGTTTCTGCTGAGACATCAGCTGTTAACTTTATGGGAGTTCCCTTGTATGTTATTTGTCGTTTTTCCCTTGTTGCTTTTAATAACATTTCTCTGTCTTTAATTTTTGTCAGTTTGACTACTCTATGTCTTGGCGTGTTTCTCCTTGGGTTTATCCTGCCTGGGACTCTCTGCGCTTCCTGCACTTGGGTAGCTATTTCCTTTCCCATGTTAGAGAAGTTTTCAACTAGAATCTCTTCCAGTATTTTCTCGGGTCCTTTCTCTCTCTCTTCTCCTTCTGGGACCCCTATAATGCGAATGTTGGTGCGTTTAACATTGTCCCAGAGGTCTCTTGGGCTTTCTTCAGTTCGTTTCATTCTTTTTTCTTTATTCTTTTCTGCATCAGTGATTATCACCATTCTGTCTTCCAGGTTACTTATTCATCCTTCTGCCTCAGTTAATCTGCTATTGGTTCCTTCCAGTGTATTTTTCATTTCAGTTATTGTGTTGCATATCTTTGTTTGCTCTTTAATTCTTCTAGGTCTTTGGTAAACTTTTTGATCTTTGCATCCAGTCTTTGTTCAAAGTCCTGGATCATCTTCACTATCATTATTCTGAATTCTTTTTCTGGAAGGGTGCCTATCTCCTCTTCATTTAGTGGTTTTTCTGGTGTTTTATCTTGTCCCTTCATCTGATACAAAGTCTTTTGCCTTTTCATTTTCTCTGTCTTTCTGTGGCTGTGATTTTCAGTTCCACAAGATGAAATAGTGCTGATACTGCTTGATTCTGCTGTCTGCCCTCTTGCGGAGGAAGCTATCTAGGAGGCTCGTGGGTGCTTCCTGATGGGAGGGACTGATGGTGGGTAGGGCTGGATGGGTGGAGCTCAGTAAAACTTTAATCTGATTTGGTGGGCGGAGCTCAGTGACACTTTAATCTGCTTGTCTGCCAGTGGATGGGTCTGTGTTCCCACCCTAGTGGTCGTTTGGCCTGAGGCAACCCAGCCCTGGAGCTTACAGGCTCTTTGGTGGAGCTAATGGTGGACTCTGGAAGGGCTCACGCCAATGAGCACTTCTCAGAACCCCTGCTGCCAGTGCCCCTGTCCCCTCGGTGAGCCACAGCGGCCCCCCACCTCTGCAGGCAACCCTCCAACACCAGCAGGTAGGTCTGGCTCAGCCTCCTATGGGGTCACTGCTCCTTCCCCCTGGGTCCTGGTGAGCACACTTTTTTGTGTGCCCTCCAAGATTGGAGTCTCCGTTTCCCCTAGTCCTGTGGAGGTCCTGCAATCAAATCCTGCTGGCTTTCAAAGTCTGATTCTCTGGGGATTCCTCCTCCCATTGCTGGACCGCCAGGTTGGGAAGCCTGATGTGGGGCTCAGAACCCTCAGGACTTCTGCGGTATAACTGTTCTCCAGCTTGTGAGTCACCCACCCAGCATTTATGGGATTTGATTTTAATGCGATTGTGCCCCTCCTACCATCTCATTGCGGCTTCTCCTTTGTCTCTGGATGTGGGGTGGGTTTTTTTTGGTGAGTTCCAGTGTCTTTCTGTCGATGGTTGTTCAGCAGTTAGTTGTGATTCCGGTGCTCTTGCAAGAGGGAGTGAGCGCACGTCCTCCTACTCCGCCATCTTGATTCTTCTCTCGTTACCAGCTTAAATGATCACCTGGAGAAAAACTCCAGAAAGTATTTACCTGATACCTGCTCTTTATCCTTGTTTCTTATGTTTGGTACCCATCTCAGGTATGGTGTGTGGGGAACCATCATGCACTGTCCTAGGCAGAGAACTCCAATTTTGAAACCTCAGGAGATTGATACTGTGCCCATGAGAGTGCTCAGTGCCATATTGATGAGTGAAACCTCAGGTTGCCTTGGGAACATAGACATCCTTCCTGTTACTATAAAAAGGGACACAGTGGCTGCAGTCGTGAGGCAACCTACATTTCACTGATTCTTTATGGTTAAAAAAAGTGCCCAAAGGGAAATGCTGTATTTTTAAAATAACTTTGATCGAATACATAAGATTTCCTTTCAGTACTGATCAAATCAAGTAATCCACTTTTCAAATGCTTATTGGATATAACCGGAATCAGAACTGCTCCATCAATCTCTCTTCCCCTCCCTCTTCTCTGATCCACCCCTATAAGTGCAGGATATTTGTTGTAATTATATTGCCTTTGCCTCCATTACAGATTCGCACCATGCTTTCACTGTGCTGCCATCCAGGAAAGTGGCATTGGGACAGTTTGTTCCATGACAATTGTTACAGAACCCTTACCACTACCATTAATGCGTTTAGCCACTGTCCTACCTAGGGGAACAGATTGTGCTTGTTGATGCTGTCAAACACCTATAAGATATTTATTCTCTATTATTGAAGAAGAATTTTAAAAAACAATGGATATTACTATAAATTGCTACAGTTTTTAACAAAATTGCCCAAATGGGAATCATGTTTATTCTATATTTATTATTTTCTAGCTTCTTTCATACTACTGTGTATTGATGTGGCAGAAACCAAGCTGTGTTCAGTGTAGAGGAGGTTTTTCTACTTCTCACGTGCAGCATTTTGGGCTGGGTAATTCTTTAGTGTGTATCTCATAGCAAACTGGGCTGTCCTGCGCACTGTAGCATGTTCAGCAGCATCCCTACTAGATGCCAGTAGCACCCTCCCCTCAAATCGTAACAACTCAAAATGTCTCTGGACATCGCCAAGTGTTTCCTGGAAGACACGATTGCCCCTGGTTGAGAACCACTGTACTAGAGTCTAAGGATTGTGTAGCATGCTGTTCCTAATGGCAGTGGTCATGTAAGCATGGGTTTGGGGTCAGCTGTAATAGTAATGTATGTAGTGACCTTTAAGTGTGACAATCTGGCTAATTTAAAATAACGTGAATCCAAAATTGGGTTGCTGTGATGGACTAGCATGCTTAAATAGCAGCAGCATATTGTTATTCTTTGGTGATGGTATTTGCAGGTAAAAGACAACATGCAGGATTTGAAAAGAATACATGTATCATCAGTTCTTATCTACTGCCATGAGAAAGAAGGAGAGAAACAGTGACAGCCACAACAGGCAAGGCGGCCATGCTCAGACACAGCTGTAGTGCACAGAAGGGCATTTGTTGTGCATTGTTTTGAATGGCAAGAGCCTTTTCTGTGGAACAACCCAAAGAGAAGCCTGTATATAGCCATAAACCTTGGGACTTCACCTCTGAAGGCCTTGTTGTATTACTCTGCAAAAATCATTCCCAGAAACAAGTAGTGAGATTCACGTTTTGCCTTCCTCTTGTGAGCATCACAATCTGTAATCTTCCTATTTTCAAAATAAACATTTGTCCGCCAGCAGCAATAAGTAGAACTTTAAGATTCACGTGTCTTTTCTTTTTCCAAAGAGGTATTTAGATGGGGTAAAATAAGGTAAATTTAATTAGCAAGCTGGAAATCTCTGCAAGTCTATTTAGAAAGGCATGCCAGACTGCCCTGAACGATGTTGAGTGGGGGCACACGTTTTACTCTAACCTTGCTATTTAAAAAGAATCTGTTTGCGCCAGGAAGCTCTTTCTGCCTCAAGGCCTCAAAGTGCACTTGAAGATCGTGCTTGTTTAAGGATGCCAGATGCAGGGCCTGTAGGTTGGGGCCGGGCCGAGCAACCCTGCTGGGCGTACTTTTCTAGGAGAAAAGGAATAGGAGGTTATTACAACTTTTAAAACTCTTAATATGTCTTCAAATTGTTTGCAATACAAAGAGTGATTTTTTTTCTAGCCTCTTTATTTCCCTTTGTATTTTGTTTTAAAACTAAGGAATCTTTTAGGCCCCTCAGGCCTGAGCACTACACTGATGCCTCCAGTTTAGTTCCGGTAGCCCTGTCAGTGGCTCCTTGATGCGCTGGTGTAACTGGGACCATCTCCAACGTGGGACTGAGCTGTCCAGAGCTGAGATTGGGAATAGGGGGGTCCGCAGCGGGGAGGCTTCATTTTGTTTTGTTTTTTTAATAAATTTATATATTTATTTATTTATTTTAATTATTTATTGGCTGCGTTGGGTCTTTGTTGCTGCACACGGGTTTTCTCTAGTTGCTGCAAGCTGGGGCTACTCTTCATTGTGGTGCGCAGGCTCCTCATTGTAGTGGCTTCTCTTGTTGTGGAGCATGGGCCCTAGGCGTGTGGGCTTCAGTAGTTGTGGCACATGGGCTCAATAGTTGTGGCTCACGGGCTCAAGAGCACAGGCTCAATAGTTGTGGCACACGGGCTTAGTTGCTCCACGGCATGTGGAATCTTCCCAGAGCAGGGCTCGAACCCGTGTCCCCTGCATTGGCAGGCGGACTCTTCCTTTTTTTTATAAATTTATTTATTTTATTGGCTGTGTTGGGTCTTTTATGCTGTGCGCAGGCTTTCTTTTAGTTGTGGTGAGTGGAGGCTATTCTTTGTTGTGGTGCACAGGCTCCTCATTGCCGTGGCTTCTCTTGTTGTGGAGCACGGGCTCTAGGTGCGTGGGCTTCAGTAGTTGCAGCACATGGGCTCAGTAGTTGTGGGTCATGGGCTCTAAAGCACAGGCTCAATAGTTGTGGCGCACGGGCTTAGTTGCTCCGCGGCATGTGAGATCTTCCTGGAGCAGGGATCGAACCCATGTCCCCTGCATTTGCAGGCAGATTCTCAACCACTGCGCCACCTAGGAAGTCCCAGAGGCTTCACTTTGGATGCTCCAGTTGCTCAGCAGTGGTTGAAGTTTAGATCTGAAGCCTAGTGAGGTGACTGAGGAGAAGCAGGCAGTCTGGAAACAAGGGGCTGTCCTCAGGGAGGGGGCCTGAAGGCTCCTGCCAACCCTGTAACAGGGAGGGTGGAGAGACCCTCATCACCCGACGCATGTTGGTGTGGGAAACGCTCAGGAAACAAGGACAGAATAAGGAGTTTTCTGGCCTGCCTCACTTGTGCTCAAGGGCACAGCTCTTCTCACTGTAGAAACTCAGGATCTGAAGGGCACCTGGGCCAGGAGTGGCATGAAGATTGGCCAGAAGGGTCTCCAGTGACCCTTTGGGATCCTTTACACGTCTTTTACATTCATCATCATTAAACATACACAGCACCCTGAAGAGAAAATCAAATGGCAGTACTAACAATGGGAACACTACAGTTAATTTCTCTTTACCAGCTTTTACCTGCTGGATTCTGTCCACAGTTTCAGAGACATTTTTAAGTTTCTCATACTTTGTTGCCGAAAAAAGCAAATAAGAAAAGTTATCTTTTTTCCCCTGTGTCTGGCGCTCTTTGCAGATGTTCAAGGCCTTTCTGAGTTCTCACTGTAAACAACCACGTCCCCTGTGGTGTGCAACCCCAGAACCCACCTCTGCCCCACCACTGAAGGACAGTCCTCGGTTAGGTTGAGAAATAGTGAAGCCTTTTACTGAGCACAGCAGGCAGCATGCTGAGCATAGCGCTTGTGCACACACCCTCTGTCTCTCTCCTTCTCCTGCCCTCCTCCCTTCCCTCCTTTCCCCCTCTGTCTTCCTCTCCACTGATGCTCTAAGATATCTGTGGGAGTGGAACCTGTGCCCAGCTGGCTCCACAGCATTCGCGCTTGCGCAGGTACTGAACCCAGCTTCTTCTCTGTACTCGCTGAGGGATAGGAGGGCTTTTCAAAGGTTATTCTTGCTGCAGATTGGAGCCTTACCCCATGATTAGAGCAGCTTAGCCTCTGGATGCTCATGCCAAAGCCCCGTGTCAGAGTTTCTCCATCTCTAAAGGACCCTGAGGCTAACCTCAGACGCTTGGCCCTGCGTTCCCCATCCATGGTAGAAACCTCTACACTTGCTCTGCTGTCCGTGTTCTCTCCCTTTTCTGGTGCCAGTCCCCACTTCCTTCTTTCTCAGTCATTACCCTGGACGGGATGGGTCGAGTCCAGATGCCTGTGGCTGCAGACAGTTCTGTGATGATGAGAGGCACACAGTTCAGGGGAGCCTGGAGGTGGAGGAGAGAAGGTTGGGCGTTTGAGCCTCAGCGCGGAGCCTCCCAGCTACCTTGGCAAGCCTTGCACTTGGCTGGCGAAGGGAGGCAGAATATGCCATCCAAAATACAGCTCTTTGGCGTAGGATTGTTTTGAGAAACTACAGACGCCAGAGAAGGTCTGAAACCAAGAAAAGTTACCGTTTTGTAAGGGAAATCTACATTTATAAAGGAAATTTACATTAGAAGGGGGGCGCGCTGTACTAGGAAGACAGCTATCATCACAGATAACTTAAACCTGAGAAACTTATCTGCTTTGCGGGGCATCTGTGTTCACCAAACATTTCCTCCTCTCACATTCCATGAATTCCACCCCCCACACATATCTTTCGTCTTTAGCTGCAGATGGTATTTTAGGTAGTGGTTCAGGCCATCTTGGAGAGTGTTATTGTTTTCCAGGGAATCTCCTGTATGTACTTGACGTATATATTCAGTAAACTTCCATCTGTATTACAGGGGGTCCCAACCAAGATCTCAGAAGGGTGGAGGGGAAATTATGTAGGTTTCGTTTAACTAACAAGTCATACTGTAAACAGAGTATGCTGTGCATATTGGGTCCTTTTGAGATGATACATACATGTATTAAATTTATTGTAGAAACACAGGAGTCCAGGTAACTCCTGCCTCCCAGATGAGGAGACAGGGTGTGAGGGAAGTTTCTGCGTCACAGTGCTCAGTAGATAATTGAGTTGAATTTTTCTAGCTGTTCATTGCCTTCTTATAGCTACCTTTGACTTTGTTCACCTCAGCCTCTAAGTGAATTGCCAGCCCAGCAGAGCAAGTCTTAGAATGGAAACTGGGACCTCTTAGGAAGTTGTGGGGGGGTTCCTGGGGGGATTTTGTGGGGTTCTTGGGGAGACTGAAGTGTGGAGCTTCAGATTCCATGGCCTGGGGCCCGGGCCCAGTGCGTGACTGCCACAACTTGTTTGGTCCGTGTTCTCATGTATCATCAGGAGAAGGGAGCCAACTGTGACTCCTCCTGCGGCCGTATGTTTTCGCAGCACTGCCCCCCCCCCCCAGTGCCCCTGCCAACTGGAACCCTGGGAAGTAAGTAGTAATGTTCCTGATTTGTAGAAGAGGAGCCCAAAGTTCTGAGATGTGAAGGGATTACTCCAGTTCCCTTGACTGGGGCACTGTTGGACAGGCCACACAGATGGAGCCTCCAGGAAGCCCCCAGGACTGAGCTTTACATATGAATGGGGAAATGATCCAAATGGAGACTTTTTCTGGTGGCTATGGAAAGAGCCAGGCCTTTTGGACAATGGTAGCTGGGATCTGGTGTAGATGGAGACAGTTAAAGGCATGAGAAAGGCAGGTAGCATGACCTTGGAAGAGAACGGTTGTCAAGGCAGAGTCCAGAACCAAGGAACTGGCTTGTTAAACTCCTTCTCTCCGGAATCACTAGGTGCTCTCTAAGAGCCCTGCAGCTCAAGGCAATCTCTGGGCCTTTGCAGGTGACTTCAGCCCTGGTAAGGCATACCTCCTGTCTCCCATCCCATGCTGCCCTTGGAGTCCAAGTCCCCTCACCCATCATGGAGCCACAGTGAGGATGCAGTTGCCTGTGAGATCCAGGGTTGTTCTTTGCAGCCTTGGGCACTAGTGAAATATGGCATGTCAGCCAGCACTGAATTTTGCCTTTTCTGTGTGTTGTTGCCATTTTTGTAGCATTAAAAACAGGTATCGTACACTAAAATGCACACCTTTCAAGTGTACCATCAGGGAAATTTAACAAATGCATTCATTGTCTTGGCCCAGGCCCCCCTTGATTAGCAAGGTAGTCCTCCAACAATCAGGGGCCCAGCCTGCCAGGGAGGCCCTGGGGCAAGCTGCAGACACTTCAGATTTGAAAGCAGGTTTAAAGATGAGGGGGATTAGGGACTAGTTCCGGACTATAGTAGTAGCCGTGGTGGTGGGTGGGGGCCTGGTGATAATGATACTGATGAACATTAATGCTTTCTGAGAGCTTAATATGCCCTAAGTACTTATATTTAAATTTTCATTTAAGGGCCATATCTAAACCAATGATGACAACGATGGTGATACAGTTAGCTAATATTTATTAGGCATTTAATATGTGCAAAGAGCTTTACAGATATTCTCCTTTAAGCTTCATGTTACTCTATGACACAGGTACTATTATTATCCCTATTTAACGTGTGAGAAAACTGAGGCTTAGATGCTTCCCCAGTGGTCACACTATTAAGTGTCTGCTAAGCAGGGATTTGACAGAATCCAGGCAGAGCCCCTTTTCTTACCATGTTCCTTTGTGCATCCCAGTAAGAACAGCTCCCAGTTTCTGGGCACCTAGATCCCTAGGTCAGTGCTCTTTCCTTCAGGTGGCCTTCCCTCTCAGTATTGAGTTGATGCCTGTCAGTTTGGGAGTCACCCAGACTGGCCTCAAATCCAAGCGCTGCTACTCAGCAGCTGTGACTTTGGACAGACGTCTTAACCTCTGTGGGTCTCGCTTTCTTCATCTGCAAAATGGGGGTATGTCTCACCTCCTGTGATTATTGTGAGCATTAAATAACATTTGGAAAGTGTGCTAGGCAGGAGAGAGGTGCTTAATAAATGGTACCTTTAGAAAAAGACAGGCTAGCCCATGAACATTTGTACAGTTCCCGAAACTGGGTGCGGTTGAATTTTATAACTTGACGTGTTTTCATTTGGTTCTGGGAGCTTGAGTTGCTGCGGCAGGAGTTCCTAGGATGGCTGATTACGTGTGTATGATTATAATGAGGTGATTTACTGTTGAAATGAAGAACAGCATCATCATATCCCACCTTCACAATTAGTGTTTGTGAAATGTCATGTATATATTCTTTTTTTAGTAAGAAGTTACTTGTCCTACTAAAGACAGGATCTCATTTCTACTGAATTACTGGAAGGGACATGTCTGTATATGTAGACACAAATAATGTTTGGTAACTGATAACCTTTGCAGAAGATGAGAAATCAAGGGCATGTATACCTGTTTCTAGTGTAATTTTTGTAGAAAAGGGATGCTCACCATGGTTTTAGCCTGGCAGCATTGCATGCACTCTGTCTCATCACCTACATTAGGAAAGGTAATGTGGTCGGTTTTCAGGCCTGTGTGCAGGAGACCCCATTAGCAGAAAAGGGAGAGCAGTAACTAGGAATAAGCAGGCTAGACTAGCTTGACTCGCCATGCTCCTGCTGTGTGCTGGATACGGTTAAGCAGTGTCTGTGACCTTTCATTGCATCCTCACTGTAAGAAAGGCACTACTGTTTCTCCATCTTACAGAGGAGGAGACTTAGAGCAGTTGCTCTAGGACTTCGCTGTTGTGCCTTCCTTCTTTCAGTAACCCTATGAGATTGGTGTGGATTGGTGACGATTATGTGCCAGGTTCCAGGGCAAGAAGGATGCAATCTGAGATCCATTATTGTTTGACCTGATGTCAAAGTGCTATACTCCTCATGATTGTTTGAATTTCACCCAATTCTACACTTTAAAAAACAAAAACAGGACTTCCTAGGTGGCACAGTGGTTAAGAATCTGCCTGCCAATGCAGGGGACAAGGGTTTGAGCCCTTCTCTGGGAAGATTCCAAATGCCACGGAACAACTAAACCCATGCGCCACAACTATTGAGCCTGTGCTCTAGAGCCCATGAGCCACAACTGTTGAGCCCGTGTGCCGCAACTATTGAAGCCCTCTTGCCTAGAGCTCATGCTCCACAACAAGAGAAGCCACTACAATGAGGAGCCCGTGCACCACAATGAAGAGTAGCCCCTGCTTGCAGCAATTAGAGAAAGCCCGTGTGTAGCAACAAAGACCCAACACAGCAAATAAATAAAATTATTAATTAATTAATTTTTAAAAAAAGAAATCGATCTTAAAAAAACAAAAAAAAAGAACTGGCCATTCTCTTAGCTGTGCAATTGTGATTTAAGAAAATCATTTAGGAAGCATTTAAGTCATTTAGTAATACTCTTATCACATCTACATTTTTCTGGAAAATTTAATTCAGTTAGCTATTTTAAAGGAAACTGCTAGGAATTTAGCATATTTTATAAAAACATAATAGCAGCATAGATATGTGTATATTCTTATGTAGTTCCCTATTTCGCTACTTTTCTTTTTAAGGAGAACAGCAGTGTCCAGGAGAAATCACAGTGAATTAAGGGTCAGAGAGAGAATGAGAATCCACCCACTCAGTATGACAGTGGGTGGGTCACTTGACTTTTCTGAATCTCCATTTCTTTATTCTTGAAGTATAATCCCCCCCCCCCCCAGAAATAATAGCCATGAACATTTAATGAGCATTTATTACAATGGAAAGTTCTTCACATACATTATTTCATATAATCACAGTAACAGTTTATCACAACATATTTATTATTTATTGGCAGTTTTTTCACCCCCTTCCCTCCCTTTTTTTAACAAACAGCAGATTTGTCAACATTCATTTTTGCTTCTCTGTTTTACACAATATAACAAAGCTCTTGAGAATGTGTGGCAAAGACATTTCACAGGAATATAGGTGATTTATACATAGTCAAATGAACCACATATATTTATGTTATATTAAAAATGCTTTCTTGGAACCATATATATCTGAATATTTGAGAGGAAAAAGTAAAAGCAGTAACCTGGGAGACTCAGAAGAAGGCCACAGATGAGATTAACTAGGCTATGGGTTTTAACTCCTGTTGCCGAACGCTTCCTAAGGTGATTTTATTTTTTTCTTTTTGCAAATTTCTTATTGCAGTATAATTCACATAACATAGCAAAACGTTCACCATTTTGAAGTGTAAACTTCAGTGGGTTGGGTTTTAGTACATTCTCCATGTTACGTAACCATCACCACTGTTTAATACCAGGAGGTTGCGGTCACCCCCACAAGAAACCCTGTGCCTATGCAGTCCTTTTCAGCTGCCCCCACCAGCCTCCTCATTCCTTCTTTGTGACCGAATAATATTTCAGTATGTGAGCAGGCCATATTTTACTTACCCAGTCAGTAATTGGTAGGCATTCGTGTTGTTTCCACTTCGTGGCTACTGTGAATGATGCTGCCGTGAACGTTCATGTTCAGTTTACCTCCGTTTCTACATGTTCTGATGCTTTCCTGAGGGGAATGCCCCCACCAAGCTGGGGGGATGGAAGGGGATGAGCTGTGGGAAAAAGGAGGGGAAATGAAAGGTGCCACATCGTCAAGCAGACCATGGGTTTGCAGCCAAACATAGCTGGATGCTCTGACCCACAGGTCATGTCCAGAGAGGACTGTGGCTCCGAGCATGTCACTGGCAGAAAGAAGGGCAGATAATTCCTCTGTTGTCGCCTTCCTGTCTCAGAGTGAATACCGTGGGGCCCTAAACCCTTTGTCCTCTGGCTCATGTTTCCTGGCCTTGATGGACAGCCTCTGCAGGTCTGGCCTGGTTACCGTCAAGGTGCTAGGGTCACTCGTCATCCATTGCTGTGCATGGAGGCTCCTCTGTCGGGGCAGTGGCAGCAGCCGTTCTGGGGTGCGGTGACCGTGGGAAGAACACAGGCCATCACACTGGAACACTTCTGGCCGAGGCGTGGGATGGGTGTGAGGGCCAGGGTCGCGAGCAGGTGAGACTGAGCCAACTAAGGCGTCATATGGGTCCCATACGCTGAGAGATCAGAAAGTGCTGCTTGTTTGCTTGTGGTTCATCAGTGGACTGGTTTTCCGGCTCCATGGCTGTGTAACTAACCACACCAACACTCAGCGGTCTCAGATGTCACCTGCTTTCTCAGGAATCTGTGTGCTGCTTGGGCTTGGCTGGGTGGTCCTCACCTGAGATGTCTCCTGAGGGGGCAGCTGGAGGGCCACAGTGTGCACTCCGAAGCTGGCCTTTGGTGCTGGTGTTGGCTTGGAACTCTGCTGCAGCTGATTGATGGGAGCTGTTCCCCAGGACCCACTGTGGGACTTGGCCTTCTCACAGCGTGGTGATGCGTTCTGAAGGGGTGACTCACCAGAGCTAGCGTCCTATGTCCCTTGGAAGTGTGGGAAACCAAGGCTTCGAAAGTTTAAATAGTGGATCAGGTGATACAGAGGCTGTGGGAGTGGTTGTCCTTGACCTGATGCTGTCATAGGATTGTGGGAAATAAGGAAATATGTGTCTTAACACTCAGGCCTGGCACACAGTAGGGGGCTTATGACCTCCACATTTCTTGAGTACTTAATGTGTACAGAATACTGTGCTAGGCCCTTTGAGGGCTAGGAGAAGAAATGGGACATGCATGGGCCCTGCCCTCAAGAGGCTAATATCCTGATAATTGGACTGGAAAGGGGGGCCATGAGAGAGGGCCTATAAGGGTAGAGCTTCCTGTGCTTGAGGACCATGAACTAGAGAGGGAAGGACCTCCAGAGCAGTGATGGAATTTAAAGGAAAGATTCTCTTCAGCCTCGGTCAGGGTGGGGGGGGGGTACGGGGTGGGGAGGGGATGGGGAGCAGCAGGGGGTGGGGGAGCTGCCTTCCTTTCTTTACCTTTCAATATCCTGCATAGATCCAGCAAGATAATGGCTACAAAGATGGTTTAAAATGTTCCTTGTTTTTATAGACACTTCTGATACATGGTTAAATGCTCTACAAATGGGGAGGTTTCCATCAATGGGATGTAATATTCACAGCCACTCATTCAGCAAACATTTGAATACCATGTGCAAGGTCCTGGGGATTCAACTGCAAGGGGCCGAAGAACGGGCTCAGATAGTAGCATGTGGGGCAGTAACAACCATGTCAAATGCTCTGTGTGGGGGGTGCAAGCAGGTGGCCGATCATTCCTTCTGAAGATATGTTTTGGGGCTCATTCTTTGAGCCCCACACTTAGCTGGGCTCTGGATATCCAGAGAGGAGCCACAGGCAGGGCCTTGCCCTGCAGAATCAGCATAGTCTAAACAACGACTCTCAAGATGTGGGCCCTGGACAACATTCTTTGGCCAGCCCCAGGCACACTCTGTGAAACACTCTAGGGTTGCCGTCCAGCAGCCTGAGTTCACAAGCCCTTCAGGAGGTTCTGACCCACGCTCCAGTGGGAGGAGCAGCAGGCTAGGAGTGTTCTCAGTCCTGCTGCTGCATGAGAGCATCACACAGGAGCTTTCAGAGCACCAGCGCCATGACCACACCTGAGACGACAAGGCCAGTCTCTGGGAGGGAGTTGCAGACACCTGTAATTGTTAAAGCTCCTCTGGTGAATGCATTGTGTAGCCACAGTGGAGAAGCAGTGGTCTCCATGCCCTTAGACAGATCATCACAGCACAAACAAGTTGCCAGGGAGGTGTGAGTGCATCCCTGCCTGCTGGTCCACAGAGGGGCAGGCACCCTGGAGGAGGGGGCTGGCAGGCATTGGACTTCGTATTTGATGACCTCTTCGTTCCCGGTTCCCTTTCTTTTGTCTGGACATTGCAGTTGCACGCATGTGAGTTGTGATTGGGGAGGTTACTTTAAAATTCATTTAATGTAATCAATTTTTAAAAGTTGAACACAGCTGGCTTCCCCTAAAAACTTTATATTTCGATAATGATTATTACATACCATGAATAATTGACTAATATCAGCTCATTAATATTCTAGTGGGAGAGTGCCTCAGGCTAATAAAATTCATTTTTAAATTAGTTTTTAAAAATGTGTAGCCCAAGGATAATGGAAAGTTACTCCAAACAGGAGCAGATCAGTGAAGTATGAAATTTTATGCTGTTCTGTTCACATAAAATAGTTTGGCTGTTCAGTATCCCTGTTTGATTCTCATTTCCTGTAGGGATGAATTGCCCAGGAAAGGGCCTGTGTTTCAGGGGTGCACATTACCTGAGCACCTTTGCCCTGGGAAACATTACTGCATCAAGAATGGGGCAGGTGTGGCTCTGACATGGGTGCCCCTCGTCCTTCTGCTAGGTAGGACACCTCTGGGAAGGTGTCCCCTGCTCCCGCTTTGTCTTTGGGTCCCTCCCAGGGCTTTACACTTGGGCCAGATTTTTAAAAATTAAACTTTCTACTTTGAGGTCATTGCAGATTCACATGCAGTTATAAGCAGTACTACAGAGAGATCCCGTGTACCCTTTACCGTTTCCCCCAGCGGTACTAACATGCAGCACTGTAGTTTACTCTCACAGCTAGGGTTGTTGACGCCGGCACAGTCGTCACTGCAAGGCCCCTCTTGTAGCCACCACTTCCCTTCCGCCCCTCTTCCCTTACCCCTGGCAAGTACTGATCTCTTCTCCACCTGTTCTCATGGGGTTCAAGAATAAAATGGGTCTCTGGTTTAATAAAGAGAGACAATACATGTACACATGTAGTACAAGGTACAAGGGACAAAGGACGATTGGATAGGAAAACAACAGTAGGTTTTCGGGCCATACAGAAAGAAGACTGCCTTGTGGAACCAAATTCAGCATTAACTCTTGACTATACCACGTCTTTAGAGGAGGTCTCCTGGTATTGTTAGTGTTCATGTATTAAGGTCACTTTCCCTGGGTCTGTTAACCCTAGTCTACCTCAATTGCTCCGGCTGTGTTGTTATAATCATAATATCTAGTCAGGTCCATGCCCCCTAATACATAGGGGCTGTCTGGTTTGTATTCTACCCCTTTTTCCTTTGGGATGAGCCCAGGGCCTCTTGGCAGGCGCCCCTGGAGGGTTCTCAGGGATCACAAGGTGGAAGTTGGAGATGTAAGTTAATTATTTGGCTTCTTTTCAAATGGATGTTCTGGAAATGATTGCTTGACAATTCTTTTAATCTGGAGAGGCAGATGCTGTGTGGCGGAATGAGGCCTTACCCTGACCTTACTCACCCAGCAAAACTCAACCCTGACTGGACTCTGAGCTCTTCCTTATTCATATGTGTCCCAGAGCAGTTACGTGTGAAGGGAGAGAATAACAGGAGTGAGCCTTCAGGCTCCTGGTTCAGTACTGTTCAGTACAGTAGCCACCAGCCTCATGTGGCTAGTGAGTGCCTGAAATGTGCTCAGTGTGATGGAGGAACTGAACTGTTAATTGCATTTAATTTTGATTATCTTAAATTTAAACAGATGCACGTGGCTTGTGGCTGCCATGTGACAGCATAGAGACTCCAGGTTACCCACCTTGGGCTGTTTGAGTCACTCTACCCCCCTCAGTGGGGCCAAAGAAGAATTGCTTGGCATGGTTGCCTCGGGTCATCTGGCTGTCTTGTTTCCCCACCCAGCCTCCAAACATTTCCAAACCGTCAGTTTGAAGAGGAAGCAAATAATTAGCACATCTGTGCCCAGCTGGCCAGTGCCCGGCTCACAGTAGTGCTTACTCAGTACTTCTCTAATGAGTTGGATTTGCACTTAGCTCCAAATTTGCATGCGCATTCCTGGGACAAGGATGGGACTTGTTCCCTGCGTACAATACTGGGTCTCAGAAAGCCACGAAGGTTTTGTTCATGGGAACTAAGAGCTGTTACATGTCCTCCTTTGCCAGAGAGCCACATGGAAAAGCAATAATTAAGAGTGTGGGTCCTGGAGTCAGGTTCCTAGGTTTGAACCTGGTGTCTCCAGTTTCTGATGGTGTGACCTTGAACAAGTTAACCTCTGTGCCTCCCTTTCTGTGGCTATAAGATGAAGACCATAATAGTACCTCCGTCATCATGGTGTGACTGGGCCGAATAAATTCAAGCAAAGGACTTGGTTCGTAGATCGTAGCCTCCTGTTATGACGAAGCTGGTGATGACTATAAGCCTGATGATGAAGATTTTCTGGAGAGGAAATGATTTGAAGGTGTGACTCTTAGAAGTGCCCACAAGGGGGCAGCCTAAAATCATGCATGTCGCTGGAACAAACAGCCTTCTGTGGATAAAGCCTCAGGGTAACATGGCCAGTTTCAAATGTGCTTGGCCTTTTTCCTTCAGTTTTTCTTTCTTTCTTCTGTTTGAATAACACCTTCAGTGGTTCTCCAGGCTGTATCTTAGATCTGGAGGGTGACAGGTCATGCTTGAGCTGACAAGTTGATGTGGGTGCTGATGCCAGCATCTATCCAGGAGTCCTAGGCTTCTCTTTGTAGCTTTTCACACAGAACAAATCCTTATTAATCAAAAGCTTAAGGTAGAGACCAGAGCTTGGAAATGTTTAGAGAATCATTAAAGAGAAACCTGTTTTTATCTCCCTGTTCCCCTTCCACTAACCACATGCCCTCCTTTGAGTGTTGTGTGTGCACCTCTAGGCCTGTGGGAGTGGGGTGTGGCCCGAGCCCGTTGACCCAGAGATGCAGATTCGCCCCTGGCTCGATAGCCCCTCCCTCCCTGCAGGGAGACTGAGGGTACTCTGCAGCCAAGCAGAATGAAATTAGAGTCCTGCCAGCCATGTGGGGGCACAGAGCATCACGGGTCTGGGAAACTGGGGTTTTGAAGGGGTTTAAACAGGTGCAGGGGACGTGGGAGAAAGGGGTCAGATTGTGGGGGACCAGCAGTGATGAGCTGAGAAATTGGGCCTTTAAATTCTTTTTTTTTTTTTTTTTTCTGGTGAATTTTCTTTTTTTTTTTTTTTTTTGGACTTTTTTTTTTTGGGGGGGGGTACACCAGGTTCAATCATCTGTTTTTATACACATATCCCCGTATTCCCTCCCTTCCTTGACTCCCCCTCCTCGAGTCCCCCCCACCCTCCCTGCCCCAGTCCTCTAAGGCATCTTCCATCCTCGAGTTGGACTCCCTTTGTTATACAACAACTTCCCACTGACTATTTTACAGTTGGTAGTATATATATGTCTGTATGTAATGAGGTGGATAGAACTTTAAATTCTTGATGCTGTTCATGTTGTCGGTAGCGTTGTAATGATTAAGAGTTGACAAAAACCAAATGAACTTATTTACAAAACAGAAATAGACTCACGGACATAGAAAACAAATTTATGGTTACCAAAAGGGATAGGGTAAGGGATAAATCAGGAGTTTGGGATAAAATATACAGACTACTATATATAAAATAAGGAAACAAGGACCTACTGTGTAGCACAGGAAGCTACATTTAGTATCTTGTAATAACTTACAATGGAAAAGAATGTGGAACAGAATATATAATATGTATATGTATGTATATGTATATATAGACACATGTATGTATATACACACATATATGTATATATGTATATGTATGTACGTGTGTATATATATGTATATGTATAACTGAATCACTTTGCTCTACACCTGAAACTAACACAACATTGTAAATTAACTATTCTTCAGTTTTAAAAAAAAGAAGAAAAAAAGAATTGACTAAAAACAAATATGCAGAGTGGCACTTGTAGTCAGGTTGATTTTCCAGTTCTCTCTTGAGCTTTAATATCCCTGCTGCATAATCCAGGCTGCAAAATTAGATGCTTATGGGGAATCATGACAATCCAGTGTTTACCATGTCCATCCTTATCTGCATTCCTGCTGCCTGCACTGCAGTCCAAGCCTCCAGGTCCCTGTCCTGGGCAGCAGTAGGAACATCCCTGAAAGGCGCACGGGTCACTGTGGCAGTGAGGCACACTATGAAGTCAGCTGTGACACTACCGTGGAGGACGGCCCAGGCACTTGGAAGGTGAATCCAGTCATAGTAACACTAAAGCCGATTTCTCCAGGATGTGGTCCTTGACCATTATATAAGTAATACTCATGAATGACCAATTGTGACCAAGTGCAGTGAATTATTTTTAATCCTAAAACAACTGTGAAGACCATTTAATCTTTGACTCAAAAAGCCCTTTAGGGTCCTGTGGAAGATGGATGGAGATGTGGAGCTCCTGGGATGTTTCCCAGACATTTTAGGGGGGAATTGCCATTTGTTCTGTTTTATATACTGTAAACAGGAGTATGTTATATTCCTTCTTTGTGATTGACATGGGAGCAAACTTAGCGGAACCAAAATCAAACTTGAGTGTTGTATTTTCTCAGTGCTCACCCAAGGAGCTCATACATGTCCCTCAGCAGTTGACTCCTTCCAGAAAGTCAAATGTTCACTGTCTGTGTAATAATCGTGTCTACTTTTGTGCTTCTGCCTTCACCTGGGAGCCAGACCGGGGGAGGCCCGGTGGGCTTTTCTGCACATTGCCAGGCCTGTCACTTATTGTGCTTTCTGACCCCTGTGGGGCCAGGCCTGGGGCCAGAGGACTAGGGAGAGGGTTGGTTCTCCAGGGCTGGTATTGGGCCACTACCAGCCCAGCTGGGTGGGTGAGCGTGGCAGCTGTGGCTATTGCCCCTCGACTCTCGGGGCCGAGCTGTACGTATGGTAGAGAGCAATGGATCAGGCCTCTGCGGGTGAAGCAGTGCTGATGGGTGATGTGTGTGTGTGTGTGGCCACACCCAGGGTGTGGGCCCAGCAGCCCTTGCCACTCAGCGCACGGGGAGAGTGAAGTCTTTCGATGTGTTTTCCCTCTTGTAGGCATGGATGGATTTTTAAAATCTGATGAGAGACAACGACTAGCTAAAGAAAGACGAAAAGAAAGAGAAAAATGTCTTGGTAAGTTGTGTACTTTGGCTGTTTAGATCTAAGGGAGTGGAGATATGATGGTGTCTTTTTTGAAGACCCTTAGAAATTTGTGACTGAATGGGAAGAGAACTGGGATAGTTGCTAGGCGAATGTGAAAAACTGGGAGCAAACCTGTACCGCCACTGGCCTGTTCAGAGTTGTTACATAATTCTCAGGACAGTTGATTTGCTCACTGAGCACTCATTGAACCTCTGTTACTGGCAGTGCGCTAGGGCTGTGGGTAGGATGCTGAAGAACTAGAGACAGTCGCTGCCCCTGCCCCCTCAGGCAGCCTCTCCCCAGGGCAGCTAGAAGGGCCATCCTCGGGGGAACGGAGGAAATCGGCACTGAAGGCCATTTCTGTGTCAAGACAGGGAACCCATTAAGAAAGGCTGTCGTACCTCTTGCAGGCTATGCACAGATGCATCTGGCCTGTTCCCCACAGGGTGCCACGAAGTAGGTGGAGTGGCTTCCCCAGGGCCCTGAGACAGAAGAGGAGCTTTCAGATCCTTCTCCTTGATTGCCTCCTGCTGGTCGGCTCAGGCATTGTGTCCTCCAGGGAACCCTTAGTAAATGTCTCAAGAGGGAGGCCGATCCTGTTCATCCCCTTCTGTTTGCCTTCACCCCCCTCAGCATCTGGTGCACAGTGCGTGTACAGCTAACGTGTCCTGAGCGAAGATAACCCTGACAGCTCTCATTTCTCAAACCCGTGTGTGGCCTAGCCATTGGGATGAGTCTGACTTGATGACGATGACAGGCAGAGCTCCCATGTGTAGGGCAGTGACTGTCCACTTTCTGTGCATTGTCTCATTCAGTCTCCACAATACTTTAATGTAGCACATGCAATATCCCCACTTCACAGAGGAGGAAACTGAGGCAGAGAGATGACGTGGTTAATACGTCCAGGGTCACCCAGCTAGCAGCGGAGGCACCAGCACCCTTCATCTCAGTCACTGCAGCCTACGATACCACCAGTCTCTTTTTTGGGGGCCGCTCCCACTTCTGCATTTTTGGTATTAATCCAAATGGCGTGGGGGTGCTCTAGTAATGACACCTCTCTTCCGCATTCCTTCCTTCAGCTGCCCGGGAGCAGCAGATCCTGGAGAAACAGAAGAGAGCCAAGCTCCAATATGAAAAGCAAATTGAGGAGCGATGGCGGAAGCTGGAAGAGCAGCGGCAGCGAGAGGAGCAGAAGAGAGCTGCCGTGGAGGAGAAGAGGAAGCAGAAGCTACGGGAGGAGGAGGTGAGGGCTGGGCTCCAGCCGTCTCCGCAGTTCACGCTAGAACAGGAACAAGGAGACAGACCCATTCAAATTAGCTGGGGAGTGTGTGCTTCTGGGGTAGACACAAGGCTGGAGGAAGGGCTGTGAGGGTGGAGGATAACATGACCTTGTATTCACTGCTGGAAAATCAAATAGTCTACCTTCCAATACAAACATGCTAGTCTATTTATATTTTAATGCAGGTTCTTACTTTAATCATCCTTTCTCCCCAGTTATCTTTTTAAAAAGAAATGGAATGTAATTACTCTGACAGAGTCCTTTATTACTAAACTTTGAAAATATATTTAGAAAGCATATTTGGGATATAGATTTTCTTAACAAGTGTATTTTAAGGGTGTAATCATAGCCTTGCATCAGGTGATGATCATTTTTTATTCATAAGGTATAGTGACTCATCATTTAGTATGAACAATATAGAGGTTCATTAATCGCCAACACTGTAAGATAGAGATGTTGGTATAAATTCAGTATTTTTTTAAATCTCTGAATTATCACTATGTTTACCCTTTTGTCTTTTTTTAATTAAAAAAAAAAAAACACAAACATGCTCACATACACAGAATTAGACCCATCTTTGCCCACAAAGCACAGGCGTAAATGGTGACTTCTTTGTTCCTCTTAATGGCCTGAGCCAAGTCTTAGCCTCAGTTCGCTGTTGCTTGCACAGCCCGATCACTGTGTGCCTTTGTCACCTCCTGGTGCAAATCCCAGCTCTCCCACTAAGCAGCTGGTAGCCAGGGCCAAGTCCCAGAGCCCCTCTAACTCGGTCTCCTCGGCCCAAAACAGAAGTGGTCATAGGAGTTAAAGGAGGTGACTTATGAAAGTACCAGCAAAGCACCTAGCACAGAGTAGTCGCTCAGAAATGTTAGCTTCCCTTCAATGACTTCAGCTGACCTTGGCTGAGGCAAGGTCAAGAGAGAGCTACCCAGAAAAGATTATGGCACAGAGTGTAGAGAACAACAGAAAAGCCACGGTGCCTTGGGCTGTTTCAGTGACCAGGACAGATCTCTCCTTTCCCAGCCTGGGTGTTTGTTGTGAGTGCTGGGCTCGCGCCTTTTCTTCCGGTCCTCCCTTCCTTGGCTCAGAGCTTGTCTCTTTCCTCCTTGCTTGCTCCATTTCCACTCCTGACCTCCTGTGGGATTGCTGATTGCAGGGGATGTATGTCGCTGCCGTTTCCAGGAAGGGGCACTGTGAAGTCATGGGAGATGCTTCCTGAGCCTCTACCACACCTGACAGTGTCACACGGGTCCACGTTGAGGCGCTCCCTGTCTGTACTTTTTCTTCATTGAATGGTAGTGCCAGAGGCGTTTTAAATCAAGCTGCCAAACTTCGCTCTCTTGCAGTTGAGGGAATGTCATGCCAGATGGTTGGTCCTGATGCAGCTGACTCGTTAGTGGTTGTACTGTGGATAATTTCCTGTTTGCTTTGTGTACACCCTTTCACCCCTCATGTGGTGATGGTGGGGAGTGGGGCAGGCTGCCTGCCCATGGTCAGCACAAACACACACCGAGCTTGCACCCTGCTTCTCCACAGACACAGCAGGGTAGGGCTGAGAGCTGGGCCTCCCATGGGTATAGAGCAACCCGAGGAAGCAGTGGGCTCCCTCCACCACCTGTTCCACCCTCTGAGCCCCAGGAGACTCAGGTGGAGCTTAGGGACTATCCCCACGCAGGCTGGCCTGTCTACCACCTCGTTGTCAGTGCTCTGCTAGTGCAGAGGTCCGATTGGCGTTCTCATGGGTGATCTTTGGAGAGGATGGATAGGTGTCTGCTGCAGGAGCCCTTTCCAAAGGAAGGCCTTTGCATTTGCCCCCATGGTTCACTGGAGATCCTTGGAGGGCTGCTGCCTGCTTGGCACATAGCTATCGAGGTTCTCCATTCTCTTCTCAGTGCCAGATTTAAGTCCTTTTTGTCAGGGTCTGTCTCTGTCAACCAGGGAGAAGCCTCCACAGGAAGATGGTTCACTCCATTTTGCTTCTCTAGCTTGTTGGAAAATGTATGTGTTGCCCACCAACTCCTACCTCTCTGGGTCTGATATTAGGAGCTCATAAAAGGCCTGTTGACTCCTCACCTCCCCCTCAGCACTGCCCTGGCTCCATGACCCTAGGGTTGTTGCCATGATGTTGCTCTTGGTAACCCCTCACGTCTGTGCAGGTGAGCCCCAGACTCAGCCTGGAGGCCTTCTCTCCACCAACACAGAAGTGGGCATCACAGCCGGCCTAGCTCCCAGAGGTGTCGAGCACTAGAAGCTGGTCAGGCCTGTCCTGGGGAAGGGGGAGTCCAGTGTCCACTTGACACCCTGACCTTGAGCTTGTTATCTCACTGGAGGCTGCCTTCTCCTCAAGGTTGGTTCTTCCAGCCCTCACAGCCGCATAGGTCCCAAGAATCAAGCTTCTGGAACAAGTGCGTGTCACCTGCCTGGGTTAAGGCTGACAGCACAATGTGCTTACCCCTTCTCCACTCAGGGAGGTATAGCTTCATGACTAGGGGCCCTGGAAAATGGGATTTGGTGAAGCCAACTCTATGTTCCTCATGCTAAACAGATAACCAGGAAAGGCCTCTTTCAAAGAGTACTACCTTCGTCTCTATGTTACTTTAATGCATCACAACTTCTCATAGTCTTCTTGCTTGATACCTAACAAAACTGACCAGACTGAGTGTAAAAATGAGAACTTTCTGAACTCAACTAAACAAAAACTTCAGTAAGCTGAAAGCTGGCTGCTCTCAGAGGGCATTGGCTGGCATGGGGCCATGGTGACTACATGGCTTTCTGGCCAGATGTGAACGTCTGTTTGCAGAGAGAAAGGCCCTCCATGGAGCTGTGCTTAGGACCATTTGGGGGCTTGTCCCCATGCTGTTGTCCCCAGAACACATGTAGTAAGGGCAGTGGAAAAGGCACAGTCAGCCCTCCACTCCTGCCTGAGACAGCTGTCTGGGTCACAATGGCCAGGCCGAGCCCGGCTGGAGGCCTTTTATGCTGCTCGACCAGCTCAGCACGTCACCTTGGTCATGGATCTCCTCTAAGTTCATCCAGGCAGATCTAGGGCCAGAGCTCAAGGGGTCAAGGGTGAGTTGCCCTCATTCCTTCCTTCCACTAAGCCCCACCCAATAGAGGACATTCTAGGGACAAGAATCTGCGTTGCCCTTTCCCCATCCTCTATTGATCATCAGATGATACTCAGGAGAGCCAGAACTTGGCAGGAATTGCAGTATGCAGTATGCAGCTCTGATATTTATTAATACTGTTCTTCTGATGTGATTGAACTTTCTCGCACACACTCTCTCCTCTCAAGCCTTTCCTCTAACCAGTGGCTCCCAGCACCAGCAGCACCAGCATCTCCTGGGAACTTGTCAGAGATGCATTCTCAGTACATTCTCCTAAGACCTGCTGACTCAGAAACTCTGGGGGTTGGGCTCAGCAACTGGTGTTTTAACAAGCCCTCCAGGTGATTCTGATGCAAGTTCACTCGCATTTGAGGACCACACCTCTAAACTGCCATGTTAATAATCCTTCTTTTCAAACTTGGATTCATTTAGCATTGGTTAAGGACTTACTATGCTAGTTATTATCTTGTAGACTCGAATGATCTGTAATATAGGTAGTATCATCCCCATTTTATAGACCAGGAACTGATGCCCACGGATGATGTTAAATGATTAACTCAGGGTCATGGGGCTGAAAAGTAGCACACAGAAGTGGGATTTGAATTCATATCTCCTGACTCCAAATCTAGCATTCTTTACATTCCATCACATGAAGGAACAGAAAGATACGCACACGTGCTAGGTAATATGGGACTATATGGGACTAACCTCTAATAAGAGCGAAGTGAACCAGTTTTGGTTTTGACATGTTTGAAACATCTCATTCTGACAACTTTAGGTTTTATAAGTCCCCTTACCATAGAGCTTGGTTACCACCTATTTTTTAATCATCTCTCCAAAAGTGGGTGACACAGAATGATTGTGTCTTCTCTCAGGGATAGTGTCATTTTCATAAGCCTGTGTACAGCGCAAGAGAATGAATCTCTAGTGGTAGAATTTGGAACAGATCAGTGGATTGGGGGTGGATGACAGAGATATTTTTTCTAAAGGTAACTGAATGGTTCAGGAGTAGCTCTGAGTTTGGATGAACGTTCCCTTATAAATTATGCCCCTAGATAGCTATTCAGTGATACAGTAGGCCATGAGTCTTGATGTTCTTTGCTCTCATTGGTTTCCTAGTAGATGAGGGACTATCTTGTGAGGTCCTTCTGGCATGTAGGCAATCTCCCATAACCCACTCAATACTAAATTCACTCTGAGGTGAAAGATTTCAACACTTAAATTAGGTCATTGGTTAAAATACTTGATGTTAAATCCACATAATGAAATACTGTTGAGCCCCAATCTTGAGTGACCAGACTTCAGTCCTGAAATAGTCAAGAAGTTCTAGTTCCTCCAAGCCCCCATCTTTTCTCAGACAAACCGCTGGGGCTAGCTGTCAGAATTTAATGGGTCAGGGTCTTGAGGACAGGATTCTGCCAGGAAATGCACACTCATGATTGTAGAATCTCAGCCAAAAACTAGAGCGCAGTTAAGAGCAAATACAAATCTGAGACTTACAGGAGGAAAGAAATCCCCTTTCTGCTCACAGGTCCCCAGAGAAGCCGTCTTTTAGCAGAGTGCTATTTGGAGGAAGAATTATGCAGGGGAGGCAGGATGTGGAGAATGCTCATCTCATCCCTCTGGTGTGGACAGAAGGGATAGGTCCAGGCACCTCCTAAGTGACCTTTCTGTGTTTCTAGTGAGTGAAGTAAAGGAACCTTTCCCTGATCTTTAAGTCGTGGTCACTCAGTTGGTGCTGCCCTAAATTAATTTTGCTTGCTTGTTTTTTTAATCCATGAGAAAGTAGTCTTTTTGTTTTGAAGTTGGGCTAGGATTAGCCCAGTTAGTGCAGCACCTTAGGGTTGGGTTTTATGAGGGTGAAATGTGTCTGTGTAACTGTTTACCCTGCAGGCCTTCTCCAGTGGAGGCAGGGAGCGGATTTGGTATTTGCAGTGTCATTGAGGTGGTGGGGAGCACAGAATTAGGACAACTTCACTCCAGTGGCAGGGAAAGATTTGCCAGCAGTCAGGCCCAACTTTATGAAAAGAACAATTTGGTTAATACAGGGGAGTGCTTTTGATAAATGCTCTGTTAGGAGAGAAGCCTGGTTGTTGTTTTTCTCTTCTGGCTAAAAACTGTTCAGTTCTTCTTCTCTTCCCCTCCTCTAACTCTGAGAACGCATAAATGCTTGATTTTATGGCCAGAAGTTACCCTACTCTTGTCTCTTAAATTTTGAAATATGCAGTATTATCCCCAGATACTATGTAGCAGAAAAGTGTTACAATGTAGAAAACAATTAATTCCCTTTAAGAAGTTCTAAGAGGAAAATGGGACTTTGCAAAATAGGCTTCAAAGTCATGGTGTATCACCCCCAAAAATTATGCTTAAGGCTATTAAAATTCAAATTATATTTCTGTTTGCGCAAATCATAGTGCTTTATGCTTTTCAACAAGAGAGGATACAGTTGGTTGTAGAGCACAATTCCAGTTTACTGGATGGGACAGGCCTCAAGGAGTTAATGCTTGTCTGGCATTATTCTTAAACAAATCAAGGCCTGGCTGCCGCAGCAGCCTCTCCCTGGGGAGGAAAGAGGTGTTGGGGCTGGGAGCCAGCACTAGCTGCATTGTTTACTCTCCACCCACTAAGAAGGCGCTGGTGTGGTGGGGAGAGCACACGTGCCTGGGTTTTGGATGCTGAGCAGAAAGCTGCGTCTGGTGACTCACCCCCACACAGAGGCGCAGCAGTGCAGTGGGGCTGGGTGGTTAATCTTGCTCTCTCTTTCATGAACTGGGCAGGAGCGGCTGGAGGCGATGATGCGCAGGTCTCTGGAGCGCACGCAGCAGCTGGAGCTGAAGAAGAAGTGCTCGTGGGGAGCATCACTGGCCGCGGGACCCGGAGGACGCGATGGTGAGTGAAGGGCTGTCCCTGCATCGCAGGACCAGTGGGGAGATCTCAGGGCAGGAGGGCGATCCTGGGCAGACTGGCGCCCGTGGGATCTGGGGGATGCTTTGCACAGATCTGCAGGTACCTTTTTCAGATGTGATGTTTAAAGCTGCCAAGCTTCCTGTGTTTGCATTTCTTGTGAAGGGAATCTGTTCGTTCTTCTTGCTTGCAAATAGCAGTTGATACAATAACTGGGCTTTGAGGTAAAGCAAAAGAAAAGCAGAGAAAATGAATGTAGAGCCTGGTTAACCGGATCCACCTAGCAAGCCCAGGGTAACCTGATTTCAGGGAAGGTCAGTGGCAGTAGGCTAAGTCATGGCTGCAGCATGACCGGGAAAGGCTGAGCAGCAGTAACCCCCTAAGAGGGGCTGGGGTTCTTCCCTCAACATTATTTATTTTTGTTGCTCTTTCAGTTTTGTTTCAAGGTGACTTATTTATTTCATTATCCAGTTCATACTCATCTTTAAATTTTCAAATGTTTAATTTAAGGTATGGATTGTTACTAGGCCCTCTTTTTAGTGTCTTCTCTTCTGTGTCTGCCATTCTGTTACGCAGGAGTTGGGTACTGGCTCTCTCCAAGAGCAGATAGGTTTAGGTGAGTGGTACAGTTTCTCGACTTTGCTGTATTGTGCTTTTAACCTTTTGCCAGTGAATATACTTTACTTTTCTTTTTTTTTTTTTTTTGAGAAGTCAACAACGCATCTGTTACTTTTTCTAATTTCCTAATAAAAACTAGAGTCAACCAGAAATTGGGATTTTTTTCTTTTACCTCTCTTTGCTCTGATTTTTTTTTTTTTTTTGCTGTGTAGGTGAATCAGGAAATACCCCACCCCCTCCTCTAGGTTTAGCATCCAGCACCCTCCCTCCGGACCCAGGGACCACTGCCGCCGCTGCTGAGTCCACCAACGGTATATCCGAGCATCACTGTGCCATGGCATTTTGTGATGACTGTCTTGGTCACCCTCCTCCATCACTGTGTCTGTCTCGAACACTTTTACAATTGATTTCTTAGTCTGACCCCTTAGAACTTTTTTCTAGGGATGTGAATGACATGCCCATATTTCTTTGTTCGTCATTATGGAGCGTGCATGCCTTACATCCTAGTACCCTGGAGACATTTCATCCTTAGCTCAGTAACTCCTGCCTTGAAAATCTTGTCAGTATTTGACCTCTGTGCATTTAGATCTTTAACACTCTCATGTATTATCGGTTTTAGGCATTAAGTAGTAGGGTATTTCAATCACTTTTGGTTACCAAAACCTATAATTATACAGATTTTTGGGTATTAATGTGATGGATTCCTAGAGAAGTGTTTGAGTTTACCAGTACTAACACTGTGAATCCAAACAAGGAGATAAATTGGCTTTGTTCTTGATTTCCTCTCTTTAGTAGGCTCTCTATTTTGCGTACAGACCTGGGAAATTCTCAGCATGTAGATCAAGAACAGAACTAGCAAAACCTTGCTCCCATTTAATAATGACTTTAGAAATCCAACCCGTCTTTGGCTGGCAAAGAAAAGACAAGATGTAAAAGGGATACAGTATTTATCAGCCACCCAGAAGGTCAAATTATAGCAGTAGGAGTAAATATCCTTGGTTTCCAGCATTTCTTTGACAAAGAATAATTTTTATTGATGTTGCTGAGTAGCAGAGACTTTGCTGCCTGGGCCATGTTCGCTGTCATGTGGACACTGGCAGAGAGGGGCAGGTAGGGTTGATAATTATACCTTGGGAATCGCATCCAGGGCCCCAAGCCAGTGTGAGGTGAGTGTGGTACTTGACTGGAGCACCCAGTTTAAGGGAGCACCAGAAATCTAAGTAATCAAGCTAAAAGAATATTTTAATCGAAATTAATGCAGAACAATCTATGATGAACAAAATATTGAATTTCCAAAGACCAGTGCCATGCTGACCCATATCGGAGCCCGAGGCAAAAGGGGAAATGTGTGCCCTAGAAACATGGCTTTATGTAATTTCTAATGGTTATTTTTCCCCAGAACATTAAAATACTTGAAAAAAATACTGAAACATTGGAAAGTAGATATATTAAAACTCATAGCATTTTAAGTTTAAATATTTTATTTATACACAAATAGACTGTATTATAATTTTACTTCAGTCTAAGCTATTTAAAAATTATTCAGGATCATCATTTGGTCAGGAGAAATTGTCAGACATAGCACTTCTTTCATTTGAAAACAAAATGAGTAGAAGAGTATATTTTGAAAATATTATTGATGAGTTTGCTTCCTTTAGAGTGGCGGCAAACACATCTTCCCTTTTGCCTCAAGCTCGGCTGCTTCTTGGCTGGCACTGTCAGCACCTCTCGGGTTGCTGCAGTGGTTTCATTTAGAAGCCCATCTAAAATAGTGGGTGGAAATTAAGAGCTCCAAACCGAGGACCACATGTTAAAATCCTAACCATAAACAGTCATAGCTTTTGAGAAAGGGCCATTGTGACCCAATCTCTTGATAAGAGGAAGAAACCAACTGCTAAAGGTTGTTCTGCTTTAAATACAGCTCCTTGCTTTACAAATTACTTTTCTCTGCAACCTGAGCTCTAGATAACCTCAGAAAAAGTCCAGTTTCAGTTCACCCAGTCTCAGTCAGATCGTAGAACATTTTGCAGTGGTGATTTGTCTCTGGGTCCACGTTGGTTTTGTTTTTGTGTGGCCTCAATTTACTTAAAAGTCTCTGGACACAAGGAAATGGTTGGCTGGTGGGATTTAGCATGGCTTTAGTTTTAACAGTTGAGTGAGGCTGAACACTTGAAATCTAAGAGAAACATAAAGTTGAGCAATGGAAGAGAAGAACTTACTTCAGATGGATGGCTGCTGTGGCCTAGGCATTCCCAGACATGCTAAGTAGAGAGCAGGGAGCTGGAAGCATTGTGCTGTGCCACAGTGGTTTTGGAGGCATGTGGATGAGGACAGGAAGAACACTTTGGGAAATGTGTTTCTTGGTCTAGAGTGGTGTGAATACAATGTCTTTAATGCATTTCTCTGCAGCATGTGACAAATTTTCAACATCAGCCATGAATTTGCCAAAGCAGACGGAGCCTCCCACGAGTAAGCGCCTGTCTTCATCCACTGCGGCAATATCCTATTCCCCAGACCGAGGCAAGTGAACGTGTAGACCTGGTCTCTCCAGTTTTCTTCTTTCTAGTGTGAGCGTGTTAATGTCAGTCTTTGTGAGAGCCCCTTTTGAGTTTTGTGCAAATACCCCCATTCTCCTAGCCTTGTGATCTGTGTGTGGGAGCCCCCAGGCCTCACTAATGGGACTTTGGAAAGTGGCATCGCTCTGTGGAACCACGTCATTGTTGAATAAGGACAGGAGTTAATGCTATTCTCCTAGTCTGAAAGAGACTTCCATTTTCCACAATGCATGTAGGTGTTATCCTGGCCTGGAGTTAATTGGCCAGTGGGCAGATGCAACTGTTAAAAAACTAACTGCCCAGTTATTGGTGCGATATTGTTGATTAGCGCGAAACAGCATGATTGATGAGGCAGAGGTACATGGGAGACTCAAATGCGTGAGAAAATGGAGTTCTGATCTTGTCTGTGGTTTGTAAGCGTGCTTATTTCTATTTTGAAAACAGAAGTTTGGAACTAATATGAAATCTTTAAAACGGCAAAAGGATGGGTGGCGTTTTCTGGCACTCTGTTTTGAGGTGAGAGATGATATGTATAGGACAGGTGCCAGTTCCAGAAACTGAATGGATATAAAAATCACCCGTGTTCTAATGGAGGCTCAGAGAAGGCACTGAAAGTCTGAATTGATACCTTTCAGAGTATGTAGGTTAAGGAAGGGAGGGAAGCTCTCCATGCATTAAATGCATATCTTAAAGCATCACTGAAGAAGGGTCAGGTGGCAGTGGAGTATTTAACACGTCGAGTCATCACTAGGGGGTGAGCAGGAGGATGTTTGTGACTTTGAAGAGGCCAGTGTGTGTTCCTGGTTTTTTTTCCACTGGCTTTGACCTTGAACCTCCAGCATGGAGGTCTGTCATATGTGTCAGAGACCCCACAAGTGTCATTGTTGATGCTGTCTGATGCATTCATGGGTAAGCGCTGGAAACCTTGAATTAACTAAGCTGGATGAGAAAACATCTGCATACTTTTAACTCTGTATAGCTGTTCCATTTGTGAATATATCCCATATGTTTTCATTAATTCATATGGTTACAAATTGATGTTAAATTCATATTTGCATTAATTAATGTGTAATGATAATCAGTATGTTATTATATATTGTTGGCAACTGAATTATCTGCTTGTGGATTATTAATTGAAAATTTGAAATTTCTAAGCCATTTATTGGCTAGTGGATACCCAAAGAATACAAAGTAATTGAAAATTAATCCATTATCATATAATGTGTTCCGAAACCATCAAAGTGACATTTCAATCACTAAATTTTAGATTATGAATACTACTACTTCCATTAAAGCTGATAATTAGTTGGCTATTTTTATTTTTATGTTTCTTATTTAAGCTTTGCCCTTATTTGTGTGGGAAAGAGTATGAAAGGATGCGTATTTCTACATTAACAAAATCAGTGTGTTATGAGATATTTCCTAACAGAGAACCTAAAGCAAGTGTTTTGTAGGAGTAATCTTTTTTTCCAATGTTAGATCTACTTGGTGAGTAAATGGTTCCTTGAGTGCATATTACATCTTGAAAGATGGGCTAATTCTCTTCGGGTGATACAGATGATACTGTAATTCTGTAATAGCACATTGAGTAAATTCTGGCACCCCAAGAGAAGTAACACACTCTCCCAAGCTCTAAATGACACATCGTCTGTTTTCTTTTACTATGACAAGCTCTGAAGTCATCCTTTGCTACAATATTTTTATTTTCCACATTCATTCTGCCACCCAGAAGTTGATTTGCATCATGCACTGTGTTGTTTTAGACATTTTATTTTGTTTTGTTTTAATTTTGCTTTTTAAAATTTTCATTTGATTCCGTCCCTCAGCTCATCGCATGCACCTTAGTCCCATGGAAACCTTTCTTGTTATGCGACTGTTGACACCCACACAGGCTTCTTTAGCCAGAAGCAGAAGTGCACTCATGTTCTCTCAGCAGGCCGGTGACTCAGGTAAAAGAGGCCAAGCTGGTGACTCTGAGGAAAATACCTCAGGTGGTATTGGTTGGCCTATGAGTTATTGCTGAATTTTTATATTTTGCTTCCCATTTGCTGGCTTTGTGAAATGTCTTCGATGGTTAGTAACATTTTCTACCCACCAGTGTTTTACTGTTGCTATGTTTCTTTTCTTTCAAGTGTCACAGAGGTGAGTAAATTATTTTATGATTGAGGGCATGTGGATTAGGAAAACAAATCCATTTCATGAACTATGGAGGCTAGTAGACTGTTTAAGATAGACGGTTTGGTAAAGTAGCCTATAAACTGCAGTCTTAGGAGTCCCATAACCAGCTCTACTACTTACTAGCTCTTACCACTGTGGGTAAGTTAATTAACCTCTCTAAGCCTCAGTTTCCTCATCTATAAAGTGGAGTTATTTTAAATTGTCATAAGGATTAAATGAGACAGCACAGTGATGGGCACAGTAAGAACAAGTTTCTAGATCTTCACCACTCAAAGAGTAGTATGTGGACCAGCAGCATTGGTATCACCTGGGAGCTTGTTAGGACGGTAGACTCTCAGGCCCTGCCAGCCCTACACATTGAAGTCCAAGAAACACGGGGCCACACCATCAAAGCCCTTCCGTGACCAAAGTGGATAAAACTGTTATGGCAGGATTAATGGGAACTAACGTTCTCTGTGTCCCACGTCCACATAGGGCATGTCTGATCTCTGTCTCAGTTCCCAAGATGTAGTGTATTCAGTGAGACAACATATAAATGACATATTGTCCTCTACCTGGTTCTGTTTCCAAGTAGTTGTGCTGTTTCTGCAAAGAAGATATACAAATGACCAATAAGCACGTGACAAGATGCTCAGTATCCTTAGTCGTTAAGGAAATGCAAATCAAAACCATAATGAGATTTCACTTCACACTACTAGGATGGCTAAAATTCAGAGAAAAAAAGGATAATACAGTTGACTGTTAGAGCAGCATTATTCATATTAGCCACGATGTGGAAACAACCCAGATAGCCAACAGATGAATGGATAAACAAAATGTGTTTATCCATAAAGTGGAATATTATTCAGCTATGAAAAGGAATGAATTACTGACACATGCTACATGATGAACCTTGAAAACATTATGCTCAGTGAAAGAAGCCAGGAAGAAAATGCCAGAAGTTGTATGATTCCATTTATAAATAGACAAATCCAGAGAGACAGTAAATAAGTGGTTGCTAGGGACTAGGGGAGGGGGGGAGGAGTGAGTGCTAATGGGCACAGGGTTTCTTTTGGGGGTGTTGGAAATGTTCTGGAATTAGATTGGAGTTATGGTTGTACAACCTTGTGAATATACTAAAAATCACTGAATTGTACACCTTTGAAGGGGTGAATTTTATGATATATGAATTCTATCTCAAACAAATAAAAAAATTCCTGGGAAGTAGGAAGTATCCCCATTTTGAGAATGAGGAATGTGTCAGGAGGACCATTCCCAGGATTGACGATTCTCTAGGAAGGCTCAGAGCTATGATTTATTACAGCAAAAGGCTGCAGAGCAAAATCAGTGAAGTGAAAAGGTGCATGAAAAAAAGTCCAGGAAAGACCAGGCACAGGCTCCCAGCGTCCTCTCCCAGTGGAGTCACACAGGACACATTCACCCAGCAATGAATTAGGACATGTATGAAGTGTTGCCAACCACAGAAGCTCATTAGAGACTCAGTGCCCAGAGTTTTTATTGGGGGCTGGTCTTGCAGGAATCCCTTGCCAGGTATGTACCCAAATTCCAGAGTCGGAAGGAAAGCAAGTGTTTAGCATAAGTCATGTTGTTTGTACAAATAGCTGAGGCACAGTGAGCCACTCTTACCAGTTAACGGTGGGAACTCTACCCAAATCCAAGTTCCCTGATGCTGGGGCCAGCGTGGTAAGCAGGCTTTTCCAGGGACAGCAGTTAGGCCTGCTGTGTTTTCCCTTTTCTCTTCTGCATAGTCCACCCCCTTGGTCCTTGGCTGAGGTATCTTTACAGCAAAATTATTACCAGTAGGAGCTCATATAGCAGGCTGAGGCCATCCTACAGTGTGGATCTCACTTATGCTGTGTAGGAGGGCTAGACTTATACAGGTAACACACCAGTCACCATCAAGGTGTATCTTAGAAAGCCAGCTAGCTTGCTCCATAAGTTTCCATGTGAACCTCTTCTACCTGGCCTGAGGCATCAGTTCAGGGCCAGCCAGCACTGGGCAGTAAGGTGAAGCTGGCCCGAAGACTTCCAGGGCTGAGGCAGTGTCGTGATGGTCAGGGCTCACGCCCCACAAGTACAGTCCGTGAAAGTACACGTATCCCCTGGAAACAAAGAGTTTACGATGTTCAGGCACCCCACATAGGACATGCATTGGGTAGGCAGTCCAGGTTCACAGGGCCCCCAGCTCTCAGTCCAGTCTGAATCATTCAGTTCAGTCCTTGCTTTCAGAGGGACCGTGTGAGGTGGTCCATTCCAGACAGTTCTGCCAGCGACACTGGTTCATCTCCTGCGGAGTGTGGACTGCATGTGGAGGTGGTGAGTGGGGACCGTGCAGGAGCTGGCCTGCCCCTGCCGTCTCACGGTCACGCTGTCATCTGCAATCTGTCTGAATCTGAAGTGCTGGCAGCAGCTTGCAAAGGCAATATGGTTTTCCTCCAGCAAGAGGGGAGAGTTCCCAGGAACAGTTCTGGAAGACAAAGATAGTGAATGCCCTTCCTGGCCCTCTCCTGTACCACGCCAGGGCTAGGTTTTCTTGTTTTTCTCCATTATTATCAGCATGCCCCTTTCAGTAGTCATAACTTTACATTTTCTCAGTCATCCTCTACTCTCACATGGACCTTTTTTTCTGGAAGGGTTGAATGCAAGAAGGACAAGAACATTTTTATTTAAAAAAAATGTGGGCTTCCTAGGTGGCGCAGTGGTTAAGAATCTGCCTGCCAATGCAGGGGACACAGGTTCGGTCCCTGCTCCAGGAAGATCCCACATGCCACGGAGCAACTAAGCCCGTGTGCCAAAAAAAAAAATAAAAATAAAAAAAATGTGCCCAACTTAAGCAGAATGACCTGTCATGCCCAGAAACTAGGACAAAATCCTGAATTTTCAAAAAATTTCAAAATAGGTTTGCATCACTCCCCATCTCTTCCATCCTCTTCATTTATCCAATGGGCAGCCTAGAAGAGATCAGTCCCTTTTCATGGACAGGTGCATTGAACAAGTTGCCTTTCTGAGGTGTGCATAGTGGGAGAACGGTGGGGGAAGTAGAGTCAGGCTCTCAGTCTGTTGTTAACAAACCATAGCCAATCTGGAAAGTCAAACACCAGACATCTTGTCTCATCAGCAGTGGCACATTCCCCAGAGGGGGTCATCGGGGTGGGCGGAGGGGTCACACTCCCTTGAGTGCCCTTTCCCAGCTTGCAGGAATTACAAGTTAGAAATGCAGTCAGGCTCCACATCAGAAGTTGAAAGCCCACCAGCAGCTTCATGTTGGATGGTCCCATCAGAGAACAAGCCCTTTCCTGTGCACATTTGTCTGTGACCCAGATGGTCCAGCCAGCATCTGTGATGTTTTCTCCGGTTAGGGCCCTACAGAGGGACATTCTGTATCTACAATGGTTCCGGGTTGATGTTTAAAACTTCAGAAGTGTTTTCTGTCTGGAGATTGCCTATCTTTTCACATCTCCCTTTCCCCAGAGGCTTCATTATGCAAAAATCATCAGATGTGGAGACTTGTGTCAGAGTTTTTTTTTTTAATTAGTTTTTATTGGAGTATAGTTGCTTTAAAATGTTGTGTTAACGTCCACTGTACAGCAAAATGAATCAACTATACATATACATATATACCCTCTTTTTTGGATTTCTTCCATTTAGGTCACCATGGTGCATTAAGCAGTGTTTCCTGTGCTGTACAGCAGGTTTTCATTAGTTGTCTATTTTATATGTATTAGTGTATATATGTCAATCCCAATCTCCCAGTTCACTCTCCCTTCCCCTGTTGGTGTCCGTATGTTTGTTCTCTACATCTGTGTCTTTATTTCTGCCTTGCAAACAGGTTCATCTGTACCATTTTTCTAGATTTCACATATATGTGTTAATATACAATATTTGTTTTTCTTTTTCTGAGTTACTTCACTCTGTATGACAGTCTCTGGGTCCATCCACATCCCTACAAATGATGCAGTTTCATTCCTATTTAGGCTGAGTAACATTCCATTGTATATATGTACCACATCTTCTTTATCCATTCATCTGATGATGGACGTTTAGGTTGCTTCTATCCAGTACTCAGAATGTAAATTCCAGCCAAACCACTGGTGGTAAAAAGCAAGGAGGTTGTATCCCACTTCCACTTCGAGGAGAAAATGAAAACTAAAGGCATCATCTGGGCTGCACTCTTTCCCTCACTTAAGCCAGCATGGCCAAAAGCATCCAGAGGATCTAGCAAGCAAGCGCTTGGAGGTCCATGGGTCATCTTCAGATTCCATAGGTATTTCACCACTTGCAACAGACAGCAGCTTGGCTGCTGTTGCCTATGGTGGGGGACTCCACAGCCACCAGGCACCCAGAGGATCGTCATCCTCCACCTCTTTCTCCTTCCTTTTCCCAAACAATGCTTTTACCATATATCAGGGAATCAGGGTCATTCTCACGATTCCTGCTTCTGACACCAATTGTGTCAGGGGTCCCCAAGACCACCCCAGGTTCAGTGATTCGCTAGGAGGACTCAGCATGGGTGGCACTCGTAGCTGTGATGTTCCAGCGGAAAGCTGCACAGCACAATCAGCGAAGTCCGGAGGACACACAGGTGCAGGTTTCCAAGAGTCGCCTCCCAGTGCAGTCACACAGGAAGTGCCTGAGTCCCCCAGCAATGAGCTGTGACAACATGCATGAAATGTTGCCAGCCAGGGATGCTCGTTAGAGACTCAGTGCCCAGCGCTGGTCACCTAGGCACCCCCTGCCAGGCACATACCACATTCCAGACTCTGAGCAAGAAAACAAGATCAGTCATGTTGTTTGTACAAACAGCTTGAGCACAGTGAGCTACTCATCAGTTAATGGGTGAGAACCCTCCTGAAATCCGAGTTTCCAGATGCTTACAAGGGTCAACCTTGTAAACAGGCCTTTCCAAGGACAGCAGTCAGGTTTGCTATGTTAACTCTCTCCTTACAAGGAAATTGATATTTAGAGAGGTTAAGTAACTACCCAAGGCGATCCAGCTATTAGGTGACAGGCCTAGGTCCATCTGGCTCTGAAGCCCAGATTTTGAACTCCTGAAATGAACTAGATTTTTGAGCATTGAGTATGGGGGTCTTTTAAAATAGGGTTCAGGGCTTCCTAGGTGGCGCAGTGGTTGGGAGTCTGCCTGCCAATGCGGAGGACATGAGTTCGATCCCTGCTCCAGGAAGATCCCACATGCCACGGAGCAACTAAGCCCGTGTGCCAAAAAATAAAATAAAAATAAATAAAATAGGGTTTATTCCGCGTACACTAGAAAAAGTATGGTGGTATTTTGAGAATGTGGACTGCCCGTGTCACGTTTTAACAGAAATGTGGTGTTCTTCCCAACCCCCTGCTCCCCCTACTTTTTCCGTCTGTGCTTCCTGTGTCTCTGGCTTTTATACTGTAACTCTCTAGTATCCTATACCTGTCCTCGTTTAGCTTCTGCTGGCCCCCTTAAATCTTCCTACAAGCCCTCTCCCACTCGAAATGCCGAGAGGAAGAAGACTCCATCTACATCTGGTGTAGGAGATGCTGGGAAAGGAGCCCCTGCAGGAGCGGAGGCCTCTCGGGTAGGTTTATACCCACTCACTCCTCAGGACTGGTTTATCTGACAGTGTGATTACTCCCTGCACTTGACCTGGAGTCTATTTCCATCAGTCTCCAGGGACTGCTCAAGGGGCAGATTTGGTTTAAAATTGAACCTAACCTTTGAAAATCATTTAACTTTTTGCACCCTCCTAAATCTTAGTGCCTTGGAACAGATTCCTAAAGCCCTGGTCCTCATTATAGCCTGTCCTCCACAGGACAGGGGTCAGAAGGAATGTTCCAAGTGCCCTTTGTCTCTGCTTCTTTAAGAATGTCTGATTCTGGGCCAGTCTTGTCTCTATAGGCAGCTAGAACTGAACTGAAGTTATAGGTCAACCTTCATGCACAACAGTGGCCTTTAAACATTTTTGTTGTCATGCTGACACTATCAGTAAGGCAGATGTTGAGCAGGTACCCCTGATTGTGTATATTTGTTTAGAAATTATACATGCCATACTACTTTCATTAGTTATTACTTGCTATGTAACAAATTACCCCAAACCTTAGCAACTTAGAGCAAATGTTCATTACCTCGCTGGTTCTTTGGGTCAGAAATTGAGGATGACTGGTTAGCTGGGTGGTTCTGGTTCAGGGTCTCTCACAAGGGTGTGGTCAGGACGGCAACCAGGGCTGTAGTTGTCAGCTTGGCTGGGGCTCTTATAGGACGGCTCACTCACATGGCCGTCAGCAGGAGGCTCCAGTTCCTTACTGCATGGACCTCTCCATAGAGCTGCTTGAGTGTCCAAATAACATGGCAGCTGGCTTCCCCCAGAGCGAGAGAGAGAGTGAGAGAGAGAGAGATAGAGACCAACCCATACTTGAGGAGAAGGGAACTGAGCTCCACCTGTTAAAGGGACGAACATCAAATGACGTGGACTTATTTTAAACACCACATTACTATCGGGCATTTATTTTATAACACCATATTTATTTTTTTAATCCAGTGTGATCCCAAGGTTCTCACAGGAGAAGTGAATGTTTCAGACCCTTGGGTTTTACTGTAGGGTAGATTACTGTGGAAGGGGGCTAATGTATGTGGGCATGGGGGCCACATGAGGATTTGCTGTGGAGAATCGCAGTAGGGAGAGAAGGGAACCACTGTTGAGGAGTGCCTGCTGTGGGCCAGGCACAGAGGCCCGCGTGAGGCAGGCCATGGGGAAGGCATAGAAGGATGGAGGGGTTGCAGTCCCCATTAAACCAGGTACACTGTTAGGGTCCCCAGCTCACTGTCTTGCACCCACCTATAGCTTTTTTTTTTTATAGTGATTGCATATCTTTGTAGTCGTTCCAGGTTCTATATGTCCAGGGCCATAATTTGGTTCCATTATTAGCATTTTGTAAAATAACAAGGAGAAGGCATTCTTTATGTTTTAAGGCTTAGGTTTATTTTTTTTTCCTAACTGAATGACCTAAATATGATGACCCCCTGGTGCTTCTCTGCAAAGATTCCCATTGTGGGAAGCAGTATAGCTTCATATGGTTCCTTCTGAAAGAAGGCTATGCATCACTTCTATCTGGGGTATTTTTAGAAACTGTAGAAGTAATGGCAGTCATGGGCCATGGCCATCCTATTCTGCGTCCCCTACAGACAGAGAAGATGAAGAGAGGGCCGAAAACAGCTTCCGTTCCCAGCGTGGGCCTCATGTCCCCTCTGAGAAGATGTGATTTTCCAGCAGGCGTTTCTAAGAGGTCATCTTCTCCTGTGACACCCAAGTAAGCATCCTTCCCCTTTGCCACATTCTGATGATTAAAGCCGTTTGGGGGGCTCTGTGCAGTGTGGCGTGTGCCTCCAGCTCCCTCACAAGGCGTGGCTGGCCCTCCAAGGTGTGCTGTGTATCTTCTGGGTAAATGATGTGTTCTTGAGGGGTTTGCTACCTGGTAAATACTGGACTCTGATATAGGGAGGTGATCCATTCGGCGTGTTCTCTTTAACTCCATTAGTCCCATTCTGCTTTTCTGGCATTCACCTTCTTTCTCCTTCAGCCACATGTGGAGTGAAGTGATTGCATTGCGCTTGGGCTCTGGAGCCCCTGTGCTCCATGCTCGCTCTCACGCCCTCTCTCATCTTGTTGATCTCTTTAACAGAGAGGCAATAATAACTTCTCAGTCACTATCAGCAGTATGTTTTTTTAATGAAGCCAGTGAAAAACTGTGTAACTGAAAAACAAATTTACACTTTGTGACCACTGACTTAAGCCTTTAAAATAGTTTACTGGTAGTAACTGACAAGAATGACTTAGTAAATAACTCAATCCAAGAGTAGAATGGAAACATGTTTGGTAGTACTGAGAGAGAAAGAGAAATATGATTTTAATTTGGAAAAAAGTCTTTATATAGAGAGAATCATGTAAAACTTGTTGAGTGCATCAGTTTGGTTTAGAGAACATAGAATAATACCCAAATTTAATGAACACTTGGGAATTTTTAAAAAAGTATTTGGAGGTGATGTCAGCTCTTATTTTTCTTTTAAATGTCTCCTGCCCCCTCTACTTACTTCTTTTCTTTTTTCTTTTTTTAAATTTTATTATTTATTTATTTTTATTTTTGGCTGCATTGGGTCTTCATTGCTGTGTGCAGGCTTTCTCTGGTTGCCACGAGCGGAGGCTACTCTTCCTTGTGGTGGGCGGGCTTCTCATTGTGGTGGCTTCTCTTGTTGTGGAGCATGGGCTCTAGGCACGTGGGCTTCAGTAGTTGCAGCACATGGGCTCAGTAGTTTTGGCTCACGGGCTCTAGGGTGCAGGCTCAGTAGTTGTGGCACATGGGCTTAGTTGCTCCGTGGCATGTGGGATCTTCCTGGACCAGGGATAGAAACCATGTCTCCTGCATTGGCAGGCGGATTCTTAACCACTGTGCCACCAGGGAAGTCCCAGCTCTTATTTTTGATTTGTTCCTTTCTAATAGAGACTTTTTCACTAATACTGTTTCACTTAGAGATTGCTGTGGTTTTTACTACTAGTATCAGTTATCGATGTATCTGCCTTCCATAAAGAAAATCTTTCCATAGCACATTATTGAGTTAATAGTGTCTTGGGCTTTTTTTTTCCTTAAGTCCACTGCATTCTTTCTGTACCTGTATTGCCTGCCTTTGGTTATGGCACTGCTTTCTTGCAAACTCTAAATCCACTAAGTGGGCTGTGAGGTCTCTGTTTGTCTTTGTCTTATTTCTGAGCCTTCCATTTGCATGTCACTACTCTGGTATCAGTTTGAGACATTGATATTAACAGAGAGAAAAGCCTATTCGTACTGGGGTTTTTCCAGATTCTACCCTCTCTTCCCTGGATGTTGACTCACGGTCCCTGCATCATCATTGTAAATTTCACTGAGTTAAACCAAGAGGGTTGTTGTCCTCTGTAGAGATGAGAATTCAGTTTTTAGAAACAAACTTACAGTGGGCTCTGTGCTATTTCTTTGAAGTTGAAAATCTTGAAAGTTGTGTTTCAGGAACTATTTTATATTTTAAAGTTTTAAAAAAGCTCTCTCTGACCAAAGATACTCAAACACAATCCCAGATTTTTTTCCCCCAATGTTTATTTATTTGGCTGTGTCGGGTCTTAGTTGTAGCACGCGGGATCTTTGTTGCGGCATGCAGGATCTTTCATTGCAGTGCACAGGCTCTTCATTGTGTCACGTGGGCTTCTCTCTAGTTGTGGTGTATGGGCTCCAGAGTTCATGGGCTCAGTAATTGTGGCACACAGGCTCTAGAAGGCGCAGGCTTAGTTGTCCCACAGCATGTGGGATCTTAGTTCCCCCACCAGGGATCGAACCCACGTCCACTGCATTGGAAGGCAGATTCTTAACCACTGGACCACCAGAGAAGTCCCACAATCCCAGACTTTTAAAAATGCAGTTCAATTTAGAGAAATATTTAAAATTTCTACTCTATCTAGAACAGAAATCGGCACCTGGTAGATACTTTATAAGTATTCAAGGAATGAATTAATGCAAGTCACTGTGCCAGATACTCCAGAGAATCTCCAAATGAATGAAAACAGTCTCCACTTGAACGGGCCCCAGGAGACATGGGAGGGAGATGTGGACCCACATGAGGACAGTTCCAGCCCTGCTCCAAAGAGAGAGCTGCCCACCTTGAACTGCTCGTCCCTCAGGACTCAGCTCAGCTGTCATACTCTCCAGAACCAGCCAAAGCTGAATTCACCCCCTTCTCTGTGCTCACAGAACATAGCTGTGTCTGTCATTCGTTCATCAAATACCCATAGAGCACCTACTCTGTGTCCAGTGCCCTTTTCAGCCCTCATGGAGCTTGTCTGACAGTGAACAGCAAATATAATATCAGGTGGTGGTAAGTTCTGTGAAGAAAAATGAGCCCGGGTCGGATGGCAGAGGATGGTGGAGGGGAGTAGCTAGATTGGTTAGTCAGAAAAGGCTTCTCTTAAGGAGGTGGCATTTGAGCAGAGCACCGCATGAGGTCAGGGAGCAGGCCGAATTGATCTGTGCCTCATTGTACTTGATTATCTCCTGCTAGGCTGCCGCAAGGGTGGGGGCTTACTAGTTTATTGTTGCACAGCCTGAGCTCAATGCGTGTCTGTGGGACGCTAGCCCCAGGTAAGGTGGGGAGAGGCGGACCTGGAGGGCAGAGTGGTCTGGCCAGGTATGGGCACTGCTGGGACTCACTCCCTTTGCCTCCTTGTTCCTTCTGGGACATTCATCAGTTTATTCTCCTGATGATCAATGTCTTAAACATTCTCTTCTGGGCTGCATATTTCACTTGGGGGAATTTTTAAAGGATGAGGGATGCTAATTTCTATACCAGGCTGCACAGTATTCCTGCCACTTTCGACAAAGAGAAATTAATGGAATGGTTTTAATTTTCAGAGCACCATATATGTCATCTCTAACACAGGCAGGAAAAATAGTACACGCTAACACAGCTGGACTTCCTGTGTACTGTCAAACTACCAGAATCCTTCTCTCTTTACGAGGTGCCCTGGGGATAGAGGTTACTTGGGCACCTCTAAATCAGAATTACCAAGTTGAGAGGTCTAAGGAACAGGAAATGTTTCTTGATTTTTAAAATGTTTAGAAAGAAATTTAGTTTCTTCCTGGGGTTAAAATTAGTGGCTGCACCACACTGGATATGGGCCAGGTCTGAGAAATGTGGAAAGTCAAGTAGACTATAAGTAAATTCGGAAAATCCAACCAAACTAGACAGCAGCGAAAAAGAATGGATCGCAGCTGCCCATAGCCAGTGGGTGGATCTCAGGAATGTAGTGTCGAGCAGAAGAGGGAAGTTGTAGAAGAATGTCAGCAGTTTGATTCCATGTATACTGAGTTCCCAGATGTTGTAAAACCAGTGTGTTTTTAAAAGTATAAATGTGGTAAAATGATTTTTAGAAAAACAAAGAAAATGGCAAACATAAAATGCAGAGGGATAATGGCCTCTGAGTGGGAAGTTGGGGATGGGCTCAGGGAGGGGCGCATTCTTCATACCGTTCGTATTTTATAAATATTCTTTCGTGTACTCAATATTAGAGAAAGATGAAAAAAAAAGACACTCGGTTTTTAAAATTGTGTCACACAAAATAAACCTCAACCAAAGTGGCATTTTCAACTTTCCCTCTGTGCAGACCAAGCGTGTGATCTTTAAAGCACACTGGAAGTGGTGTGGCTTTGAATGGCATGGGGGTGGGGGCTGGTTAGCTACTTTGAACTCCCTTCCAGAAACCCAGACGGGCCATGTGATGAATGGCTCTGACAGTGCATTGTTCTCCTCCTGGATCTCAGATCAGTTAAGTCACTGTAGGGTGGCTGTGCATGTTAATGGCATTGCTCTTTTAAGTGTTCGTTTATTTTCATTGTTGGTTGGCATTGTCAGGTATTTGTATGGGTTTTAGAAAACTAGCTTCAGCAACACACTCAAAGATGTAGATGGAGCATAGCTTTCTTCTTGTAACCTAGAGAAAGGAAATCAAGTGTGGCCAAGTGGATTTACCCAGCAGCCTGTCTCTGCCTCTGCGTGTTGGTGCTGCCCGTACTCCTCATTCTTCAGTGTGAAATGTTCTCTAATGGTTTCAGGTTCTTAGAAATATATTCTTAAAAGTTAGTTTGACCATTATGATGGGGAATATGTCCGTTGTCACTTGCTGCTGTACAGACTCCCTAAAATTTAGTGGCATAAAACAACAATTTGTTATTAATTCTCACAGCTCTGGGACTCTGTGACTCTCTCTTAGGGTCTTTTGTGTAGTTGTTCTGTGGGTTGACATGGGCTTACTGGGAAGTTCTCACCTCTGAGATCTTCCATGAAATTATGGTTCAGTGTCAGCTGGTGCTACAGTTAGAACCTAAGGCTCGACTAAGCTGAAGGGCCAAGATGGCCCATTAAGGACGATGGCCCATTAACCCCAGTTAAGGACTATGCCCCGAATTGGCACAGCATTCCTTCTCTGTTGTATTTTCTTGGTCAAAGCAGTGGGACCACCTCAGATTCAATGGGATGGAGAAATAAACTCAAAAAGATCGTGTAGGATGGGAGGAGATATTATTGTGGCCATCTTTAGGAAATATAATCTGCCAAAGATAATGATTTTCAGAGAGAGCCTCCCTGAGATCAATTTTGCATCAGGAACAAAGTTTCATTTCATCATGCATTAGAAACAAAACAGATAAACCATGTGAGGGAAAAAATTAAGGCGAAGTTGTATGGTTGGCCCAAAATAAGCACCTCCCACTCAGAACCACAGGCTCCTGGGAGGCTCCTGGAGCCAGCCTATGCCTTGATGGTTGAGGACATTTAATCAATCATTGCCAAGCAGCATTCTCATAGGTGTCTCTGGTAGATGGTTATCCCTGCCCACAGATGAGCATCTACAGTGGATCAGGGCTCCCTGCAGTGACAATTTAACTATTGTTTGGGTTACCACCCTCCTTCTCAAATAGACTTTTACATTCTTACCTGAAAATTTTCTTGAAAAGGATGATTTAAAATGTTAAGTTATACTCCCTCCTCACAGCCATACTTATATGCTCACCCAGTCCCAGTCCTGTATTTGCCCTTCTTGGTAGAGGATAATTTGAGTTTAGACCAATTTTTATTTTGAAATCATTTCAACCCTACAAAAGAATTGCAAGACTAGAACAGAGAACTCCTGTATACTTTTCATCCTGTTCGCATTTAGCCACACTTGCTTCATCATTCCCATCCCTACTCACTCTCACACAGTCTCCATAGAGAGACAGAGAGACAGACGCGCGCGCGCGTGCACATACACACACACACACACACACACGCACACACACACACATTTTCCAAGAACCGTTTGAGAATCAGTTGCAGATGTCACTACCCTTTATCCCTAAAAATGAAGACATTCTTTTGTATAGCCACAGTACAATTGTGAAAAATCAGAAAAGTTAACATTTGACATGTTGTTACTTAATTTACAGACTGTATACAACTTTTGCCTGTTGTCCCAATGAGATCCTCTGTAGCATATTTTTTCCTGGTCCAGAATCCAACCCAGGGTCCCACAGTGCATTTAGTTGTCTTGCCTCCTTAGTCTCCGTTAACTTGCGACATTTCTTCAGCCTTTCTTTATGACCCTGACATTTTGAAAGAGCACAGACCGGTTTTTTTTTTTTTTTTTTTTTTTTTTTTGAGGACTGTCCTTCAATTTGATTCTGTCTGTCTACTGTTTCCTCATGACTAGACTCAGGTTATACATTTGTGGCAGGAATGCCATGGAAGGGAGGTTGGTTCCTTCTCAGTGCATCTTATCAGGAGGTTATAATGTCAAGTTGTTTCATTACTGATGATGGTAACTGATCACTGGGTTAAGGTGGTATCCACAGGTTTCTCTGGTTTAAAATTGCTCTTTTTCTCTCTGGAAAGTAAATAGTAAAATGAGACCATTGACAAATAGACTTCTCAGAATGTTGGCCAAGCTGTGCTGACGAGGCCAGAGACCTGTCCTATCCTGTGGGTGGGCTGTGTTCACTGTGCCTGGAGTCAGGTGGCTTTGGGAAAAAAAGAACTAGATTCCAAGATGTGGAGGAAAAAAGTCCTTTGGGGATCTGCTTTGCAGTAAACTCACGTTCAGAAGTGTGACAACCCTCTCCCGAGAGTTCTTGCTGCTCTACTTACAGAGGTGTTTGTTCATATTTCCTACCAGTCATAGAACCTCAAAAGGTTATATAATCCTGCCTTGTGCATCAGAAAGACCTGTCTCTACCACTCCAACAAAATTTGTGAATTCCCTTTGTTAAATTTTTAATCATTGGAGGTATTGAAGTTTTAAAAATTGAAGTGGAAAAGCTATAAAAAAGCAAGATGAAAGCCAAGTGACTTGGCTCTCTCATCTGTTTACACCTCTTGGGAAAGGATTTAAGCATTTAGGATTTTGGTTTTCTTATCTAAAATATGGTTAATAGTAATTTTCTACCTACCTCACTGGGTTATTGTGGTGATCAAATAGACCCTTATTAAATAGATAAGAAGGTATTTGAAACTAAAACTCTATGAAAGCACAATAAGTCCCCTGATTAATTTGTGTTTAACTTCTTTCATCAGCCAAGATATCTATTTCTAGGAAATTGAGGAAACAGTAGGTTTGCCAGACTTCGTTTAGCTTGCAGGAAGTGGTATGAGTAGGAGGCCAGAGAGCCTCAGGGCCTGCCATACAGACCAGCATCGCCTGGTTCAAGATGGCCGTGCTTAGCAGCTTTTGCGGGCCTGGCAGGGTGCTAAGTCCACGTTGAGAAGTAGTGAGGCAAGATGAGCAGGAAACTCTACAGATTTGGAGATAAAATAAGGAACTTCTCAGATTGTATTCTGTATTTTGGTCACTCGCTGTTAAAAAAAATCAGTGACTTACCTACACTTCTCTAATTTGAAGGTCATGTTTGTATGTGCATACGTGTGTGTGTGTGTGTGTGCGCACACACACGCACGCACACATTCTAATTTATTTTGTTTATTGGGCAAGGGCTGGGGTAGGGGAATGGAAATAGACTCCTTAATATATTGAGTTTTATCCCAAATAATTCACCCTTACTTCTCAGGTAGCAGTTATTTTTAGATGTGTGCTCATGGATAATTGGCCCAGTTTTATTTAGAATAGCACCTTACAGTGTGTGGTGTGAACAGAACCTATGCGTGACTGTTCTCTTAAAGCAAGTTGAAGCAAGGCTTCTCAGGGCCGAGTAGGTATGAGGCTGTCAGAACCTCCCCAACCCAGGCCAGGCCAGCCTTTCCCCTCTGGGATTGTAGTCCTGCCCTGCATGTCCCCCTTACAGGCTCCAGGCACACTGAGGGCGTGACTTCTTCAGGCTCCATTCCCTTCTGACAGTGAGCCATTTAGACCAGACGCTGGGGTCGTGTTGGGATCCAGATGCTGGGTTTCTGCTACTAAGGCAGGACTATAGAATGAACTGCAGCCAGTTCAGGCCTCTTACCCACTCCCCCAGTCCAGCCCCAGGGACCCTCCTGGTGGAAGTGGGGTCTGCAGAAGAGCTCCTCGCATGTCTGCGCATGTGCAGCAGAGGCACCTACACTAGGACCTCAGGGGGAGCCCACCTCTCAGGCACCACTGAGGGAAGCTCAGATGTACGCTCGCTGCAGGTGGGTCCCCGAGAGAACTCAGATGGACTGGGCGGTGGGTGCCTAGCACCTTTGCCTCATCTCACCAAGCAGAGAAGTCATGCCTCAACTCCTTGAGGAGGTTGAGGGCAAGGAAGAAGAGCAGATGGCTTTTTGCCAATCCTTTCAATAGCAGAAATTCCTATTTAATAAGTCAGGGTAGGAATGCTTATGGGAGGAGATGTTTCTGTCCGCATCATCTACCATAAAATAGCAGTCTTTCCTATTGCCTCTTTCTCCAAGTCCCACTTCCAGGAGTAATTCTTTGCCATGGCCCGCCCGCACACAGTCGTTGGACCGGAGCTGCACAGAGCATGCACATGACATTCCAGGGAGTAAGTGACTTGTTTTGATCTCCTCAGTGCATTAGACCAGGTCCCTCAAGAGACCCTCCTGGTGATTATAGCAGTAATATGGCCCTAAGACAATAGCATGGAAGGAGGGCATTGCCAAGCAGATGACCTCCTGCTATACGGTTGTACAGGCTGACAGGTTGTTTGAACCTAAATGCAGATCTTTGCAGCAGTTTGGAAAACAATGCTTAATGGAGCGCTGTCATTGTGGGGCTTGTAGTTTCCACCTTTTTAGTTCTTCTTCCTGCTTTTTGTTCATGTCTGTGAGGATAATTTGGATTTTTATTTTATCATATATTTCATTAACACTGATATCTAACAGCTATTGTGTGCTTACTGTATGCCAGTTCTAAAATACACATCTGGGATTCATGGTGATCCCAAGCTCCAGCTTAGCCACCATTGCGACACAGGGGGTAGGGCGGAGTTGGAAGAAGTGGAGTCAGGGAGTCGTGGGTTCAGACCGCAGTTCTGTAGCTTTCTTAACCTCTCTAAGCCCGGCTTCCTCCTCTGTAAAGTGACCCTAATAATAGTACCTGTGTCATACCAGTTTTTGACAACAAAAAGAGACACACACATAAACACACATACATACACAAATACACTTCGCAGCACAGGGGCTGGTGTGCAGACAGCACTCAGGAACAGAAGGCACTAATAATTCCCTCTTGAGCCAAGGTTCTCGGGAGGCTCATAGGCTGGCCTCAGGGGGAGCGGGGATTAGGACACTGCCCCTCCAACCAGGGCACTGCCACTTTTATCTGCTTTATACAGATAGAAGGTGCAAGGGGGGCACTGTATGTATGTCTCACCTCAGTGGTTCTCAGCTAGGGGTGCTCTTGCCCCTGAGGGGACACTTGACAGTGTCTGCAGACATTTTTGATTGTCACAACCTGTGGTGGGGGTCGGGAGTGGGGATTGCTACTGGCATCTAGCAGGTTGAGGCCAGGGATGCTGCTAAACAGTGTACAGAATAGCCCCACAACAAAGAATGATCCAGCCCCAAATGTCATGGCAGGGTTGAAAAGCCCCGGTACATATGCATATGTATATGGAGGGGGCAAGAGGATTCTGTGCCCGGCTTTTATTTGCTTAGGGTCTAGGAACAAAATTAGAGAACCAGGGTTACATAGTGCATGTGGAAGGAAACAGCTAGTTGTCGAGAGGTCCCTTGGGAATGGTGGGTCCTGAGTCAGCTGAGACCCAGGGTGGAGGGAGAACAGTCTGCACAGGGGAGGCACCGTCCATGTGGATGAGGTGTCACGGGGGCTTTTTGTGGCTCCAGGCCCAATAGGATGGTGGCACGAGGAAAGTCGGTGTGGCTAGTATGAAGCAGTTGTTTCTGGGCTTACAGTGGTCCAACTGGGGAGCAAACTGCCAGAGAGGGGTGGACAGTCCAATGTGGAAGTGGGATCTGGACTGATTCCATATCAGTAAAATGGTTAATGCTGAAATAACTGAATTTTAAAAATTCAGATCACATTCAAGTCGTATTCATTGGGTCACTGTGTGTGGCCCTCAGCCTGGCATTGATTGAGAAAAGTTGTTATCTTTGGCACCCAGAGCTGGGCTTTTACCATGAGAGCATCATTAGAAAACTAGCCTACATCTTTTCCAGTTCACATACCACTTGAGGATTATTTTCCAGCTCAAGACCAAGTTTAATATTGATCTGATCATATTTTTTCCTTACCACCAAGATCTGATTAGGTAAGTCTTTAGGTCTCTGGTGAGACCTTTAGTATTGGCCTTTAATATTATGTTGCGTTTCCATTTTTATTGCTGTTTTTATAGATCAAAAATGGTTGAATATGAGCAGTTTCATGTGGTTCAACCTGCCACAGGATTGAGAGTGACAGTTTGTAATTCATGAACAGATTACTTTATGTTCTTCCTAAAAGTACTCTGCACAACTATCGTACCCCTGTGCAGGCTCCTGAGTACACTCGGCAACTGAGGCTAGGCTGTTGCCTGTGTCATCAGCAGCCAGTGCTCACCAGGAGCCAGGCCTAGGCCAGCACACCTGTAATGAACCTTCTTCCAACAGATGTAAGACAAGGTCCTGCATTTTAACAAAGTGGTGTTTCCCTGTGTAGACATGGGCTTGTCCTCACCTTTCGCATCTTCCCAGCAGCAGGAGAGCGTCTTTTAAACCTTAAGAACTTCCAGAAAGACACCCCCTCTTTCCACCTCTTGGCTGACTTTGTTCCTCAGAACTTGGAAAAGAACCAGGTGTCAATTATACCTCAGTAAAGGTGAATTAAAAAAAAAAAACTAGAAACATTGAAGACATTATGCTGAGGGAAATAAGCTGGATATAAAAGGACAAATACTGTATCATTCCACTTCTGTGAGGTACGTGGAATAGTCAAATTCCTGGAGAGGCAAAGTGGAAAAGTGGTTGCCAGGGGCTGGGAAGAGGTGAGAATATAGAGTTAGTGTTTAAAGAGTACAGAGTTCTGGAGCTGGACGGTGGGGATCGTTGCACCACAGTGTGAATGCACTTAATGCCAGTGAACTGTACACTTCAAAGTGGTTAAGGTGGTAAAGTTCATGTTGTGTGTATTTTGCCATAATAGAAAACAATGGGAACAGGCTCGTCCATTGTGATATACTGAAGCCAGATCCAACCCTGGTGTGCATCTAAAAAGAAGAGGTTGGAAAATGGTTGTCGTCAAACTTCAGTGAAATTAAGACCTGATGTCATCAGCTGGGCTTCCTAAAATATTGTCCCTTCTGCCAGGGACATCTTCTAGATGCCATATGTTCTTGTTAGGGTGATAATACTTCAGGGACTTCTGAGTGTGTGCTCTGCCTTACATTTATTCCTTTTGAAGGATGAAATTGTTCAAGCTTTTGGAACCAAGTGTCTTTGGAACAGAGGGTTCTGTGGTCGGGCCCAGTAATCATCTTCTGGCGTGGTTTTGGTTTTCCAGGGCAACTTCAAAAGCATATCCACAGTCTCCAAAGAATGTGAAGCCACCATATCCAGGGTCTCCGGTGAAGTACCGCCTCCCTGCCTTTTCTGGCCAGGAAACACCCAAGAAGAAAGCAGAGAAAGAGAAGAGCAACAAGGAAAGGGAGGGTGCCCTGGCTCAGCGGGCAGCCAGCCCTCCCGGGGAGGAGGCCCCAGAGAAGCATGTGGTGGACAGGCATGCCACCGAGAAACACGAAAAGCACAAGGCTGCGGCAGGGAAGGCCGAGGGCGGCGGAGGTAGGCTCTCCTGGCCCAGCTGGTTCTCCCCCTTGACTCCATCCACGCGGGAGTCTCGGGTTCCGGGGAAAGATGGGGATTTTTCCTGGAGACAACTCCATGCCCTCATGCCGCTTTCTCAGGCTTGCATGTTGCCCCTGAGTCCTTCCCCTCGCTCTCCTGAGGGTCTCCTGGCAGGGGAGACCGAGGGGCTGACACCACTTCTGGCTGTGGAAGCCCACGGCGGTGCTGAGCTGCGTCCAGCCAGCATCTGCCTTTCCCACAGAGAGGGCCTTCCTTTAGTCCTTTAAGCTTCCGTGACAGCTGCAGTGAGTTCACCCAGATAGGTGGCTGCTATGGGACTTGCTGGCAACCCTGCCTCTCCTCCTCACCTTTCCATTGCCTTCCACAGTGGACCGCATCCAGGGTCACACCAACCCATTGCAGCCTGTCCGCTCGGTGGCTGATTGTGCTGGTCCAGGCAGCATTTCCTGTCACCCACTGGGTTGGATTTTTCAATTCCAGTTGGCAGTTGCCACGTGAGTTCAGTCACTATTTCATTTCCCTTGATATTTTCCTCTGATGCAGCCTCGTGGAAGCCGACAGCAGGCACCACCGATGCAGGGGAGGCCGCAAAGATCCTGGCCGAAAAGAGACGACAGGCCCGACTGCAGAAGGAACAGGAGGAACAGGAACGTCTGGAGAAGGAAGAACAAGACAGGTGTGGGGGTGCTCAGACCTTTTCAGACCACCCAGAAACTCCCAGCTCCTGGATCTCAGTGTTACCGACAGCCCCTGTTCTCAGCATGAACTCTAGGAGCAGCCAGGCCTCGTAGAGCTATCAAAGGAGTTTGAGTTTTGTTGAAAGAATGAGGTTATCCCTGAGAAGACAGGAGGTCCTGGATATAGGTGTCTTGACTCTGCTTCCTGAATCATGTTTTTTCCCCCAAATTCTCCTAACTCATACCCCCAGGTCAGAGAGAATAGGGTTGAGCAGAGGCCCCTAGATGGGGCAGAAACCCACCTCATAGACCATGAGACACGAGGTATGGGGACTTCCATCCTGGAACGTGACAGAAGATGTCATGGCAATGGTCCCTAAACTTTGGAGGGTGTCAGAGACAGTCAGGGGTTGTGGTCAAAATGCTCAACCCCAGGCCATGTCCTGCTTCAGTAGCTCATCAGAGTTTGAGAATCACTGCATTGACCCCTGGGACACTTGGTCAGAATAGGGTCAGTTCTGCCTTTTTTGGTCTTAGTATTCAGAGAGAAATACATGTTGAAGGACAAGGTACATTTTATCATTAAATTGATAAAGGAAGGTTTTAGGATGATTACAGAGTGCAATCCCAGTACTATTGACAGAGTTAACGTGACAGGGAGCCAGCCATGCTGCAGTGCTTCACAACTGGCACTGAGTTTAGAGTAATTAATAATAGAATATTCTTGATCCTTAAGTGACCTTGGCAAGTTTCATGGTCTCTCATTACACTTTTGCTGATTTATTTTTATGAAGGGGTTGAGGGGAGGTCTGGCTGGTCCCTTCTTCAAATTCTGGACTTATCTGATGATTTTCCCACCTCCAACCTTTTGGTCAATAGCAGCAGGTCTTTTTGTTGAGTGGTGTGCTTGGGCTGGGTTGGGTGGGCCACAGGATGTGTGACGGGAGGTCCCAGGAGAGGAAAACGAGTCGCAGGACCTCCAGTGTCAGGCCTTGGGATGCGCAGGCCCTGAGCAGGTGAGTCACGTGCCTGTAGCTTGTGCTAGGGAAGGTGCAGCTCTCTGCCTTCCAGCCAGCACCTCTCTCGTTTCCTTCACAGCGCAGCTCCTCAAAGAACTGACTATACTGCCTGTCTTTATTTCCTCTACTCACACTCGGTCTTCAAACCCCACACTCACCATTCCTCCTAATTGCCAGACTCCGAATCCGTTTCTTTGTTGACTTTGACCATGTTGCGCTTGCCCTTGCTTCACTGGCGTCTCCTTCTCGGTCTCCTCTGTCCGCCTCCTCAGCCCTTCACCCATCACTTGGGCTCCCAGCCCCCAGTCCTTGGCCAGCTTCACCTGACAAGCCTTTCCTGAGCAGCACCCTCCTGCCCTGCTCTGTGCCTGTCATGCTGCCAGCTTCCTCTGTTTTCAAAAGTTTGGGGCTCACATTTCACACAGCATTCGGGGTGCTAACCCAACTGTTCTCTCATCTCCCTCTCTACCCTCATCTTTTCTTTGCCTCATTTTACCATCTGTTTCTGAAGCCAATTTCATCTTGCTCTGTAAACCTTCAATACATTCTGGTACAAGGGAGGCAGTAAATCACACATGTGTACTGATGCCTCCTGAACCTGTGCTGTCTGATAGCACTGTCTCTAGTCCTAGGCTGCCACAGAAATGGAAATACACTATGATGAAGTCAAATTCAGTTCCCCAGCCGTATAGCCACGTTTCAAGTGCTCAGTAGCTACATGGCTAGTGGCTACCATATCAGACAGCACAAATCTCTAGAACGTTTCCCTCATCACAGAAAGTTCTGTTGGATAGCACTGGTCTGGAACCTGGAGGCAGTGTTTCCAACTGCTTTATGCTTTTCTTTGAGTGTGTCCCACACGTACCCCTAATTGAGCATTTCTAAAGCAGACCTTACTTTCTTCCAGACTTCCTTTTCCTTTCAGAAGCTCTGTCCTCCATTTCTCCAGGCACCCAGATCAGAAGTGTCAGAGCCAGCTCTCAACTATCCCCTCTACTTCCTCCTCAGTATCCCATCCCCTGTCAGGTCTGTCTCGGCCACCACCAGCATCTCTCTCGTCTCCCTTCCCCTCCTGAGCTTTGGCCCCTGTGGTCTCTCACCTTGACTGACTGTGGCATCTGCATCGAGCTTCCTGCTCTAGGTCTCCCAGAGTTTGTCCACTGTCCACACTGTGTCCCCAGGGCCTGTTCTCAAATAAGCACATTCTCCTGTTCCTGTCCTATAACAAGCCAATGACTCCCCTGCCCACAGGAGCGATCTAAACCCATCAATGGGCCTTCAGTGCTTGCCACGACCTGACCACCTCCATCCCCTCCACCTCCAGCATGCGGCCCCACACCTCCTCGTCTGCTTTCATTCTGCCTCCCGTGGCCTTGAGCTCCTTCTCACCAGACACATTTTCCATACTCTCTGACTCACGTCAAGCCTTGCTCTCTGCAGCCTCCCTCTCTTCAGCCTCTGCAGCCCTGCCCCTGGGAGAGAACAGAGCTCTTCCACTCTCCACCCACCTCAGCCCGGCTGGTCAGCTGATCACACAGCCTCCTCATTTGTTCACAGGCCTACTTCCCCCACTAAGCACCTTAAAAGGCTGGGATACAGTCTTTGGATCACTGGTGCTGGTGCTCAGTAAACATGCAGGGAAGGTAGAGAAGGAGGAAGAGGCCCAGCTGAGAAGCCATTGCAGTTGTGGGTTAAGAGAAGGCAGCGCAGTGTGGTGGAGGTGGAGCTGGAGGAGTGAGGGTGAGTCCAACAGAAATGGGCCGATTCAAAGTCGCTGCTAAGGTTTGACTCTAAGGACTTAGGAAAATGGTACACCCAGTGACAGATAAAGGAAGGACAGAAGGAATTGATTTTAGAGGGTAAAAGTGATCCATTTGATTTTTGATAAACTAAGTTTAAGGTGCCTGCAAGATATCCAGGTAATTAGAAATGGAATCAAAGCCTGGGGCCTAGGTGAAAATGAGAGCAATACACTTGACCCAAAACCAGTTATCCTTCCAGAATGTGAAGCTTTGCTAGCACCACGTGGGAGGTGAGAAAGTACAGTACCAGACAACCAGGGGCTGGAACACAATGGACAGCTCTTGGGGTAAGATCATCCTCACGCCTGTTTTGTGCATAGAGTCAATAGTTGAAGCCACAGGAATGTAGTTGCTAGATGAGAGGATATAGAGAAGATAAAGATACTTGAGCCAAACTGTGGAAAGCCAGTCATTGTCACAAACTGGTGAGGGAAACGCCATCCGAGTCAGGGATGAGACTGCTCAGAGCAGAAGGGCTGACAAAGTGTCCAGACAGCTGGGCCCAGAAGAAGAGCCTACGCTGGTCCAGTGCCCACTAGCCATGACCCCAGGGCTCTCCTGGAAGCATGCAGAACAAGGCACAGCCCCTGGGTTAATGGTTGGCCCAAGGTGGAAGTCAGGATTCTTGGAGTTGGAGCAAGAAACCCTAGACCCTTGGTCCACCCCGGGGAAGGCACTGGCAGAAACTAGAAACAAAGAGCTCTTACTGGGATTCCAAAATGAGTCATGTTAAGAAGTAAAATAGCTGCTGAGGGCCCAAGTGGAAAGGTAGTCGAGTTAGGCAGCCCCTGCCAGCAAGGTCACATAGCCAGGCTGCACCTCAGTGTCCATGCAAGAGTTGGCCTGGGCCCAGCGCTGCCAGCAGAGGTCCTGCCACCGCGCAGCTCTGGTAGCTCATTGGTTGAGCCTCCAGGTGGTGGACTGTCAGGGTAAGAGCTGGGCAGGCAGGGCTCATCCAGTGTGGGGGGCTGTGGGGGTGGTAGCCGAGGCAGGAAGGGAGGGCCAGGCCCTCATGGGAGGGACGTCAAATGCCACCTGTGCCTGGGAGACGTGTCGAGGCTGAGGAAAGGCTGTTGGTCTTGAGGTTTAGGAGATGAATGGAGATTTTGGGGGGAAATCATGGTGAAGGGTGGAGACATAAGCAGCTCGACAGAGGTGAGAGGGCGGAGGCCCTGAATACCAGCGGAAGGCAGGGAAGAGGGAACTGAGAAGGGGTGTTTGGGAGATCTGAGGCCTGAGTAGTTTGCAGGCCATGGGAAGGTCTATGTAGAAGGGCGAAGCGATGGTAGGAAGAAAGGGGGAGAGTGGAAGGAACATGGGTGTGGGAGTGTGTGGAATTAATAGCGCAAGTGGTGGCATTTATAATTCTTTGCATCTAAGCAGAAGAAGGGTCATTCTCTGAGCAGGAATGGCATAGAGGAGTGAAGTTCAGGAAGCCCAGATCAGGTGGCCCCGGTTTTCTTTGTAAAGTGGTTGATGATGCCATCAACTAAGGAGGATGTGGAAGTCGGTGGAAAGGTGGAGGTTTG